>NC_052082.1:44378492-44678492 GCF_015852505.1 Tachyglossus aculeatus | reverse complement strand
GGGGAAGGGGCCTGCGGGTCGGAGGGGCGGGGGGCGTCCCGACGTTGGCACCTTGTCGTTCTGGTAGGCGGTGACGGCGATGAAGTCTGTCTCCGGGAACACGTAGGTGCGGAAGGTGCTGTAAGGCAGCTTCAAGATATCGTTGGCCCGCACGATGTGGAAACGCGGCTGGTATTTATGCATGGAGTTCAGGATGGTCTGAGGACAGAGAGGCGAGTCAGGGACCCCCCGCAACCCCGCGCCATTGCACTCCTCTCCTCCTCCCGGCCTCCCAGAGTTGTCTCTTTTCTTTTCTTTTTCCCCCCTGCTCTACTTTAACTTCTAGACACCCTTGGCTCCGCTGGCCCTCGCCCCCGGCCCAGTCAGATCCGGTGAGATCGGTTCCAGGAGGCAGAAGGCCCAGTCCTGCTCTGCGTCCTCGCCCTCTCTCCTGGTGGAGCGGAATAGCGGGGTTTTTCCCCCGCCGTCCTCGCCCTCCGACCTCCTCAGGCGCCTGCCCCGGCCCATTGCATGGGAAAGGGTTTGCACGGCGTGCAAACTCTAGGCCTCAGTTACCTCCTCTGTAAAGTGGGGATTAAGACTGTGAGCCCCACGTGAGACAACCTAATTACCTCGTATCCACCCCAGAGCTTAGAACAGTGCTTGGAACATAGTAAGCGCTTAACAAATACCATTATTATTGTTATTATTATCCTGGGGCCTCCCCTCTCTGATTCCCCTTGGGGTGGAGGACGGGGGAGCGCTCAGCGCGTTCACCCCTCTTTTCCTCCCCCCATCCTACCGACGAGTCGGTGGATGTCTGCTGGCCTTTCCCCGTGGAGAGTAAAAGGAGGGGGAAGGGGGGTCTCCCACGCCCCCAGCCCAGGCTGGTGTACCGTCTAGGACTGCGACCACCATTAGAGGCCCGGTGGGGAGGGCGAATCGAGACAGAGGCCGCGGTCGGGTCAGGCTCCTCTTCTTTTCTATTTTACCCCCGCCCTGGCCGGGCTGGGGCTGGGGGAGGGTGGTCGGTAAAAGACAGCCGAGTTCGGAGTTCGAACCTTATCTCCCTCCCCTCTCCCGGAGATGATTTTTCCCGGGAGGGCTGAAAAGAGGGAGAGCTGTGGACAGTAAAGAGAAGGCCCCCCCGCCCAATTCCCACCCGCCGTATACCGAGGGCGCCGCCTGCTCCTCTCTGCTCGGCCAAGGGCCGATCGGATTCCCAGGGGCAGCGGCCTGGGGTCAAGGCAGGGCTCCGGGCCTTCCCTGCGAGGCTCCGGGCCCGCACTCTGTTTGACCCCTGCCGGATCGCAGCTCTGCTGAGGGAAACTGGAAGCGGTAGACCCGGAGCCCGCGGCATAAGGAACGTCTGGGGAAAACCGGGAGAGGCTGGGACAAACTGGGAGAGATTGGGGCCGGAGCTCCGGAGAGGAGGGGGCGTCCACGATCAGCCCCGAGGTCGAGACGAGGGACCAGAGAGCCCTCTCTTGGGTCATCCCACCCGAAGCCCGGTCTTAATAATGATAATGATGGTATTGGTTTAAGCGCTTACTGTGTGCCAAGCGCTGTCCCTCTTGGGGCTCACAGTCTTCATCCCCATTTTCCAGAGGAGGCAACTGAGGCACAGAGAAGTTCAGTGGCTTGCCCAAGGTCACACAGTAGACAAGTGGAGGAGCCGGGATTAGAAACCCATGTCCTTTGACTCCCAAGCCCGTGCTCTCGCCACTAAGCCACGCTGCTCCTGGGTCTTCACGAGGGGCAGGGGCGGGGAACAGACTGGTAAAAACGCGCCGGCTGCCAACCCCTTTCCCCGGCCTCCGCCTCCTCTGTTGTGTCTACCCCAGTCCTCGGTAAACAGTGCTAAGCACATAGTAAGCACCTAACAAATATCACAGTACTACTACCGATTAGAGAAGCAGGGCTCAGTGGAAAGAGCACGGGCTTTGGAGTCAGAGAGGCTCCGCCAATTGTCAGCTGTGTGACTCTGGGCAAGTCATTTAACTTCTCTGTGCCTCAGTTACCTCATCTGTAAAATGGGGATTAAGACTGTGAGCACCCCGTGGGACAACCCGATCACCTTGTAACCTCCCCAGCGCTTAGAACAGTGCTTTGCACATAGTAAGCGCTTAATAAATGCCATCATTATTACTGCTAGTATTACTGCGGGGGCGGGGAAGGAGAGAAGGGACCGAAGTAAACCCGGGTCCCCAAGCGTTGTGCTCCACGGCTTTCTGGGAAAGGCTGTTCGGCTAAAGCGCGGGGGTCAGCTCGGAAGGGGAGACCAAGGTCAGAAACCTTCCGGGATCCAGCAACTCGTCCGCATCGAGGTCCCCTTCCTCCCCGCGTTCCCCCACCTCGCCCCCGGGCGCAGGGTCCGGCGGCCCCGGGCACTCACGAAGCCGTGCTTGTCCGAGATGTTGTTGGTGAGTTTGAGCTTGTGGAAGGCCACGGGCTTGGCCATCCACTGCTCGCCGGTGGCCGGGCTGTCCGGGTGAATGTACATGCGCTTGGGCATTTCGGGGTCCGCCTTGCCCGCCACCATCCAGCGCGAGTTGTGGAACTTATAACGGCAGTCGTCGGCGGCCACGATGTCCATGAGCAGGATATACTTGGCCTTTTTGTCCAGGCCGCTGACCCGCACCTTGAACGGTGGGAACATCCGCCTGGGGTGGGGGGGAGACACGAGGGTTGAGACGGGGCGGGGGGCGGCCGGGGCGACTCGCCCCTCACCCCCTACTACCCCCTAACTCCTCTCCCACCCTCGTCGGCCTCTTCCCCGAATGGAGCCTGGAACCCAGGTAACCGGGCCCCCCGCCTGACCGGGTCTACGCAGGCGGAATCTGTAATTTCAGCAGAAAGGCCGGCCCGCTGTTTCCGAGTTCCCCGGGCGACTGAGGCAAAAACACCCATGAGTTCTGCAGAAAATCCCCGGAATGGACGGGCGAGTTTCCATGGGCCAAACTGGGGGGACTCTCCGGAGAATTCCGGGTGAGCGGAGGACTTTCAAACGAGATATTCAGAGCAGTGTCAGCCTTTTTTTTTTTCTTTTTTTCTTTCTGTCTTTCTGGCTGGAATGCTCCAGGTATAACCTCAGTCTTCCGCTTCCCTTTACTCGTGGAGACCCGGCCTGGGTCTTCTCGGTGCCGGAGACGGAGGGGAGGGAATCGGGGGGCCTAAGCCTGCGCTTGGGAAACCGGATGAGTTTCGGGGCCCCGGGAGGGGCTTGGGGTCCCCGGCAGGGCTGTTTTGAGCGTCCCGACCGATCCGGTCTAGTGCCCCTGAAGAAACAAACCCCCGGGCTCGGAGAAATTCGCTCTCCGGGTTTTTTTTTTTCTTCCCGGCTCCATCAGGCCCGGGCCGCCCCACTCCATGGTTACTTGGCCCCGGAGTCCCGGAGTCCCGGCCGACGAGGAGAGGCAGCGTCCTTCCAGGGCCCGGGTCTCCCAGGAAAAGTGAGGGAGACACGGGCCGAGCTGGGGATGGGGACAGAGAGGTCAAGGAGCGGGTGGGAGTCGGCCTCGGCCCCAGCCCCGATTCTAGGGACCCTCGACCTCCTGCCCACCACCCCCCAAGCCGCAGGCTCCAGCCCCGGGTTCCAGGCCCAGCCCCCAAGGCCACAGCCCCCTGGCCCTCGGTGTCCGGGCCCCCACCCTCCCGGCCGGGCCTGCATCTCCGAGCCCCTCTCAGACTTCGGCTGGGGTGGAAACACTCGGTTTGTTGTCGTTGGTTTGTCGAATTTGGTTTGATTTTTTCTCTTTTCGTTTGCTTCAAATAAAAAAAAATTAAAAATCTCTCCCCCAAGAAAAAGGGAAAAAGAAAATCCCAACTTTCTTTCTGTTTCCGGGAAGGGCTTTGCAAGCTCCGTCTCCGGGGAACGAATCGGACCCACCGGGGCGAAGGGAGGCCAGGGAAGGGGCAGAGGTCAACCCGGCGCCGGCAGAGGACGGACAGAAACCGGGCAAACGCGGGCGGTCGGGCTGGAAGGGCCCGGATAGCAAGACTGGACAGAAGCAAGGAAGAGCCGGGCAACCGGACTGGACCGAAGGCGGGCAGCGGGACCGGGCAGAAGCCTGGCATCAGGACTGGAAAGAAGCCTCCAGACCCGGACAGCAAGACTGGACAGAAGCCGGAAAGGCCCGGGCATTTGGACTGGACAGAAGCCGCTCAGACCCGGACAGCCGGCCTGGACAGCAGCCGGGTAGGGATGGGGGCACGGGGGCGGGGAGGAGGCGAGAACGGGGAAGGGGCTTCTCCCGAACAGCAGCAGGAGCGTCGGCGGCGGCAGCGGACACAAGAAAACTGAAAACAACAAAGTCAAAAGCGACGGCACAAGAGCGGCAGGGACAGCGACGCTTCTCGGGGCGAGAGCGGAGCCCGGAGACCCTCTGGCTCTTCTATTCCGTGAGCCCGTTGTTGGGTAGGGACCCTCTCTATGTGCCGCCGGTTTGTACTTCCCAAGCGCTTAGTCCAGTGCTCGGCACCCAGTAGGCGCTCAACAGCGCTTTGCAAATGCCATCGTTATTTGTTTGTACATATTTATTACTCTATCTATTTTATTTGTACATATCTATTCTATTTATTTTATTTTGTTAGTCTGTTTGGTTTTGTTCTCTGTCTCCCCCTTTTAGACCGTGAGCCCACTGTTAGGTAGGGACTGTCTCTATGTGTTGCCAATTTGTACTTCCCAAGCGCTTAGTACCTAGTAAGCGCTCAATAAAGACGATTGATGATGATCGTTATGAATAAATACGATGGAATCGGGGCCCTGGTCCCGCATCGGCCCCGACCTCCCCCCACCCGGTCCCCGCCCCCTCGTCCCCCCCGGGCTCCTACCTCCCGGACTTGGTGATGACCATCTCGGTGCCCAGTTTGTGGAACTGGTCCCACAGCTCCTTGGCCTCCAGGGTGACCTTGGGGTCATCGTCCACTTCGTCCTCGGGCTCCAGGGTCTTGAGGGAGCGCAGGTGGGCGGCCTGAGGATGGTGGCCCAGGGCCGAGACGTGCAGGCCGGCCTCGGCCGCAGCGGCCGCAGCCGCCGCCGCCGCCGCGGCCGCCGCTCCGGCCAGGCCCGGGTCCGGCAGCGGCTTGGTCAGCGCGGCGGGAGGCAGCGCCAGGGCCGGGAAGAAGGAGGGCTGGGCGGCCGCCAGGAAGGCGGACATGGGGAAGTCGGCGGGCCGGGGAGCGTGGAAGGAGTGGTAAGCCATGACTGACCCCGCGAACGCCGTCTCTCTCATCGGGGCATCCGGAGGGCTGGGCCGGGGCTCCGGGCTGGGCTCCTCTCCGCCCGCCGTGGACCGCCCTGGCCCCCGTCCCGGCCGGCGGAGAGCCGGGCTGCGGGGCGCGGCGGGGCGCGGCGGGGCAGGACCGGCCGGCTCCGGCGCCGGCCACCGCGCAGAAGTGGTTAGATCTTGTCGTGGATCTCTGGAAAACTGTGAGGATCTCACATGTCCTTCCTTCTCTGATCCCCCCTGCGCTAACGAGCCAGGCCCCCTTGATTGCTGATTTTACGCTTTTTGGACCAATTGTGGCTCTCCGGGGGCGGGGTTTTGACAGCTCCGGCCGAGCCGGGCCGGGAGGGGGCCGCGCCGGGAGAAGGTGTCGAGAGCAGCGGCGGTAAGAAAACATGTCAACAGAATAAAATATTAACCAATGACGGGCCGGCAGGGCCCCCCGGACCCCACCCCCCGCCCCAGCCCCCCAGCCCCCCCCGGCTCTTC
Organism: Tachyglossus aculeatus; assembly: GCF_015852505.1. NCBI lineage: Eukaryota > Metazoa > Chordata > Mammalia > Monotremata > Tachyglossidae > Tachyglossus > Tachyglossus aculeatus. The sequence goes on along the minus strand of NC_052082.1, from coordinate 44,672,796 downwards.
TCTGCACAGCCGCCCCGGCGAGGACCGGGCAGGGTCGGGGAACTGGAGACTGGAGGAGGGGGCGGGGGGAGAGGGAGGGGGAGGGAAGAAAGAGTGGGGTGGGGGTGTTAGAGAAAGAAGGGGGCGCTGGCGAAGGCGCCTCGGCCCTGGGCTGGGGCTACCGGGATCCGGGCCTTGGAGCCTCCGGATCGCTCCCCCGCAAGTCCAAAGCATTCACACTGGCCCAGGGGCCCAGCCGGGGCTGGGGCGGAGAGAGAAGAGGAGAGAGGGAGAAAGGAAAGGACAGAAGAGAACGGCACGGGACAGGGGAGGAGAGAAGAGAGCAAAGGAGAGGTGAAGAGAAGAGAGATGGGAGACTATTGGAGGGTGAATAGGAGAGGAAAGGGGAGGCAGAGAGGAGAGAGGAGAGAGGAGGAGGGGAGAGTGAATAGGAGGAAAGTGGAGAGCAGAGGAGAGGTAGAGAGAAGAGAGGATAGAGGAGGGGAGAGCGAATAGGAGAAAAGTGGAGAGCAGAGGAGAGGCAGAGAGAAGAGAGGATAGAGGAGGGGAGAGTGAATAGGAGAAAAGAGAGGCGAGAGGAGAGCAAAGGGGAGGTGAAGGGAAGACGTGATAGAGGATTAGAGTGAATGGGAGAAAAGAGGAAGGGGGCTCCCCAGGAAGTGAGGGAGCTCCGGCTTCTCCGCACCCTCCCGGATGGAGAGGATGGGATGTCCCGGGGTATCCCTCTCCTCCCGTCCCCCCTCGTTTCCTGGTCAGCCTTTCCTCCCGGGCCCATCTCCTCTCCGGGCAGGGGAGGCGGGGAGCCCGATTGGTGCGATCGGAGGCCGAGGCAAAGCGGGGCGCGGGCCCCCCCCTCCAGGGCCCGCCCTTCCCGCGCCCCGCGCCCCTCCAGGGATGCCCTGCCAGGGATGCCCGGCCGGGGATGCCAGGGCCGAGGCGCAGCGGGCCAAGCGGAGGGAGCCGGGAGAAGTCGAGCCGAAGCGAGCCGAGCCGGGTGAGTGGCGGCGGGGGTCCCAGGGACGAGGGGGCGGAGGGGTTAGATGGCTCCCGACCCCCGGGGAAGCGGAGGTGAGGGCCGGGAGCCGGGGGACACCCCCCCCCCGCCCCGCCCCAGCGCCCCGCGTCCCATCGCAGCCGGGGCCGGGAGAGAAGATCCAAGCGGAAATCTCTGGGCAGGTCTCCGGATCTCCAAGCGGGGACCCCTGATGCTGCTTCGCCCACCCCCCTCCCGCCATCCCACCCGCAACTCCCCAGAAGGCAGCCCCGCAGGAAACCGGGACACCTCCCTCATCCTCTGCGGGCGGAGAGGCAGCTTGGGATGAGGGATTCCCAGCCCTGGAGGTAATTCATTATAATAATGATGGGATTTGTTAAGCGCTTACTATATGCTAAGCACTGTTCAAAGCGCTGGGGTAGATACAAGGTAATCAGGTGGTCCCACATGGGGCTCACAGTCTTGATTAATCCCCATTTTACAGATGAGGTTAACTGAAGCAGAGAAATGTTAAGTGACTTGCCCAGAGTCCCACAGCTGACAAGTGGTGGAGCTGGATTAGAACTCACGACCTTTGACTCCCGAGCCCGGGCTCTTTCCACTAAGCCACGCTACTTCTGGTATTTGTTAAGCGCTTACTATGTGCTAAGCACTGTTCCAGTTCCTTTCCGTCCCCTCCCCGCCTCCAGGCCGGGAGATTGTGTTACCTACAGCTTGGGGGGCTGCGGGGGGCTCGATGTACCCGGGTATTTATTTGGTCAGCACGTCGAACCGCATTTCTGATGTGCGTTGGGGTCGACTGGGGTCTATCCGAACCCTAGGGCCCGCAGCTTACAGTCCGTCTGAGCCCCTGGGCCCGCAATTTGCACAGCCAGTGGGGCTTTGGCCTCTTGTTTCCCGCCCTCCTCTCCCGCACCGCGGGCGCGGAAAGTCTCTTCGATCGGGCAGCGAAGACAACCGCATCCAGGTGCCGAACAACCTCTCTGGGCTCGATCTGGGCAGATTTTAGACGGTTCATCCGTTTAGGAATCTGTCACACACACCGTGGAGTGTATGTTGCCTTTACTTCGTCCCATGGCATCTTATCTGCACCCTATCCAGCAACTGTACAAACGGACCGTACAGTATGTAATTATATTCAGCTCGTGAAATTCATATTTCCTTATCTTCATTCCGAACATACCCTGAACAGAGCCTATTTTATACGCCGATACGGCTCAGAACATTTGGAGCTAGTTCAGTAAATAATTACAGACTTCATAATGACATATTATATTATTGTACATTTATTCCAAATCGAACGCGAGAGAGCATTATACGCAGACTAGAGAGTATTTGTTTTATCCCCCTAGTAGAATGCATGTTATACGCCAAGTGCGGTATACAATCCTATAGGTGCCGTGCAGGACTTTGTCTCTTCAGCAGATACAAAGTACTGAATGCTCTATACGTCTTGTATGCACACTCAAATACACCTACTGTGCACACTTCAGATGCCCTACACTTCACAATTTATAATCTCTAGTTCTTATCGTGGTACTCATATCATATACAGTGTATGGACTTATGCGCAGCTTGTACATAATTATTCATTCATTCAATCGTATTTATCGAGCTCTTACCGTGTGCGAAGCACTGTACTGAGCGCTTAACTACACTAAATGTAGCCTGTGCAATCTGTGCTTTGTAAATTCAGGATAGTTGTTTAACGTCTACAATATACGCTCGTCTACTCCGCTCAGAGCTGACTGCTACTTACACTCTTACAGCCAGCCAGCATAGGCATTGCATTTACACATGATTTATATATATATAATCGCATACATTTGTATATGTATCATCATCAATCGTATTTATTGAGCGCTTACTGTGTGCAGAGCACTGTATCGATATGCATTTATATATGCCTATATATGTATACACACACACAGATATTTATGTATCTCATACTCCCAAGCCACATGAAAGGCAGTTACAGGATATGTTAAACTGTGAAAATATGGATGAAGTACAGGTCGCGTTCTGCCAGGACATGCCGCCTCCACCTCGGGCGGTACGTGTCCAGCAGAGTCCGAGCGGCACAGGAGGGCGCAAAACCCTTTGCGTACCGCTGTGCTTCTGGGAGGGACGGGTCAGCCTCCTCTTTGGCTCCAACCTCTTCGACCCTGCATCTCCGGCCCTGCCCTCCCTGCCGCCCCGCGACGCCCCCCGTCCTCATCGACTCTGCGGGCGGGGCGGGTGAGAGGGGCTGGTCCCGGGGGGCCAGCGGGGGCTGGGGTCCCGGGGGCGAGGGGGCGAGGGGAGGGGTGCCCGGCTGGCGCCAGGCGGCTGCTGCTCCTCTGCAAAGCTCCGGCCCCTGTCACTTCGCATTTGACCGCGACCCTCTGACGGGCCGGGGGACGAGCCCGGAGCCCCTGCCGCCCTCTCTCCTTGTCCTCTTTCATTCATTCATTCATCCAATCGTATTTATTGAGCGCTTCCTGTGTGCAGAGCACTGTACTAAGCGCTTGGGAAGTACAAGTCGGCAGCATATAGAGACGGTCCCTACCCAATAACGCGCTCACAGTCTGGAAGGGGGAGACAGACAACAAAGCAAAACATGTAGACAGGTGTCAAAATTGTCAGAACAAATAGAATTAAAGCTCTATGCACATCATTAACAAAATAAATAGAATAGTCAATATGTACAGGTCAAATCAATAGAGTATTAAATCTGTACAAATATATATACAAGTGCTGTGGGGAGGGGAAGGAGGTAGGGCGGGGGGGGATGGGGAGGAGGAGAGGAAAAGGGGGGGCTCGGTCTGGGAAGGCCTCCTGGAGGAGGTGAGCTCTCAGTAGGGCTCTGAAGGGAGGAAGAGAGCTAGCTTGGTGGATGTGTGGAGGGAGGGCATTCCAGGCCAGGGGAAGGACGTGGGCCGGGGGTCGACGGCGGGACAGGCGAGACTGCCACCCGTCCTACGTCCCCTCGTCCCCCCGCGGAGCCTGCAGGGTAGGCCGGGTGGGCTGCGGGGCGAGGCGGGGGGCTTCGGGCCGGGAATCCTGCACCCCCTACCCCTCTCCCCCTCCTTCCCCACCCCCGCGGCGGTGGGCGATCCGTGTCCATTCTGCTGGTCCCGTCTGGCCCCGCTCGGACAGGGGTCGTCTTTCCCTCCCGCCACTCCTTCGCCCTCCTTCCTTAGGTCCCGCTCTCAGGCCCCTATCGGCTTCACGCTTTTGCGGATAATCCGAACTCAAGGGCCCCGGACTTGCCCGCACCGCCCCCACCTCTGGGAGGTCCTGGGAGACGGTTATGTGTCCCGTTGTTGGGTAGGGACCGTCTCTATATGTTGCCGATTTGTACTTCCCAAGCGCTTAGTACAGTGCTCCGCACACAGTAAGCGCCCAATAAATACGATTGAATGAATGAATGAATGAATGGGGGGCGTCTCTCCCAGAGACCAGGGCTGCTCCGACCCGCCGGATCTCTGTGTGCGTGTGGACGCGCTTGTGTGTAGTAATGATAATAATAATAATAATAATAATAATAATAATAATAATTGTGGCATTTGTTAAGCGCTTACTGTGTGGCAGGCACTGTACTAAGCGCTGGGGTGGTTACAAGCAAATGGGATTGGACACAGTCCCTGTCCCGTGTGGGGCTCACAGACTCAGTCCCCATTTTACAGCTGAGGCACAGAGAAGTAAAGTGACTTGCCCAAGGTCCCGCAGCAGACAAGTGGTGGACGCGGGATTAGAACCCACGACCTCCTGATTCCCAGGCCCGTGCTCTAGCCACTGCACCATGCTGGTCACACACTTCTGGGCGGCCGAGTGTGTCCGTGTCGATCTGAACGTGTATTTTGTGGGTGTGTGCAATAATTGTACGCCCTGTATTTGCAAATGCTTGTGGGCGCATCTATCTTTGTATTCGGGTCCGTGGCGTGTGAGTCGGTGGAGAGGATTATCGGGGTCCAGTTCCCCTCTCGGAGGGTGTCGGGGGAGGGTACCGATAGTCGGGGAAGCCGTCCCGGTCGGGATAGTTCCCCGGGAGCGGAAACCTCACCTCGGCGACAGGAGGGAAGGGAAAGGGAGGAAGGAGATGGAAAAGAGGGAAAAGGAGGGAGGGGAGGAAAGGGGACGAAGAGAAAGGAGGGAGAGGGGAGGGAAAATTGGGGGAGGGGGCGAGCGAGGGGGGAAGGGAAAAGAGGTAAGAGAAGAAGGGAGAGGAGGAGAGAGGGGAAGGGAGGGTCCAGCGGAGACCCCGCCCCTCTCTCCCGGTGCTGACGGCGCCTCTGTGGGACGTTGCTGTGTCCACCCTAATCACCTTGTATCTACCCCAGCGCTCAGAACGGTGCTTGGCACATAGTAAGCGCTCAACAAATCCCATAATTATGATTATTATTATTTCCTCTCGGCCTGCCGGGCCCTCACCCCAGGCCCCCGTTATCCCGCTCTCCGCTATCTCGCCCTCTCCCGCTCTTCTCCTCTCGCTGCCCTTCGCCTCTCAGCAGCCCGGCGCTATTTTTAGCCTCGAGATCCAGCCCTCGGCGCCGAGCCCAACGCCGGGAGAATGAGATAGACACCCAGGCAGGCAGATAGGACGGACGGACCGACCGACAGACAGATAGACGGAGAGCCTCCAACCCGGCACAGGCCCGGGGTTCGCCCTCGCTTGGGTGGGTCTCTGTGTGGGGGTCAGTGCTGTCTGGGTTGGGGAAGAGGGGGCTCTGTGGTGCTTGGGGTTTTTTTCTGGCTCAATTAGGAACAGTATTTATTAAGGACTTCTTGTGCAGAGCCCTGTACTAAGCGCTGGAAAAGACTACGCAGGTGGGAAATAGACGCCGTCCAGCTCTCCTGGGATCCCAAGCTGAGAGAGTAACCCCAACCCCCGCTGCCCCCTGCCCGCTTCTTGAGCTGAGGAGGGGTCGGAGGGGAGGGCGAAGAGAGAGGGGTGAGGCTGTGGTCAGAGCTGCTCCTGTCCGGGCCTTATTCGGCCCTAAGAAAAATGAGAAAATCACAGATCGATGCCAGAGCCGCCCCCTCCCCACCGCCAACCACCACCAGTCTCTGGGATGGAGTCCCCAAAACACTACACTAGAGGGAGAGACACACCCAGAGAGAGACAGAGAAAGAGAGAGAGTCATTCCGGAACAGATATATTTACTCTTTGGTGTCACCAGCCGCTTCAGTGTCAACAGCATTTCTCGAATGCCCGATCAATCAATAGTTAATAAAAGAAGACATAAAATAAGAAGAGAAGCAGCGTGGCTCAGTGGAAAAGAGCACGGGCTCTGGAGTCAGAGGTCATGGGTTCAAATCCCGCCTCTGACAATTGTCAGCTGTGTGACTTTGGGCAAGTCACTTAACGTCTCTGTGCCTCACTTACCTCATCTGTAAAATGGGGATTAAGACTGTGAGCCCCCCGTGGGACAACCTGATCACCTTGTAACCCCCCCAGCGCTTTGCACATAGTAAGCGCTTAATAAATGCCATTAAAAAAGCAACCATCACCACCACAATAATAATAATAACAATAATAATAGCCAAGTGGAAGACACGGTCTCTACCGTCGAAGAGTTTGTGGTTTAACGGAGGAGACACATCACATTCTCACGGTAGGTGGACGCAAGCAGATATCCAACTGTGGAAAAAAAAGAATAAACGAATTAAAAGGTTAATCGATCGCACCTTCGGTGCCCAGGAAGCTACGGACGTGAGGCGCCCGGAGCTGGGGAAAACGAGTCGGGGAAGCTCAACACGGCAACGAAGAGCCTCCAGTCCCGCACCGTCGTCGGGACAATAGCGGGAAAGTCACGGCTCCATCCCGGACTCCTGGGCCCGCGCCGGGCCGGGCCAGCCCTCGTCTGAAAAGCGGACTCTCGCACCCGGCCGCCTCCTCCAGGAAGTGCTCCCGGCCTGCAACGGCTTAGCTGCGGCGCTGCGTCTCCCGAACCAGTTTGAAAATGCCCTCGTCTTCACCGCCCAAACTTGAGTGAGGCAGAGCCCGGCACTGATTCAGTGAATGCGGGCGGGTGTAGACTATTCCCCTTGGGATAATTGAGAAGGAGAGAAAAATCCGCCTTTTCTTTTCGAAGGCAAAATGCGTTTGTCCGCAAGATGCGGTCGGGGGGACTACTTGGATTCTCCGTTTCGTCTTGTCGGCGCGGATCTCCTCCCCGCACCCCGCACGAGAATGTGAAAAGCTTCTGTCTACGTGGGCAAGGCGAACTGAGAGTTGAAATGATTATTTGGATTATTCAGGCCCAAATACTCGATATCACAAAATCAATTTCCTTTTTGGCCTGATTTATCCGACTCAATTCTCATGAGTCCGGTTTCCCTCAACTCAGCAAATAATAATAATAATAATAACAACAACAATAGTATTTCTTAAGATCCCCGAAGCCTGGGCTGGAGTGTGGTCTGTGTGTACATGTGTGCGGGAACGGGTGTTGTGTGCATGCGTTTAGTGTGTGCCAGTGTGCATTCGTGCGTGTGTTTGCCAGTGTGTCTGCTTGAGTACACGTGTGCTATATGTGTGTGCGTTTGGCTACTTTGTCTTCGCCACCCGTTTCCCGGCACCTCCGACCTGTCCCCGCATCCCTCCGTGGCGAATTCGTTCTCAGTCTGGGCTCCCCCGGTGCGGGAGGCCTGCGGGAGTCGGGGGTCGCGGGGAAAAGGAGGAGAGCCGAGCGAAGGGAACGAGCTGTGGAGACCATCTGTCCGGAGCCGGTCCGCGGAGAGCCGCAGGAACGAAATTCCGCTCCTGGGAATAGAGCTCCGCGGTTTAGCCGGGGGTGGGGGACGCCGTGGGGAGCCGGGAGCATCCCCGGAGATACCGCGCCCCGGAGCCCCCCGCAGGAGAGAGCAAAGAGATCGAGAGCCCTCTCCTCCACCACAATTATCCGGGCAACTCATGCCAACAAAACTACGCTTTGGCCCCGGATATTTCGGGCCGACAAATTTTCTTGGCCTGAAAAGATTGGACGAATTCGGTCCGGGGTGACTTTTATCCGGACAATTTGTGAGTGCAGGCCCTTGCTCTTCCCCTCTCCTGGAACGCTTCTGAAAGGGAAGAGCGGAGAAGGAGAAGAAAAAAAAAACCCTAAAAAATGATAACAAAATAACCCAGATCAAATCCCCTTTGCCTTCATAACAGCCAGATTCGCATCAGAAAACGATTTCGACAACCCGCTTCTACCCCCGACTCACCCCTAATCCGAAACGACTGGGGGGCCGAGGGAGAGGCTGCTCACCTAGGACCATTCATCTGAGACATCCCTTCTCCTTCCCCTACTCTTGGGACCGGGCTGTTGGGAGGAGTGGAATTCAAACCTGGATCACTGGGGCCTTGAGGCTCCTCAGTGATGGAATTTATTGAGCTCCTATGGAGCACTGCCCTAAGTGCTTGGAAAAACCCAATATAATAAAGTTGGTAATAATAACAATTATGGCATTTGTTAATCATTTGCTACGTGCACGGCATTGTACTAATCGCTGGGGTGGATACAAGCAAATTGTGTTAGACACAGTCCCTGTCTCACGGGGGGGGGGGGGGGCCTCACAGTCTCAATCCCCATTTTACAGATGAGGTAACTGAGGCATGGAGAAGTTACTTGACCAAGGTCACACAGAAGACAGGTGGCAGAGCAGAATTAGAACCCATGACCTTCTGGCTCCCAGGCGCGTGCTTTATCCACTACACCACGCTGCTTCTCAAGATGCTGGTAGACACGTTCCCTGCCCACAAGGAACTTTCAATCTAGTGGGGGAGAGAGATTACAGAGAGGGCAAGGAACAGAGAAAAAGGATATTGGCATAAGTGCTGGGGGGCTGGGGGTGGGGTGAGGGAGTGCTTAGTACAGTGCTCTGCATACAGTAAGCGCTCAATAAATACGATTGAATGAATGACAAGGAAGATTTCCCTTAGGTCTTAGGAAGGCAGTCCCACACCCTGACTGGTCACGACGATGGCTTCAGGAGGCTCCATCTCCCTGCAGCCGGGCCCACATTTACATCTGAATCAGTATCTATTGATGTACTTTCAGTACTGAACTAACCAGTTTGTAGAACAAACAGAAATAAAAGACCCGATTCTGGCCCTCGAGGAGTTTACAATAGCATGGAGAGGAGGCAGGGCACCTGAACTGGATGAATACCCAACACTAAGTTCAAAGAATGTGAGAAAGGAGAGAAAGAATAAAGTAGAGGGTGAATTCATCAACCACAAATAAACAGATAATACATATCGGCTGAGATAAGATTGTTGAGGTGGCTGAGGGCACGGCATACCTGGGAAGGATTGGGGATTAGTCGGAGGAGGCCTCAAGGAGGAGGTGACTTTCTAGGAGGGTAATAGTGTTTATTCCACACTTGCTGTGTGCAGAGCACTGTCCTAAACACTGTAAAAGAATAAGCAGGTGGGAATTAGACATGGATCCTGTCCCTCGAGGGGCTCATAATCTGTGGATGTGGGTCAAACCATCAATTAATGACACTGAGCGCTTACTGTAGCATAACGTACTGTACTAAGGGCTGGAGAAAGTACAGTACAGTGGTGTCAGTAGGCACAATCCCTGGTCTCAAGGAGCTTACCTCAAGGAGTCTAGTGGGGGAGACAGTCATTAAAAAAAAATTACAGTGAACTGGCAGGACAATGTGGGTAACGAGAATGGGTTTTGAACAGCACGTTCCTTCTGCATTCCTTTTCTCTCTGTCCCTACACTGATGACATCCATGTGAACGTTCCAGGTGACCTTTCTGTCTCCTCCCAGCCCTCAATTCCACCAACCTCCTGTTCCACCAACTCACCCATTTGAACAGACGCAGGATCCCATCATCTGTAATCCCTGTACAATCTTTAATTTAACCAATTCTGGAAATTCCACTTTCTGATCCAACCTCCTGGCTTACTTCTTCTCCCACCTCCCCATCCCCTCTAGACCTTAAGCTTGTTGTGGGGAAGGAATGTGTCTGTTTATTGTTATATTGCATTCTCCCAAGTACTTAGTACAGTGCTCTGCACACAGAAAGTGCTCAATAAATATGATTGAATGAATGAATGAATAAATGAACACCCCTCACATCTGCCTTCCACAGAGACCTCTGATTTTTCCATCTTCTTCAATTTTCCTAGGTCATCATGCCCATTTGGTCTCCATATTTAACGTACCCTGCACAAATCCACACCCTCAACACCACCCTATCCACTGATCTCAACTCCCTCACATTCCCCTCCCTCTTCTGATCTTGTACCACTAACCTGCAACCCTGGATCACCTCCACAGGACAGACACTTTCTCCACTCTTGTGCACAAGTTGCAGAGACCAGTTTCGCCTCTGCCTCCCATCCACTAACTGTGGGGGTCTCTCTCAGTTCTGGGTCCCCGTCTATTCTCCCTCTGTACCCTCTCCTTTGAAGAACTCATTCACTCCCATGGCTTCAACTACTGTCTATGCAGATAGTTCCCAAAACTCTCTCTCCAGCCCTGACCTCTCCTCTTCTGTTTCACATTTCCTTCTGCCTTTAGAATATTGCTACTTGGATGTCCTGCTGACACCTCAAGCGCAACATGTCCCAAACAGAACTCCTCATCTTACCACCCAAACACTGTTCTCCCCCTGACTTTCCTGCCACAGTAGATGGCACCACCATCCTCCCTGCCTCATGAGCCCATAACCTTGGCATTATCCTTGGCTTATTTCTCTCAGTCAACCTGCATATGTAATGTACCACCAACTCCTGTTGGCTCTAACTTCACAGCATCGCTAGAATGGTATTGTGTTTATGTACACAGCACTTATGTACATATATTTGAATTATATATTGTAAATGATTGTCTCCCCCTCCAGACTGTAAACTCATTATGGGCAGGGAATGTCTGCCAATTCTGTTGTATTGTACTCTCCCAAGTGCTTAGTATAGTGCTCTGCACATAGTAATGGTTCAATAAATACCATTGATTGGTGGAGAAAATTCATTCTTTCCTCTCCATCCAAACCACGCTGATCCAAGTACTTATCATTCCCCACCTTGACTACTGCATCAACCTCCTCGCTGACCTTCCTGCTTCCTGTCTCTCCCCTCTCCAGTCTACACTTCATTCTACTGCCTGGATCATTTTTCTAAAATAATGTTTAGTCCATGTCTCCCAACTCCTCAAAAGTTTGCTCACCTATATCCACATCAAACAGAAACTCCTTACCATTGGCTTTAAAGCACTCAATCAAGTCTCCCCCTCCTGTCTCATCTTGCTGATCTCCCACTACAACTCATGGTGCAAACTCCACACTTGGAACACCAACCTGCTCACTGTACCTCAATCTCACCTATTTCACTTCCAACCCCTTGTTCACATCCTTCCTCTCTCCTGAAACTCCCTCCCCCTTCATATCTGATGGACCATGGCTTTCTCCACCTTCATAGCCCTCCTAAAATCACATCTTCCTATCCTCAACCCACAACACTTATGTGTATAACCTTATTCTCTCCCAGTCTCCCCTACCTATAATTATCAATGGCACTTATTGAATGCTTGTTGTGTGCAGAGCACTGAACTAGCCACTTGGGAGAATACAAAACAAGAGAGTTGGTAGACTCGCTCTCTGCCCACAAGGAGATCACAGTCTAGAGCGGTGGACAGACATTAATAAAATAAATTAAGGATGTGTATGTAAATTAGGGGTAGGTACTTAATTGATTTGAATGTCTTTCTCCCCCTCTACATTGTAAATGTATTGTGAGCAGGGGTTGTTCTATTTATTGTACTCTCTCAAGTGCTTAGTTCAATGCTCTGCACACACTAAGCACTCTGTAAACACCACTGATTGATTGATTGGAGGAAAATGAAAGAGAGGGTCAGCTAGGTAAGGGAGTCAGCAGGGAGTCAGGATAGGAGATTTGTAGCAGATGGTTAGGAAGGGTTAGGAGCTCTGGGTTTAGTAGAGGAGCAATGGGGAGCATTGGAAACTTCTGAAGAGGCAAGGGACCTGCTGTCATTGAGATTCCTGTACAAATCATACGAGTAAATGTAGTATTCTTAAAGTGTTTACTAAGTGCCCTGCACTGATTCTAAGCGCTGGGGAGATACAAGGTAATCAAGTCAGATAATAATCAAGTCAGATACAGCAGTCCCTCTTCCACATGGAGATGCAGTCTGGCCTAGTGAAAAGAGGCGAGTCTGGGAATGAGAGAACCTGGGTTCTAATTCTAATCCTGGCTCCACTGTGTGACTTGGGCAAGTCATTTAACTTCTCAGTGTCTTAGTTCCCTCTCCTTCAAAATGGGGATTCAAAACCTGTCTCCTTCCTAGTTAATCAGGTCCCACATTGGGCTCACAGACTATCTTGCATCTACCTCAGTTCTTGGTACATAGTATGTGCTTAACAAATACCACAAATATTATTATTCTTACGGGGCTCACAATCTGGAGGAGATGGAGGATAGCTATGTATGCATCCCCATTTTATGGACAAGGAAACTGAGACACAGAGAAGTTTTAACTTGCCCAAGGCCCCAGGCACTGAGGTGGATACAAGTTAAACAGGGCAGACATAGTCCCTGTCCCACATGGGGCTCACTGTCTAAGTAGGAGGGGGAGCAAGTATTGAAACCCCATTTTACAGTTGAGGAAACTGAGACCCAGAGAAGTTAAATGACTTGTCCAAGTTCATCCAGCAGGCAAATGGCAGAGTGGAATTAGAACCCAGGTCCTCTGACTCCATGGCCCATGCTTTTTCCACTAGGCCATGCTGTGCCAGAATCAATGCCATTTTCTTTGAATATGAAGGCTTTTTCTCTTTCCCTCATTCTCTCTCTCTCAGTAATAAAATATTATAATTAATCAATGGTATTTATTGAAGGCTTACTGTATACAAAACACCATACTAAGCACTTGGAAGAGTTCAATAATAATGATGGCATTAATTAAGCGCTATGTGCAAAGCAATGTTCTAAGCGCTGGGGAGGTTACAAGGAGATCAGGTTGTCCCACGGGGGGCTCACAGTCTTCATCCCCATTTTACATATGAGGGAACTGAGGCCCAGAGAAGTTAAGTGACTTGCCCAAAGTCACACAGCTGACAAATGGCGGAGCCGGGATTCAAACCCATGACCCTTGACTCCAAAGCCCGGGCTGTTTCCACTGAGCCACACTGCTTCTCCAATACAACACAATCCCTTCCCACAGTGAACTTACAGTCTAGAGGTGACATTGGAAACAGACCGGCAAGGTTTAGAAACCAGCTGTATGTGTGAAGTGAATAAGAGAAGAGTCATCTTTGGCCCCATGATTGCATAGGAGGGCTCTGAAGCTGGAGAGTGTGGTGGTCCATCAGAGATGAAGGTGGAGGGAGTTCCAGGAGAGAGGGCTGGAAGGACAGTGGTGTTACACCATTTGCTTGCAGTGCTCAGTACAGTGCCTGGCATGTAGTAAGTGCTTCAGAAATACCATAATTATTATTATTATCCCACTGCCTCCTTTCTCCCACCCCAGCCCTCGCTGTCATGGGAGGGGGCTGTGCTAGGAAAGTGGAAGGGGAAGGGGGTGGCAGAAGTCTTGGTGTGTGTGTGTGTACACGTGTGTGAGTGAATGTGTGTGGTGGCAGGGAGGGTGGGGAAGGAGGAGATTAAGCTGTAAATCGACTCCTGGGTGGGTGAAGTCTGTCTGAAATAATAGTAATAATAATGGTATTTGTCAAGCTCTTATTATATACCAGGCACTGTACTAAGCACTGGGGTGAGTACAAGCAAATCGGGCTGGATATAGTCCCTATCCCTCTTGCGGCTCAAGTCTCAATCCCCACTTTAGAAATGAGGTAACCGAAGCCCAGAGAAGTGACATGACTTGCCCAAGGTCACACAGCAGACAAATGGCAGAGCTCGATCAACTATGCCATGCTGCTTCTAGAGGGCTCCCCCAATTCATTGCCCCTCAGGATACCTGATTGGAGGCTGGTAGGTAGTCCTGTGTTGGGGTGGGGAAGAGGAGGAGAAGGCCCAGTGGGATTCTGGAAGCCAGGGTGGGAGCAGGAATTCCTAGCCCCAGAGGTTCCCAGATTAGAGCAGCACTGTCCCTTGTGTCTTGCCCTGGTTCCAACCCCCCATCTGGAGTCATTAGTGATCTGACTGCCCTGCCTCTACCCCAGTGCTCAGTACAGCACTTGGCACACAGTAAATGCTTAACAAATAGCACAATTATTATTATTGGTGAGGACAATTCCATCCCTAGACTGTGAGCCCGCTGTTGGGTAGGGACTGTCTCTATATGTTGCCAATTTGTACTTCCCAAGCGCTTAGTACAGTGCTCTGCACACAGTAAGTGCTCAATAAATACGATTGAATAATCCCTGGGGAGTGGTCAACAAGAGTGGACTCCGGGATAGAAGCAGTTTGGCTTAGTGGATAGAACACGGCTCTGAGAGTCAGAAGAACCTGGGTTCTAATCCTGGCTCCACTACATGTCTGCTATGGGATTAATTTCTCTAGGCCTTAGTTATCTCATCTGTAAAATGGGGATTAAGACTATGAGCCTGATGTGGGACAGGGACTATGTACAACCTGATTAATTTGTATCTACCCCAGCACATAGTACAGTCTTGGGCAATTAGTAAGCGCTTAACAAACACCATTCAAAAAAAGAAAAGTATGACTTTTTAGTCTCAGGCAATCAGTCAAACAATGGTTTTTATTGAGTGTTTTGAGCTATTCTGAATATTGGCACTATCCCTTTCTCCACCCTTTGCCCCTTCTGCCCTAGGCACCTAACCTCCAGAATGTCCAGCACCAGAGGGCCCTCTGTCATTTATTTATTTATTCACTTATTTATTCATTTATATTAATGTCTGTCTCCCCCTCTAGACTGTGAACTCATTGTGGGCAAAGAATGTGCATGTTTATTGTTATATCGTACTCTCCCAAGAGCTTAGTTCAGTGCTTTGCACATAGTAAGCACTCAATAAATAGGATTGAATGAATGAATAGGGTGGGGAGGGGGGAAATAAAGTCCCGAGAGACTTTCTGAGACTTGGGGGTTCTCAGTTTGGAGAAATTGCTTTAAAGATCAACCCATTTCTACCAACCTCCATCCAATCACCTTAGAGAGCATTCATCTCCACTCTTCTAGGACCAGGTTTTCAGAGTTTGGTGGGGTGGGAATATGTAGCCTCCAAATCAGAACTGTGTAGTCTAGTGGAATGAACCCAGTCCTGGAAGTCAGAAGATCTGGGTTCTAATCCCAGCTCTCCCATTTGTCTGCTGCATGGCCTTGGGCAAGTCACTTCACTTCTCTGTGATTCATTTGCTGATCTGTAAAGTGGGCATTCAATATGTGTTCTCCCTCCTACTTAAACTGCGAGTTCCTTGTGGGGCAGGCACTGTGACTGACTTGATAATAATAATAATAACAATAATAATGATAGCATTTATTAAGCGCTTACTATGTGCAAAGCACTGTTCTAAGTGCTGGGGAGGTTACAAGGTGATCAGGTTGTCCCACACTTGATGATCTTGTATCTACCTCAGTACTTAGTGCAGTGCTTGGCATACAGTGAGTGTTTAACAAACATCACCCTGTGAAGTTGGGTGTGTGTTAATGTGTATATAATATGGGGCAGAGCAGCTCAGACTGTGAATAATTGCAGTGGGGTGGAGGAAACGCTGTTTACCCTCAACAGACAGTTGTGGAGAGGGTGTGAGCTGTTGACAATCTGAAGCCTATCTCCCAGGACTTCGGTAACCACCCCCTTCTTCCCTCCCAACATTAGCACTTCCTCAGATACTCTCCTAATCAGCACCATTATCCCAGGGGAGGGAGGTGGGGGCAGGTAACATTCTCTCCACATGAGGTGGAGATCCAGAAGCCCAGACAGGTCAAGCAATTTGTCCAAGGTCACAAGCGGAGCTGAGATCAGCACCAGGGGCTCCTCGTGACTGGGCTCTCCTCACCAGCCTCAGGGACCATGGGAAACTCCAGCTACAAAGGGGAGGACATTTAGCAGCAGAGATCTAACAGGCAATTACCTGGGGGGACAGACTATAATAATAATAATAATAATACTGATTGTGGTATTCATTAAGTGCTTACTGTGTGCCAGGACTGTACTAAGGTCTGAGATAAATACAAGCTCATCGGGTTGGACACAGTCTCTGTCCCACGCAGAGCTCACAGTCTTAATCCCCATTTAGCAGTTGACATAACTAAGGCACAGAGAAGTGAAATGACTTACCCAAGGTCACACAGAAGACAAGTGGCAGAGCTGAGACTAGAACTCATGACCTTCTGACTCTCAGGCCCATGCTCTATCCACTACATGCAGGGTTGTCACAAGGCCTCTTTTAACACCCACTCCCTGATGAGTTGAGAAACAGCATGGCTCAGTGGAAAGTGCACGGGCTTGGGAGCCAGAGGTCATGGGTTATAATCTCACCTCCGCCACTTGTCAGCTGTGTGACTTTGGGCAAGTCGCTTAACTTCTCTGGGCCTCAGTTACCTCATCTGTAAAATGGGGATTAAGACTGTGAGCCCTTTGTGGGACAACCTGATCACCTTGTATCTCCCCCAGCACTTAGAACAGTGCTTTGCACATAGTAAGCACTTAACAAATGCCATTATTATTATTATTATTATTATTATTATTATTATTATTATTATTATTATGAGTTGCTGGCAGAGTTCAAGGTCCGTCTGATAACCAGGATTCAACCAGCAGCAGCAGTGAGGGCTGAACCTCACTGCCTGAGGGCTGGCTGGTTGATGGCCATTGAGGAGATGTTTCCCCACTCCTCAAGAACCTCCAGTGGATGCCCATCCATCTCAGTATCAAAAAGAAACACCTCACCATTGGCTTTAAAGCACTCAATCACCTCGTCCCCTCCTACCTAACCTCACTACTCTCCTATTGCAACTCAGCCTGCACAATTCGCTCCTCTAAAGCTAACCTTCTCACTGTACCTCCATCTCATCTATCTTGCTGCTGACCTCCCGCCCACGTCCTGCCTCTGGCTTGGAACACCCTCACTCCTCATATTCAACAGCAATTAGTATCCCCCACTTCAAAGCCTTATTAAAGGCACATCTCCTCCAAGAGGCCTTCCCTAAGTCCTCCTTTCCTCTTCTCTCACTCCCTTCTGTGTTGCCTTGACTTACTCCATTCATCACTCCCCCTCAGCCCCACAACACTTATGTCCATATCTGCAATTTATTTATTAATATTAATGTCTGGCTCTCCCTAAGCGCTTACTATGTGCGAAGCACTGTTCTAAGCACTAGGGGGATACAAGGTGATCAGGTTGTCCCATGTGGGGCTCACAGTCTTAATCCCCATTTTACAGATGAGGTAACTGAGGCACAGAGAAGTTAAGTGGCTTGCCCAAGGTCACACTGCTGGCAAGTGGTGGAGCCAGGATTCCAGGGAATATGTCTGTTTATTGTTACATTGTACTGTGTCAAGTGCTTATTACAGTACTCCACACACAGTGAGTGCTCAGTAAATAGGATTGTCTGACTAACTGACTGGCCAAATGGTTCACAGGCCTCAATTCCGTCTCTCCCTGTCTCTGTCTTCTTTGCAGGTCTGAATGGTTGAACTCTACTGGTTCGCTCCCCTCTTCCCACAGAGGCTGCTGTTCCCGGGTCTCTAGAAGGTAATACATTGGACGTGACATTTGGGCCTGTTTCCTTGAAATCCCAGCCCAAACTATCAGGCAATCGCTGGTATTTATTGAGCACTTATTGTGTGCAGAACACCCTACTAAGCACTTCGGAGAGCACAGATTACAAGAGAGCCCATTGTTGGGTAGGGACTGTCTCTATATGTTGCCGACTTGTACTTCCCAAGCACTTAGTACAGTGCTCTACACACAGTAAGTGTTCAATAAATACGATTGAATGAATGAATGAAATACAAACAAATCGGGTTGGACACAGTCCCTGTCCCACGTAGGGCTCACAGCCTCAATCCCCATTTTACAGATGTGGTAACTGAGGCTCAGAGAAGTGAAGCGACTTGCCCAAGGTCACACAGCAGGCCAGTGATGGAGCCGGGATTAGAACCCATGACCTTCTGACTCACAGGCCCGTGCTCTATACACCACATCATGCTGCTTCGTCTTGGAATCAATCAATCAATCATAGTTTTTGAGCACTTACTGTGTGAAGAGTACTGCATTAAGTGCTTGGGAGAGTACAATATAACAATATAACTGAGTTGGTAGATGAGTTCCCTGCCCACAGTGAGTTTACAGACTAGAGGGGGAGAAAAAATGGACCCAGCAGCATGGGGGCCGCACTGGCTTAGCTTGGACTGGTGGGCCAGTGGAGGTGGGTTTGGACATTTTTCCCTTTTGCTGGAAGGGACTTGTTCCTATAGACTGACCTCAAGAGACAGAGAGAGCTGGGGTCTGAGTTCTAGGGCTCCTCTACCTGTCTACATGGAGAAAAAGGGAGGGGAGGCAGAGGGAGTCCAGTGAGAGACAGTAAAGGGACCTGATCCAATTATCTTGCATATACCCCAGTGCTTAGCACAGTGCTTAATAAATACCACAGCTTCAGAGGAAAGGAGGAAGGGGATGGCGAGAGTGGGGGGCAGCTCTCCCCCCAAGCATAGGGCCTGGTTTGGGTTTCTGGGTGATGGTGGTCAGCTGGGCAATGAGCAAATCAATCAATCAATCAATGGCATTTATTGACTGCTTACTATGTTCAGAGCACTATACTAAACACTTGGGGGAGTACAATACAAAGGAATTTGCAAATACGTTCCCTGCCCACAACAAAAAGCATAATGGGCTAGTGGATAGAGTACGGCCCTGGGAGTCAGAAGGACCTGGGTCCTAATCCCAGCTCTTTCATATGTCTGCTGTGTGACCTTGGACAAGTCACTTAACATCTCTGGGTCTCATCTGAAAAATGGGGATTAAGAGTGTGAGCCCCATGTAGTACAGGGACTGTGTCCAACCTGATGAACTTCTACCTGCCCTATCTCTTTGAACAGTGCTTGGCACATAGTAAGGGCTTAACAAATACCACAATTATTTATTATTATTGTCCATCCACTCCCGTCTTCTCTCTGCTGTTTGCTGCTTTGGGGAGGGGTAGGGGTGGGGAAAAATAACTGGGGATGCTGACTTGGGTTGGGCTAGAAGTCCTATGTATTCAGATGTTTGGTATATGGCCATACTATTAAACTTCTCTTAAAAACATTGAGCGTGTGGTGATTTCCTTCAAAAAGGCCTCGTTGTCTTCCAGTGCAGGGACACTCTATCTTCCTCCCTCCCCCAACGGGCCTAGCCCTCCAACCAATCAGAAGATGGAGGAAAGTAGCCAGGGAGGTGGGAATGAAAATCCTCCCCTCCCAAACTTGAGAGTAAAAGGGACAGAGTGGGTGGGGACATAAGCATGCCCTTAGATTTCCACTTGAGGAGAGACTGCTGCATACTTTAAAGCCCACTCCTCCTCTCCCTTCCCCAACCCCAGCACCATTACTGCCCTGGCCCAGGTGAAAAGAGGAATGTCCACAGATAAGCTGCAGTCCACCAGCCCAGATCAGCATGTCAAAGGCTGCCTGGTCCCTAGGCTTGGGTGGGGCTCAAGTCAAAGACTCTGGGTTTTTTTTCTCCCCACCCTGCCAGATCACTGCCATTCTGGGGAACATGCTGGAAATCAACCCCCTTCCCCCGGCCCACTCCCACCCCTAGCCCAGTGCTAAAGGCTCAGGTGGGCAGGCCACAAGAGGGGAATAATTTCTCCCTCTCTGGCTGGATCCAGTCAGCTGGAAGGGCGACCCCAGTCACCCAAGATGGCATCATGAACCGGATCAGCTCAGTGGAAGCCCAGTGGGCTGTGGGGCCGGGAAGCCCGGTGGTCTGGGATTTCATCCCAGCATTTGGATGAAATCCTAAGCACACTGGCCAGGAGTCTGCCCAGCTGTGCTTTATGACCCTCCCTAATGTCAAAATGGTTGGAGTGGTGGTGGTTGGAGGGCCTGGGCTCTCAGGGGATCTGTTTCCAGGGAGCAGCCTGGTGGGTGCCGGGGAGTGAGGAGACCACGGTTCAATTCCCGGCTCAACGTCTTACCTGATGTGTGACCACCGGCAAGTCTCTTAGCTGCTCTGTGCCTCGGTTTCTTCATCTGTAAAATAGGTATAAAATATCTGTTCTCCTTTCCCCTTAGGCTGTGAGCCCTTTGTGGCAGACCACAAGATCAATTGTGTCTGATCCAATTGCATTTACCCCAGTTTTTAGAACAATGTTTGGGACATAGTAGGTGCTTAATGAACACTACAATTATTATCAGTTTCCTCTGCCCTTCACTATCATTATTCAACCCTCCAGTTGAGGCTGCTACAAGCAGGTGGTGGGTGGGGAGCAGTGGGTCTCCAGAAGCACAGCCCCCTACTCCATTTCCTGCCTTATGCCCCGGGCAAATGGAGGCCTCCCTTACTCCTAGGGGGAGTTTATGGCCCTATAGGCTGTCTGGGCCTGGATGGATCCCACATTCTGCTGCTGGACAGGGAGAGAAAAGTCAATTTGAATTCGATTTATTTAATGAGACGTGCATTTCTTGACAGAGTTTCCACAGACATGGTTTCTTTCACCAGAGGAGAGAGTTGCATCTTATACAGGGTAAGGAGAAAGCAGGGACAGCAAAAAAGATCATCCTCTCCATTAGTCAAAACCAACAGCTCCTTTTTGTCCCCTCTTCTGATGGCACTTCAACTTCAGTTCCTCTCGGGGGCGGGAGGAAAAGCAGCAAAATCAACAGTCTGGAGAAGGAGAGAGGAGGACATGGAAGCAGAGAAGATCATGGGCCGGCTGCCTGGTCAGGCCTGGCTGGATCTGAGTTCTCCCGGACCCCTTGGTCCTCCCCAGGCCCCGGCTGTGGGGTGCCTCACTCTCTCTCCTCTTCACAAACACACACGGTGGTCTGGGGGCTCGCACCGCGTGCAAATCGGTCACCAAGCTCTGGTCTTCTCCCCGATGCATGGGAGGAGCAGAGAAAAAAGTCACCCGGCTTTCAGACTCGCTCAGAGACTGCTTCTCCCCCTCACTATTGTAACAGGAAGCAGGATCCACAGCTCATCCGTACAGAGGCAGGATGGGGAGACGGTGGGAGGAAGATGAGCTGATGCTTGGGAGCCGAGCCTAGTGCTCCCTGGCAAAGGGCGGGAGGCCATGGGGCTGACTACTCGCTGTGGGGGCAGGGTCCCTAGGCGGGGTGGTTAGGGGGCAGCAAGAAGGCTGGGGCTCAGGGCGGCAAGTGGGCTTCTGGCAGCCAGCCGGCTCAGAGCCGACAGGGGTTGGGGATTACTCTGGACCTGCTCAGAACCTCCACTCTTTTCTGCCCGGCACGGAAATGCTCAGGCCCCAACGGAGGCCTGGGATGAGTGAGGCCTGACCCCCTACCCTGCCCCTTACCAGTTGGAAGCCTGGGGGGACAGGGGTCACCTTCCCATTGGAGCCTACACTGCTGGAAAGGCCCCAGAGCAGGTCAGGTGGCCGAGGGTTCTAAGGGAGCACCGTGGGGAAGAGGCTGAGAGGCTGGTTCTCGTTAGTCGGGAGGGGGGTTCTGTAGCCGTCAAAGTTGCGGGGAATACTGCCGCTGGTGGAGCCCGAGCTGTTACTCAGAGTCTCGATGCTTCCCTCGCGCTGGAGCTCTGCAAGGCAAAAAGGAGATGGTTCCGGTGAGTTCCACTGCCCAAGGCTGGGCCTGCGTGAGAGGCGGGTGGCCGGCTGCTGCCCGTCCCATCTGCAGACCGGGAACAGCCAGGAAGCCCATGGGGATTGGTTGTGCCTGGGACAGGGTCTACGGCAGCCGTGTGAAAGAGAGCTGAGCCTGGCTGCCTCTGTCTCCACTTCACCGGGTCCCCGAGCCGGAGCCCCAGCCTGCCTGTCCTGTGGCATCCCCAGGGCAGGGAGGCTCGAAGTTCTCTCTTGACGGCTGAAGCGGGGCAGCCCGGCAGCCCGGGATGCAGGGAGGGGATGGTGGGAAAGAGGAGGGTTGGTTTCTGGGAGGGGATTCCCTCTCTGCTCCCTGTAGTGGGGCTAGTCCAGCAGGGCCCCCATCACTGGGCCCAAAGAGACCACACAGAGACCAGAGACATAGACAGACATGGACAGACATCCTTGAAAAAACCTAACTTGGAGAAAACCCATTCAATGAATCGGAAGGGCTCCAGTGCCTGACGTGGTGGGTTAAGACAGGGCATCTCTGCCCGGTGCAGTGGGTTAGGACAGGGTGACTCTGCCTGGTGTGGTCAGTTAGGACAGGGTGTCTCTGGACAGTGCAATAGGTTAGGACAGGGAGTTTCTGCCCAGGGCAGTGGGTAAGGGCAGGGGATCTCTGCCTGGTGCGGTGTGTTAAGCCAGGGTGATTCTGTCCAGAACAAGACCGAGTCAGGCTCAGGGAAACTGTGCCACTGGGTTAGTCCTCAGTCAAGCACCCCTAGAGTCTTTTCCCCTCTTCTTCCCTCGCACATCCCTTCTCCTTCAGCATCTTCATATGGTGCAACCAGCTTCCTGTCTGCAGGGTTGCTCCCTTCAGGCCAAATCAGGGTAGTGGCAGCCTAACCCTTCCCAGATCCTGCCCTGCCCTCCATTCCACTCAGGAGAGCCAATGAGGAGTTCCAGGTGGTGGGGAGACACCTAGGGTTAAGGGTGACTCAGTTTCTCCTAGTGCCTCTGGGGCAAACCACCTCAGCACACACACAGCGGGGGAGGGTTGGGTGGGAGTAGTGGGGGGAGGGTTGGGTGGGAGTAGTGGGGGGAGGGTTGGGGAGAGGAGAAGAAGAAGGCGTCAAATGCCCAGGTCTGGACTTGCTCCAGGGCAGGGCATGCAACCTGTTTTAGAACCAGTCCAGCTGTAGTCCCGGGCTTCACCTAAAGTCCCCCTCCCCACGCCACTCTCACATCCAGAGTGGGATTCTCACTGAGCTGGAGCAGAGATTGTTGGGCAGAACAGGTAAAGTACTTCTACCCAGATGGTCTCAGGGGCCGCTCCCTGCTGAACTCTCCTGGAGGCGGAAGGAACCCCAGGAGCCTGGTGGAGCGGTTTCCCTTCTGCTCCGGCTGCCATGGCTATGCTTCTTGGTGGGCTCCCTGAAGTTTCAGCCTCATTAGGTATCCCAGAAAGAAGTTGCCCACTGCTCTACCTTTGCTACAGCCTTTGCTAAATTTGCTCTGACCCCTAGAAGTTGACCCAGGGGTACTCATTCTCCCATTTTCAAATCTCTGCTCTAAGGCACAGATCCCACTCTGGGAAGCTTAGTCGACTTCCTGCTAGCATAGCCACCCTGCAACTGTATGCCTCTGAGTCCTCAATGCTAGTTCTCCCTGCTCTCCAAACTACCACCAGGCCCAGAGCCATGGCCTCTCTACCCAAGAGTTCCTGGGCAAGGTGAGAGGTGGGAAAGAGAGAAAGAGAGAGAGAGAGAGAGAGAGAGAGAGAGAGAGAGAGAGAGAGAGAGAGAGAGAGAGAGAGAGAGAGAGAGAAGAGAAAGAGGGAGGGAGGGGGGGACAGAGACAGAGAGAGACAGTGAGAAAGAGTGAGAGAGAGAGAGAGAGAGAGAGAAAGCAGATGTCCCTTACAATTTACTTTCGTTTTCTGGGGAGGTGGTGAGTTCTTACCCGGTCCCCAGCAGACAGAACAAACACCCAGCTAGGAGTTCAGCTTCCCCACTCCAAAGTCATCATAATGACCTTTAGCACTCAGGCCCCATGTGGCTACAGGGCTTGGGGAGGGGGTGGCCTCAGAGGAGCCCCT
This sequence comes from Tachyglossus aculeatus, assembly GCF_015852505.1. Classification (NCBI taxonomy): domain Eukaryota; kingdom Metazoa; phylum Chordata; class Mammalia; order Monotremata; family Tachyglossidae; genus Tachyglossus; species Tachyglossus aculeatus. The sequence continues at coordinate 44,649,065 of NC_052082.1, read as the reverse complement.
CCAGTTTGGCTTCTCCACCCTAATTCTGCCAGGAGCTCAGGAAGTAAGAACAGTAATTTCAATCAGCAGTGAGCGGTGTGGCCTCCTCTAATGCTGTACTTAGCCTGTCTGGTTTGGGGCTTTTATCTCCCCTCGCACACAGCTGGCCCTGGTTAGGAGGCTCCTGCCAGACCCTTGCTCACTGTCCAGCCACCCCCAGCCAGATAGAGGCTGGTCGGGCGCCAATCAAACCTCATTAGGGATGCTGGACTCCAGGCAGGCCCAGGCCCTCTCTCTTCCTCCGCCCGGCAGAGCGGAATTGCTGTGCAGCAAATGCTACTGCCTCGCTTGTCGGCAGCGGGCAGTGAGGGTGGGGAGGGAGGCATCTGTGCCTTCCTCCCGCCAGCCAGTCTCCACACGTTACTCAAGCTTGTCGTTCAGAAGGGCTGGGGGGCCTGGCAACGGGCAGGGAGCTGTCAGAATGGGAATGAAGTACCTGCGGTATCTGGCCCGGGGGGGCTGAGCCAATCCTGAGGCACTCCGAGGCCTCTGATTCCTCCCCTGCCCAATGGGAGAGGTTCCTGGCTGGCCGCCCAGGTGAGTAGGGGAGACCCTTGCCCCTGGGGAGGCTGTTGGCTCTGGGGAGGCTCTTACGCTTGGGATGGAGGAAGAGGGCTTGGTTGTGGGGAGGCCTTGGGCCTAAGGAAGCTCTTGGGTCTAGGGAGGCTCTTACACTTGGGATGGAGGAAGAGGGCTTGGTTGTGGGGAGGCCTTGGGCCTAAGGAAGCTCTTGGGTCTAGGGAGGCTGCTGGTCCTGGGGAGGCTCTTAGTCTGGAGAAGCCCTTGGCCCCAGGGCAGGATGTGGTCAGAACTCCCAGGGCAGGAGGAGGAGTAGCTGGGCTCCCTCAAAAATCCCGTCCTCTGCTTGAGCACGCCTAGAATTGTCCTGTCCCCACTCCCTAACTTCCACCCCTCAAGGAGGGGCCTCAGGTGTTGGTGCCAAAGGGAGGAGAAGGGAAGATGAGCCTGGAGGAAGGAAGCCAGAAGGTCAGTGGAAAAACGGAGAGAGCAAGCGAGGCAAGCAGCTTTGAGTGGCAAGCAGAGACTGACGGAGTTGGGAGAATCCTGGTGCAGCCAGGACAGGGGCTCAAAGGCTCCCAGCCACCCCCGGGGGTTGGTGGAAGCTGCCACCAAAGTGACCTCCACCTTGGGACTCTGCTTCAGGGAGTCCCTGTTGGTTGGCCGCTGTGGGCTAGGCAGAGTGCTGGCCAGGCCGGTGAGGCTGATGGGCAGCCCGGCCAAGAGCCATGTTGGAGAGCCCAGTCAGACACCAGTGTGCTCTCAGTGTCAGCTGGCTGGGGACTGGGATCCATTACTTATTAATGTTGGGGTTTCCCCACTTCCTGTCTTCTCCCTCCATGGGACTTCCACTGTAGGCCCCCGGTCCAAGGAGGATGCAGAGGAGGTGGCTCCTGTTGAGGGGAACTCTGTCCCCAGGAGGCCTGGGAGTGGATCAGGGGGTGGACCATCAACCAGAGCCCCGCCCAGGCTGGAGATGTGGGACTGACTCCCTCAAGTCCTTTGACCAACCCAGCCTAGTCAGGATTGACCTTGGATGCCCAGCTGCAACTTCCCTGAGGTCTGCTGATCTCAGCAGCCCCTGGGTGGTGGCAGGGAGTCCTGGGCCCCTTTCTGTCAGCCCAGCAGGGCTCACACTTCTGCTTGGAACAGGACATCAGTGGGGTCCTCGGACGCGACTCGAGTCCAGCCAACAGCCTGGGTGCTGACTTGATCTGGTCCTGGGGCCCAAGGTCTGGGAGCTGAGCCTGCCCACTGCAGGGTCCTGGAGATCAGATACCAGGACAGGGTCCCGGAGATCAGACACTGGGACAGGGTCCCGGAGATCAGATACCGGGACAGGCAGAGGGAAGCAAGGGGCTTCAGGACAGTATCTCTGCAAATGGGCAGGGAATGCATATGTTCACTGTTATATTGTACTCTCCCATGTGCTTAGTACAGGGCTCTACACACAGTAAGTGCTCAATAAATACAACTGAATTGAACGAATGGGCAGGGTTTCCTTCCTTGGGAGACAGTGGGTTGGGACAAAATGCTAGGAATGCTCTCTGTCATTCCTCCTTATGGGGAGTGGAGGGTGAATTAGGCTTCCCATTGTCCACAAAATGGCGCTTGCCTCCCCTTTGCCATCAAAGCAAAGCCACTGGCTGACCTTAGGAATTTTATTGATTGGCCATGACATGCTGTCTTATGTGGGCTGTTCACTTCCCTTCTTGGATGGAAGTGGAGGACAGCAGCATCTTTGGGTCGGGTGCCAGCATCTTGTATCCATTGAGGCTCTCCCCTCAGGAGATGGCAGGCTCGGCTCTTCCCTGAGGGGAAGCTGGCCCTGGCCTTGTCTAGTCGTACTGCTGGAGAGGTTGGCTTACCCCAGGCTCAGAGAGCCAGTCCCAAGGGAGGGCATGGACCCTCCACTCACTGGCAGGATGGGAGGGAGAGCTCCCAGAGCACCCCTGGAGGTTCTCCTGGGGGCGGCTCCTTGGCCTCACCTTTCTTGGGTGGGATTTGGGGGCAGGGGGTCCCTGATGCGTTCTCTGCGGCGGCTCCTCCCCAGATCTCTTCAGCTACTGCCGGGGGGAGAGGCCGGTCCCCACCTCCCTCCCTCGGAAGCTTGAAACTGAAAAATGTTGCCTTACCTTCCTCCTTCACGCACGCACAATGGTTTGTTATTGTAGGGTTGCTCACGAACGCTGGGCTGTTGGCATTGTTTTTTTTTTCCTTTTTTTTTTCCTTTTGAAAAGAAAAGCATTGAGCGTCTGTTTGGAACAACACGTAAACAGCTCGAGAAGCACATGGAATTTGGCAAGCAGGTGCAGAGTGCAGGGGAGGGAGGCACAGAGGTCTGATTCGGGAGTAAAGGAGAAGCACACCCCTGCCCTTTCTCAGGAAAAGAGCTGACTTGCATGGGGGGTGGGGGGCGGTGGGATCTGGGCCCCCGTGTGTCTGAGTGGTGGTCATGGAGGCAGGTGGGAGGGGAGGCCCCTGTTTCAAAGCCTGGGGATGGAATGAGGAGGTGGGGCAAAGGTGGGGTGAGGAGAAGAGCAGCCACAATTTGTTGCCAGATATAGAATGGGTCCTCCCTGCCTAGAAGAGGGTGAGAGTCTCACCTGTCATGGTGACCAGGGGCCCTGAGACCTTGATGTTCCCCAGTCAGACGGGGCTGCTTAAGTGGACTTGGATAGTTCCTGCCCTGGAGCCTGGCCTCTCTCCACCATTGCTTGGGCCCTACCTCGGGCCTGGATGGGAGGGGTCTGACTGAAGGAAGAAGCTGGTTTAGAAAAAGCCCACTCTACCAAAATACTGGGCAAAGATATGGGGACCCCAGGAGTTTGGATGAGTATCTAACAGCATCTCTTGTGCCGGAGTGGGGCACTGCCACAAACAGCCGATCAGCATTAGGGAACTGAGTCTAACCTTTCTCTCCTCAAGGGACAGCTATGGAATGGGAGGAGGAAAAGGCATATTCCCTCAGGTCTCTCCTTTGCCACTGCCCTCTGGAGGCTCCCTGGGTGAGGCTGGTGTGGGGCAAAGTGGGGTAAGAGTGGAGGGATGGATGGACAGGACCATGGAATGGAGTGGTTAACCAAGGCTGGGTGAAGGGGACAGTCAGGTCGGCTTGACCCCAAGACACTCCTGATGGGTTGGGGCTGGGTCGGGGTCCCAACAGCTCCCTCAGTGCTCTGAGTTTTGAAATGGTGGGATCCTCTCAGAGCCCCTGCTAAGATTGTAAGTTCCTCAAGGGAAGGGAACACATCATGTCATTATGCTGTTTTTCCCAAGTGCCTCATACAGTGCCCTGCACTTCATGGGTGTTCAATTAACACCACCACTAGAACTACTACAACTACTACTACTACTACTTCGATGATGACTATTATTAGGTAGGGGAGTGGATGATGGAAAAAAAAGAGCTTCCACTCCTCAGCCACTTCCCCAGCCCCCTCCCCCTGCTGACCCACATTCACCCCGGATTTCCTGGGAAAGTTTTCTGAGCCCGTCTGGCCCTGCTGCCAGGCCGGGCCGCTCCCCTCTCATGGGGACAACAGGGTGGAGCCTTTGGCAGGAAAAGGACAGAAGGGGAGATTTGGAGTTGCCCTCCAAGGCTTCTTGACCTCCACTCCTGTCTGGAGCCCTCCTTCCTCCCTCCGCTGCCACCTTCACTTGGACTTGGTCTGCCTGGCCCTGTCCAGCTGGCCCTATCCTTGCTCTTCCTTTCAAACACTTGATCCCCGAGGCCTCCTGAAGACTAAACCTGTTGACACCTGTAGCCCTGTCTCACCTGTCTTCAGAGCCTCTGGTTAGAGACACAAACCCCACCCCCAGCCCACGTACCTCCCTCCTGCCCTCCAAACGGATTGGGCCACATGGGCTGGCTGGGAAATGACCCAGGGAGGACTGGGTGGGTAGGGCGGGGGAGCAGGAAGGCAGAAGCAACCCTGAACATATGAATTCTTTTTCTTCATCTCACACTGCCACAACACATTACTCTCAAGCCCTCAGCCTGCTGCAGGAGGGACCCTGCGCTCGACGCAGGAACGCTGGGGGAAGAATGAAATGTGGCCTCTTCTCACACACCAGTCACTCTGCCCAACACCAACTCTTTCCAGCCCAAGTGATGGCAATTTCTTTTGTCCTTCTTTGTCGGCCCCTTCCCTGAGCTAAGAGTTTCCCAGAGAGGCATGGGTGTTAAAGGGGCAGAGCCCCCAGGATCTGAGTCTCAGACAGTGGAACCCCACGTGGCTAGCTGCTCACAATGACCAGACGTTCTTCCCAGGGTGGGATGGCCAAGTTTTCTGGGTTTCTGTTCCATCACCCAAGGGGCCTCATGGCCTAGTGGACAGAACATGTGCCTGGGAGTCAGAAGGTCACGGGTTCTAATTCCAGCTCTGCCACGTGTCTGCTGCGTGACCTTGGGCATGTCACTTCACTTCTTTGGGCCTCAGTTACCTCATCGGTAAAACGGGGGTTAAGACTGTGAGCCCGATGTGGGACAGGGACTGTGTCCGACCCGATTTACTTGTATACCCCCACAGCGCTTAGTACAGTGCCTGGCACATAGTAAGCGCTTTAAAAAAATACACAATTATTATTAAGGGCCTGGGCTCCAGGCCATGGTGGCCAGGTGGATCCACCACATCTGCAGCCCTTTCCTATGTCTGTCCACTTCCTGCTTCTTAGTATTTCTTTCAGGACTCTGTGTGTTTGTGCGTGTGTTGGCGGGGTAGGGGTGGGGGTGCTGCTCTCTCTTTTCTCCAGCTTGCCTTGAGAAATCATGTCCAGGACTCCTCTGCCTCCATCCTTTAGGTTGTAAGCTCATTGTGGGCAGGGAATGTGTCCATTTATTGTTGTAATGTACTCTCCCAAGTGCTTAGTACAATGATCTGCACACAATAAGCGCTCAATAAATGAGAGTGAATGAATGAATGAACCCAGTTCCACCTCTGTCCAATGGGGTGTGGGAACTTGTTCTATTTGGAGGAGCTCAGGCGGGACCTGGCAAAAGTGACAAAGTAGAGCCTTTCCCTGGGCTCAGGGCCCAACTGCCTTGCCTTTCAGCTGGGCTGGACAGGTGTTGGGCTTCCGTCACACACTCTTAAGGGGAGATTTATGGCCTTCCTGCTCTGCCCAATAAGGGGATTAGCAGAATCATTTTTATAGGCAGGGTCCTTGGCCCAAGGCACAAGGGACCTGAGGTTCTGCCCACTCTGCCTAGACTTCAGGGGTGGGGTAGGGCTCTTCCTTCTCCACTGAGGGGCAATGCCCCAAGAACGAGGCAGCTTCCAGGACTTTTAGAATGTCCTTGTCTTCACCAGTTCTAAAAACACCTTCTCTGGACCCCACTGCACCACCCGGCTATCGCCCCATCTCCCTCCTCCAATCCCTGTCTAAACTCCTTGAACAAGGTGCAGTTCTTCTCCTTCTACTCCCTTGTTGACTCTCTACAATCTGGCTTCTGTCCCCTTCGCTGCACTGAGCTGGTCTCTCTAAGGTCACCAATGGTCTCCTTCTTGCCAAATCTAATGGACTTCACCTTGCCCTAATAGTCCTTGACCTCTCAACTGCCTTCAAAGTTGTGGACCATTCCCTCCTCCTAGAAACATTATCCAACCTTGTTTTTTTCTGGTTTTCTCCTTGTTCTCCTCCTACCTCTCTGGCTGATCATTCTCAGTCTTTCAACTGCTCTTTCTCTACCTCCCTCTGAGAGTGCTCCCTAAGGCTCTGTTTTCCCTAAGGCTCTGTTTTGTGTTCTGGATCCTTTTCTCAGTTTACAGTCACTCCTTTGGGAACTCATTCTCTAGACCGTAAGATCACTGTGGACAGGGAACGTATCTACCAACTCTGTTGTAGTGTAATCTCCCAAGAGCTTAGTACAGTACTCTAAACAAAGTAAGCGCTCAATAAATACCATTGTTGATGGCGATCTGCTCTCATGGCCTCTACACAGACAACTCCCAAATATACCTCACAAATCCTGACTTCTGTTCTGCCCCATAATCTCACACTTCCTCCTGCCTTCAGGACATCATTATCTGGATGTCCCGTCGGCATCTCAAGGTTATTATGTCCAAAACTGAACTCATCTTCCCTCCCAAATCCTTTCCTCCACCTAACTGTCCCACCACAGTCAACAATACCAACATCTTCCCCATTCCTGAAGCCTCCAACCTTGGAATTATCCTTGACTCATCTCTCTCTTTCATTCCACATATTCAGATAGTCACCAAAGTCACCTGTTGGTTCTATCGTCACAATGTATCCAAAGCCTCCCCATCCAAATGGCCACTATGCTGGTCCAGGCATAAACATATCTTGACTTCTTGTCAAATCTCTCCAGTCCATTTTTCACTCTTCCACTTGTCTGCTGTGTGACCTTGGGCAAGTCACTTAACTTTTCTGTAACTCAGTTCCCTCATCTGCAAAATGGGGACTCAAGACCTGTTCTTCCTCCTACATAGATTGTGATCCCCATGTGGGAACTGATTATTTTGTATCTATCCAGCACTTAGTACAGGGCTTGGACCATAGTAATTACTTAAAAAATACTACTGTTATTTTTTTATGGCATTTGTTAGGTGCTTACCATGGATCAAACACCGTTCTAAGTGCTGGAGTAGGTACAGATTAATTAGGTCGGATCGAGTCCCTGTCCTGCATGGAGCTCACAGTCTAAATAGGAGGATGAATCCCCATTTTCCAGTTGGGGAAACTGAGGCACAGAAGAAGTCAAGTGATTTGCCTAAGGTCACACAGCAAGCAATTGGCAGAGCCAGGATAAGAGCCCAGGTCCTCTGACTCCAAGGCTTGTGCTCTTTTCCCCTAGGCCACACTGCTTCTCCTGGATTATTATTAATATGATTATTATCCAACACACCACTGCTGTCCTCATCTCCAAAGCCCTTCTGAAATCACACCACTTCCAGGGGCCCTTTTGCGATTAATTTTTAATCTCCCCTTATACCTACTGCTACTTCCGTGCCTCCTAAGTCATTGGATACTGAGCCGTCCCTTCCCCACAGTACTTATGCACATATCACTAAAATCTAACAATTTCTCCTAGCTGTAATTTACTTTAATGCCGGTCTCGCTGATTATATTGTAAGCTCCTTGAGGGCAGGTATCATGTCTACTAATTCTGTTATATTCTCCCAACCATTTAATACAATGCTCTACACACAGTAGGCACTCAATAAATGTTTAAGATGGATTGATCAATTGGAATGATGGGCTGATCTGATTGATTTGATTGACTGTGGCCTCTGGCCTCTCATCCACAGATAGAAGCTCGGGCCCCTCCCCCAGCATCAGTTCTGCTCCCTCCTTTCTCCCACCTGACAATTTCCCAGGGCTAAATCACTCCTTCCTCCTACCGGAATAATAATAATAATAATTGTGGTATTTGTTCAGCGTTTACTATGTGCCAGGCACTCTACTAACTGCTGGGGTGTATACATGCTAATCGGTCGGGCACAGGAGTTGGTGGGTGTCCAGGTGGGCACATGTCAATTCCTCAGCATCTGCCCTCACCAGCAGGGGGCGCTACAGCCCAGGGCCCCTGCTACAATGGGTTTGGCAGTGGTGCCATGGGGGTCCAGGCGGCTTCATTTTTAATCAGGAGATTGCTCGAGAGGGAGGTGTCAGACACTTGTTTATAGCTTTTCATTTTCTTAGTTTCCTTTTCTGCAAATATCCTCTTCAAAGCTTGAAAATAAATTTCTTCCCCTGTCGTCAGCCATCGATTTTCCTCTCTCCCGTCCCCCCAGCCACCCCTTTCCTTTCCTGGCCCTGGCTCTGGCTCGAACTGCTCCCTCCCTGCTGCATGCCCAGGAGGCTGAGAGCTGCCCGGGCTGGTAGCTGCTCCCTGAGGGTCAGCCAGGCGGCAACTCTGGTCTCTCCTGGCTGGGCCTGTCCGAGCACACGCCTCTCTTCTTTGGGAAATTCCTCGGTGATGAAGATGTTTGGAATTCAGAGGATGCTTCCCCCGATTAGATTTGTGGGAAAGGTTGTTCAAACTCCCGGCGCCTCAGAAGCTGTAAAAAGTTACAATCCTCTCAGACCATAAACTTCTTATGCAAGAGGAAATGCAGCGATTCATAAACAGGGTGACCGGCAGGCCCTGTTCAGGGCCCAATTCCCTTGGCCTGACCCCATGGAGGGAAGCCTCAACTTCCCCCATGACGCTGCTCTCACGGCTGCTGGGCTCTGATTGGACAGAGGGCCCCAGTCGTCTGTTTGCCGCCGGGTCCAGGCTGGGCTGGCCTCTCTTGGAAATGTCTGGGTCAGACGGCTGGGCCGATGCTAGGGGTCCGGCTGGGTGGGTGAGCACCATTGCCTAACACCTGGGAAACGCAGAGACCCTGTAAGAATCTAATTGGCCCACAAGAAGCTGCCGGACATCAAATTCAGCTTATCCAGCAGGGCATATTCTCCCTAACGTGCTCTGCACAGAGTCAGCGCTCAATAAATACGATTGACTGATTGATCGACTGCAGCCTCTGCCTCAGCCTTCCTCCCAGCTCTATATCAGGGAAGGGCTCAGCTTGCACACAGCGAGGACTGTCTTGTCTTTTACTGTGGATCGAGTCAACTCCGCAGCCAGAGCTGCTGATGGTAGGGGGATTGAGGATTCGTTCCGAAAGGGGTTGGGTCCTTAAAACAATCCAGGTCATTTTTCCCTCTCTCCGCACAGCCCCCATCGACTCACTCTGAAGGATGCTATTCTGGTTGGCCCTGAGCCAGATGGAGCCTTTGAGCATTTCACAGGAGGTCAAAGGTGCCACCGATAGAGGAGGTGCTGGGGTGGGAGGTGGTGCTCTCTTCATCGTGGGCACACACATACACCCGGAGAGGTCTGAGGACCTGTGACCATCTCTAAAGGGCTCTTAGGGGCTTTGCTCCCTGCATAGCACCGTCTAGGATCCGGCGGCAGTGTGTAGTCAGACTGAAGAGCTGACAAGGGAAACTGATAAGGGGTCATGGCTGAGCAGCCTTGGGCCACTACGGAGAATTAACAGCTGGAAGGGGCAGTTTTCTGAAAAAAAAAAAAAAAAAAAAAAAGTCAGGGACCACTGTAGCTGGAGATGGCCTCCCCTTCGCAGCAGGTTTCATTTGCTCTGAAATCTTCTCAGTGGGTTTTCCTAGACCTGATCTTCGTCTCCTCTTTTGGAGATGTTTTTCACAAAATGAAATCGAGTGGTCTTTTGTAACAGGCATAGCTGGATGAACCAGTCAGCTCGGGAATGGAATAAACTGTATTTTGTTCACCCGAGGCCCACTCTCTGGTCTCTGCTCTTGATGGGGAGAGGCGACTCTAGTTTCTGGGCAGTTATCTTTGTTATGGCTTAATACCTGTGTCTGAGTCCGACAATCCCCTGTTCGAAGGCGCCAGGGAAATGGACAGAGAGATGCTCTAACAGATCCACATTGCTCACCGGTGACCTCACTGTTAGCCTTCAACTCTCCCCAGGAAGTGCAGCCGCCAAGCAGATTCTACCACTGCTAGGAACCAGGCTCTCTCCCTTGTTTTAGGAGGGGGCTCCCTGGGCTTATATTTATTCTTTCACCCACTCAGTCATATTTATTGAGCACTCACTGTGTGCAGAGCACTGTGCTAAGTGCTTGGGAGAATACAACAATAAACAGACACATTCCCTTTTATATGGAGCAGAAAGTCAATTATCCAAAGTAATTGGGACCGAGGCTAATTCAGATAATCCAGTCACGTTGAGTTTGGTTATCTTGCTCTATTTTGCTTGGTTATCTGGATTTATTTCTGATTTTCCAAATTAGCATCTGTTTGGATAACTTGTCAGTTCAAAAAGCAACGTTTGGGTAATCTGCTTTGGGCCCTTCACCTGAGAAACTCCAAAATATACTCTTTCATTCAAACTTTCATCACCCTATGGCTTGCAACATGGCCCTAATGGAAAGAGCACAGAGTTGGGAGTCAAAGGACCTGGCTTATAATCCTGGATCTACTAATTATCTACTGTGTGACCTTGGGAGAGTCCCTTAGGTTATCTGTGCCTCAGTTTCCTCATCTGTAAAATAGGGATTGAATAACTGTCCCCGCTTTTCCTTTAGACTGTGAGTCCCATGTGGGCCAGGGATTGAGCCCAATTTATCTTGTATCCACCCCGGTCCTTGGCACATAGTAAGCACTCAAATACCATTATTACTATTTTTCATCCAGGATGGGAAACCTGAGGTTCATAGGGGAGAAGGCCTGGGGAAGCAGCATGGCCTAGTGATAGAGCACAGGCTTGGAAGTCAGAAGGACCTGGGTTCTAATCCCAGTTCTGCCACTTGTCTGCTGTGTGACCTTTGGCAAGTCACTTAACTTTTCTGTGCCTCAGTCACCTCATCTGTAAAATGAGGATTAAGACTGTGAGCCCCATGTGGGTCACAGAATGTGTCCAACCGATTTGCTCATACCTACCCCAGTGCTTAGAACAGTGCTTGCCACAGCAAGCACTTAACAAATACAATCATGATTATTATTATTACTTGCCTAAAGTAATTTCTTACTTTGTTCTATGAGCTTCCCCCATCTTCCCATCAGGCCTCTGTCCCTGTGGACTGCACCTGTAGGAAGCTGGCCACTCTTGGAAGCAGGCCCACAGCCCACTCAGAAGGCTTAGGGAGGCTACTGCTGCTTATTTATTTATTTATTTTATTTTGTTAATATGTTTTGTTCTCTGTCTCCCCCTTCTAGACTGTGAGCCCACTGTTGGGTAGGGACTGTCTCTATATGTTGCCAACCTGTACTTCCCAAGCGCTTAGTACAGTGCTCTGCACACAGTAAGAGCTCAATAAATACAATTGAATGAATGAATGAACCTACTATCACATTTCAGCTTTAACCTTCCCTACCCCATGTAAGGTTTGAGGCTGGGTAGGGTGAGGGAGGGGATGAGAGGCAAGACGGTGTGGACAGTGGGATCTGAGTCAGAAGATTCCTACTGACACCAGGTCATATTCTTTGTCAAGCACTCAACTAACTGCCCAGCCACCTTGCTGATCAAGGACATGGCCCAACTCTGTCCTGCAGCCAGGAAGATAATAAGCGGGATATTCACCTAATAATCAGGTCAGGAAACTTTTTCCTAGTGGAGCTGGGAGACAGGAGTCCTGGGAGGCAGCCTGGCTCTGAGAAAAAGTTGATTCTCATTGGTACTAGAATTTGCTTTACCACTGGCTCACTGGGAGTCCTGGGAAAATTACTGTCTGGAATTTGGTTCTTTCTCCCTTAGGAAACGGTTAATCACCTTGGTCTACTGAATACCTGACAAAAGGGGTGGGGGTGCACATGACCCAAGATGATAACACCACCACCACACTTGGATAACCAACAACTTCCCAATATCCCCCTTCCTCCCCCAGAATAATTGGCATGGAACTGAACCTTTCCAATAGTAAGTGTTTAGAGTGTGTTTAGGCAGAGTTTAGAGATGCAGCATGGCCTAGTGGTTAAAGCACAGTTCTGGGAGTCAGAGGACCTGGGTTCTAATATTGGCTCCATCACTTATCTGCTATGTGACCTTAGGTGAGTCACTTAACTTCTCTGTACCTCAGTTACCTCATCTGTAAAAATGGGGATCAATATTGTGAGTCCCACGTGGGACACAGAATGTGTCTCATCTAATTAGCTTGTATCTCTCCCAGTGCTTAGTACAGTGCCTGGCATATAGTAAGTGCTCAACAAATGCCACTGAAAAAATTAAAAAGTGTTCTTGAGAATGCATAAGAATGGGTTTCAGGTACCTCTGAGACTGGGGCTGTGAGAAGAGTTTAGGGAGTGCTCAAAAGACAGTCAACAAAAGAGAGAGGACCAGGAGAGCAAACCCTTAGGCTAGGAAGAAGAGAAGTTGCGAGAGGAGGTGCTTTAATGAGCTCCCAACGTTAAAGAGGAATCTAACTCTTCTGCTTCCCTGCCCACACACTCAAGCCCCTCCACTAGACTCAGACCTAGAATTCGATAGCCTTAGGACTATTTTTTTTGCTGAAAAAAGTGCTCTGATCTAATTTCTCACAGCAGATAAAGTACAATGTAAATCAGAGGCTGCATTAACCCAGGCAAGATATGAACCTGGGATTCCCAGGATTGAAGGCATTTCACAATTAAGGCTTCGCTCCTGTTTACTGCAGAGCCAGATTGACACTAAGGATTGTGCTAGACTCTCCCATTCATTGACTCCCTCCTGCACTGAAAGACAGAGAGCCTCGATTGCTGGGGAAAGTCTCTTAACAAGGGCTTAATCTTGGGGGCATCTGGGGGCTTGAGATGGTTGACGTTATTGTTGGTTTCCACCCCACTTGTTCTGCTTCAAGCTCCTCTGCTTCCATTAAGTGCTGAATAAAAGCAAATTTTGCCTATGCGGTGCCTTGGGGTGGGTAGGAACACTGGTATGCTTCACCCGGGCCAGTATGCTGAGTTGCAAGACTGAACAATGATTCCTGCAGGCTTGCTGAGGAATCAGGGACCAGACCCCTTCACTAACTTAATAATAATAACTGAGGCATTTGTTAAGCGATTACTATGCACCAAGCACTGCACTAAGTGCTGGGGAAGAGAAAAGATAATCAGGTCAGGCACAGCCTCTGTCCCACTTGGGGCTCACAGTCTAGTAGGAAGAACAGGTAGTTAGCCCCCATTTTACAGATGGGAAAACTGAGGCACAGAGACGTTAAATGTCTTACCCAAGTTCACCCAACAGGGAAGGGGTGGAGCCAGGATTAGAATCCAGGTCCTCTGACTTCCAGGCCTGTGCTCTTTCCACTAGGCCACACTGCATCTCAACCTGGCAAGCCTAATAAAGGTGAGCATGAAGAGGGGCTCCAGTTCCCTTTTTTCCAACCAAGGGCTTTCATGATGTTCCCAAGCAGGGCATTCTGGTGGTCCCACCCCAAGGGCTCGACCTGCACTCCTAGAGCCATTCCTGCTCCCCTCTGGGAGACAACGGGAGCCCGGGTGTGCACATCCACAAGATACATTCGCACTTCTGGAACACTTGCCTGACTTCTCCCGAAGTTATCTGGATCTCATTTAAATGCAAAAACGTAATTAAGTTCCCAATAAGGCAGCAGAGAAATTCAACATGATGTGGATTTCCACTTTTTTTCTGTAAACGTTGAGAAATCAAAATAGGTCCCTTCATGGGCAAGTGGACCAGGTCTCCCAGTGTGATGGATGCTCTTGGGCCCACGACCCTTGAAATGAGAAATAAATCAGGAGCCAATTCTCTCCTGAGGCTACCCTCTTCCTGCTTTTATTTGATCTTTCTCCTTTTGGAAGAGCCTGGCCCAGGAGGAGGAAGGAGAAGAGGAGAGGGACATAGTTCTGTGTCTCTGCCTTGCCCAACTTCCCTTCCTCTAGCCTGGGTACTTTCCAACCAGATTTTGGCCAGAGGCATTTCCAACTCAGGGTGGGGATGGTGGAGGCCCTGAGTGGGCATGATGTGGGCAAGATGCAGGTAGGCTACCCCTAATCCCTCCCCAGCTAGAGGGCCGCAGAAATGGGAGTTGTTCTCCTAGAGTTTACCCTTTGCGGCATCAATCATTATATTGCCACCTTCACTTCCTTGACTATAATCAAAGATAGTGGCACCCTACATCCTGGGAACACAACAGGAAGGTTAGTAAGGGACTGGGATCCATTGCTCTAATCTACAGGGGAAGGTCACTTCCTTGGGACCTTATCGGATCTGTCGGATCTGTTCATCAACTCCATTCTCTGACAAGCCAGAGGGGTAGGAGAAGAAAGGTGATGTTCCCTTTCCCTCTGGACTTGAAAGTAGGAATGGGCCTGTTTAATAATAATAATAATAATGATGGCATTTGTTAAGTGCTTACTATTTGCCAAGCACTGTTCTAAGCACTGGGGTAGATGCAAGGTAATCAGGTTGTCCCACGTGGGGCTCACAGTTTTTAATCCCCATTTTTACAGATGAGGTAACTGAGACACAGAGAATTTAAGTGGCTTGCCCAAGGACACCCAACAGACAAGTGGAGGAGCTGGGATTAGAACCCTTGACCTCTGACTCCCAAGCCCATGCTCTTTTCACTAAGCTACGTTGCTTCTCGGTTGTTACAATTGTTATATTGTATTTTCCCAAGCACTTAGTACAGTGCTCTGCACACAGTAAGTGCTCAATAAATATGACTGAGTGAATGGAGCACCTGGCTCCTCCCATGGGACTGATCTCACTGTGGCTGGGAAATAAATACCGCTGGATCATTTGAGCAACTTCTAATTTGGGCACTTTGCTTTCCCCCACCTTTTACTAGGGATTTTCATATGGTAATGAAGAATTTGCATACACACAACTAATTAGTTTATCTTCCCACTAGATGGGTATCCATTTTGCAGTTTTATTACCTAGTGATTTAGGAACGTAGTGGTAATGGATTCCATTCTACTTCCTTTATATTTATTTCTCCTAATGAACCCATTGCAGACTTTAGGAGTACGTTTTAATAACTTTGGGCATTTTTCCTGGCAGAGACTGGAAGTTATCGACTGGTGGAGATGCCTCAGAGGTTGGTGCTTTCCAATTAAACCCAGAGAGCAAGGTGAGGGTCTAAGGATCTCTAGTGCGGAGCCCCTCACCTTGCTTAAAACCACACCTGTTCCAAAAATGGCACTGCTGTAGCAGTGGGTGCCAAGCCACGTCTTATAGATTTAGATACATATCGGCATATGAGTCCCAATCAGAAATGGCATGGTAAGGGAAAATAAGAGTACACTTTCTGGGCATTGTAAATTTTTGGCCATGGGTTCCATTTAATCTGTTGGGGGCATTCAAGTTTGGGGTATGATTCCAGAAGGGTTTTGGTGCCCTTTCAAAATCCTAAGTAAATTGTCAAGCCCTGCATGGTAGAATCTGACAGAAGATGGGCCTCTGTGGAAATCACAAGTAGCCAACACAGCAAATACACTTCAGAGACCAGCACCCTCCTCTGAAAAATGACTATGCCTGAGCAGAGAAAACTCCGGTTAAGAGAGAACCTGAAACTCCTGGATCCTGAGTCCCAGAGGCAGCAATAAGCAAATAATAGTTATGGAATTGGTGAAGTGCTTACTATGTTCCAAGCACTGAACTAAGCATGAGGGTGGATGGAAAACAGGAATGGCGTTCCCAGTGGGAAGTCAACATTTCCATCAAGGCAGCTGTTAGATGTACTGAAGTGGGGCTGAACCCCAGGGAGAGAGAAAGAGAGAGAGTAAGACCAGGTCCAGAGCCTCTGTGTTCCCACTGCCACGCTGACCAGAGATTGAAAACACGTTGAGTGCAATGAGGGGGGAATTACAAGTTTCAATTAATTGTTGTGGTGCCACTTCTCCAGATTAAAAAGGAAAGGATGATGATGCTTTTGTGTTCAGTCCACACACTCACTGGTGGTGCCGGGGCTACATTCATTATTCAATCCATCCATCTCTGATGAGCCTTTCCATTTGTTCCTCCAGGAGGAATAACAAATCTAGAAATGGAATTCCACTTTGGTTTATTAAGATATTGATTGGCCTGCCTGGTGGAAGTGCATTTATCCTTTCCACCTGCCTGCGGGCTGGAAGGGGTTAACTAAATGTTTATCACAAGCCCAGCTTCAGAGTTGAAAGTAATGTGATCAGTAATGAATTTTGTGTTACATTAGGTTGTATAAATGGACAGACAAGCGCAGACAACAAGTGGCCAGGAGTCGGGGCTAATCTAATGATGTAAAAATAGAGACAGCACCAATTATACTTGGGGCCAGCTCAGAGCTCCTGCAGGGACTGCAAATGAATAGGTACAAATCAAATTACTCACTAATAGACGCACTACAAGAGGGGCAGTCAATGGTAAATGCATTAGAGGCCGGTGACCTCCTTGCTCTGCACAGCAGAATCCTAAATTTGACTTCCATCTTATACCAAAAAAAAAAAACTCAAAGAAACTCTTGTTCAGGGAAGAAGAGGCATCATGAGGCGGTGTGTGTGTGTATGCGCGCGTGTGTGCGCGCGCACACGTGTGTGTGTGTGTGTGTGTGTGTGTGTGTGTCTGCGCACATGCATGAATGCCCATCTTCCCTTTCCTTTCTGCCCCCAATATATCCTGAACCCTGGTCACCGAAATGGTAAAACTCAGTGGGGAAAGAGCAGAGGGAGAAGATTTCTTTTTGTGTTCACTAACAAGAAGAGATCGTCTTTCATTTTGTGTAACTGTTAGACCTGATAACAATACAGGATGTTACATACCCAAACATTTCCCAGCCATGTGCCTCTCTGGGGGGATGTTTTTAACTGCTACTTCAAGGGCTGGGTCTGTATCAAAAATAAAACATTTCTTTAAAGAGGGATAAAACAAAACAAAAGGGAGTCCAACAGAGCAACAGCAGCATGCTTCAATCATGACGGTCTGAGCCAGGTGGTCCTCGGAGCAGAGTCCGGTCACTCTGGGTTCTCCCGCCTCGAACCTTTCCAATCCAAAACGAGCCTCCTGACCTAGACGGACCCTGCGGCGCCTCCCCCGCTTATCCTCTGTGTCTGGTCAGGCCCAGAGCTGGGGTATTGGGGGAGGACAGATTTTTCCGTGGCCCATGTCCACGTCTCCGCCTGCGCATCTCCCCGCCACTGCAGGGAGTGGGGGAGGGCTGAGGCTCGGTTGGCTGCCTGAGGCTCTGGTCGTTCAGTGCTTCCCCTGCATCCCAGGTCTCCTAACAGCCAATCGCCTGGATTCCAGTGATTTAGAAATAAGTCATAAAGTTAAACCCTGCCTGGCATCGCCAACACTGTGTTACTGGTCTGCCTGGGGAAAGCTCAGGGAGACTTGCTCAGATGCATTAACTGTACATTCATCCAGCTAGCTCACAGTTGCTGAGGAATGAATAAAATATGAGGCCATGGCAACTCCAGACCATGGCTGGGGGCCCCCAGCTCACATTCTGGAGTGGGGCATCCCTGCATCAGGCTAGAATCTTATGTGTGGACCTGCAGTCACATAGCCACACAGATGGCACTGAAAAACATGCGTGCGCGCGCACACACACACACACACACACAGCACATCAAAGCAGAGACAGCATGTGCTCGGGTGGACTGGAGACTATGGGAAAAGCTACAGTAAAATGAGATCATGGGGAGCAGAATGGAAAAAGTCATCCTGAACAAATGAAACAAATAGATGGGTATTCTCCCCAAATTCAATTAGGCGCACAAAGGGGCGGAATTTGAAAGCTATCAAGCTACACTAAATCAAACACATCTGGGGTAAAGTTCGAGGGAGGTTGGAGAGAGCTCAGGAGACACGCGAAGCTGGGACTGGGAACGGGAGGGTGGTGGCCTTTCACCTTTGAGGGAGTCCAAATGTCCCGGAGGCCCCAGCCCCGGCAGAGGCGGGGAAGAGAGATGTGGCCACCCAAAGCCGGAAGTCATTGAGTGGGTTGTCCTGGCTGGGTGCTTCCCTCATGGGCTTTGGGACCATCCCTTCATGCAATGAATTAAAATTGGATTTCTTCAGCCTCTTTGGGGAGCTGTTTGACAGTGAGATAACGGACTCGGGGACACCTGGAAATTCAACATATTATATTGAAAAGTATTTTGTGTGTTTGAGCATGTTTGTGTGATTGAGAGTTTGATTGTGAGCGTGACTGGGTGCCTGGGGAGTGTGCGGCAGAAATGTCTCCCAGGACCCAAACTCCCTTTCAGGAGGTGGAGAAAGGGGGAAGAGAGAAAGGGAAATTCAGGAAGAGCCTGGAAAGTACAGAAGGAAGAGATGACCAAACTGTTGATTGTTTCTTTCACTGACCAAGACCACAGACTTTGGAGCCCCTGCCCTGGAGTGAGTCCTTTGGTTAAGATAAATCTTTTCCCCTCCTCCCCACAGGCTGCAGAGTACCTGAAGAAATCGCCCTTCTGTCCTGGAAACCTTCAGAATGAGACAATCATTCACCAGATGCTCCAAGGCTGCATCCACATAGGTAAATTTCTGGGATAATTTCGTTCAAAAATACATTATGGTCTCAATTATTTGGATATTTCAGGTTGAGGAGGTTTTTCTTCCCCCAGGTAGCTGAGGCCAAAGTGCAGTTTTAAGGCTCAATTTTGTGGAAAATTTATATTATTAGATCCAAGTTAAGCATTAAAATACCCTTAGTCAGGACTGTACTTCTCCACACTTGTCCAAACAGACATACCCACTTAAGCCTCATTTACCAGCTTCTGAATCTATTTTAGGAAACCAAATGAGGTCCCGAGAAGCTTTCGGCACCTGAGAACACACCGATATAGTGCTTAAAAGCTTCTTGCAGACCAAACAGGAGGCTTTCCCAGTGGGCCAGATTAATCCTGGGGCAATGGGGCCGGCCACCAAACTGGGCCCCCATCAAGAGAGGTCCCAGTGCTGAGGGGCCAGGGGGGCTTCAGGTTCTTTGACTCCACTGGCACTGTTCTAACCAGCTCTGAGCTTCTCATCTGTGCTCCAAATTCTCCAGGAGTTCCCTGCCCCAGGTTCTCAACACCCTTAATTGATTAATAGTAATCTATAATGCTTGTCCTTTCAATTTTCTAACCATCTTCACGATTATTTCTTACTTGGTTGCTCTGCTGATATCCCGGTTTCTGATGCTGACCAAGATAACTTGGCACTGGGAGGTATTTCCTAGGGAGGTTTAGATAATTCTTCAATTCATCCAGCTATTTCGTTGAGGGTGAGATCTGGGGACCCTCAGTTTTCTAAGGTGAGACAATTCCTTTAAGGGGGGAAAAAACCCAAACCCTCCTGAATAGTAGTTGTGGGTTATTGGGGACTCAAAAGACCCCCAGATGTGGTGTTCCCCAGGTGAAGAAAGCAGATATGAATGAACCATTTGACCCTGAGAGACAAAAAGACATACCAAAGACTTAAATTCTGACTTGAATACCGGAATTCCTAAAGGCCGGGGTTGCTCTATCATGGTAACTAAGGATTTTCAAATTGTGGTGGGAGAAACAGATGACCATTGAGGAGCACTCTGTCTTTGGATTTTGGATATGTACTAGAAATGGAAACAATAAAGATCATTATGGTATTTGTTAAGTGCTTACTATGTGCCAAGCACTGTACTAACAGCTGGGGTAGATACAAAATAATCTGGTCGGACACAGTCCCTTGCTCAAGGGCAAGTGGTGGAGCCGGGATGAGAAGCCAGGTCCTCTGACTCCCAGCCCATGCTCATTCCACTAGGACACACTACTTCTGAGAAGCTAGCGGTCTCCCCTTCAAACCCGCATTTGAGAAGAGTTTAGTTAAACCGCTACCATAATCCTGGCTCTCTTGGACTGCTGTAGTTTATTGGACTTGAGAAGAAAGCCAGGACTTTGGATTCCAGGAAGTATTTTGGTCAATGCATCAGGGCATCTTCCCTTCAGCTGAACGCCTCCCCTTCAACTCTCTCCTGAGCCATTTGAAAACCAACATGACTGACAAGGGGGTGAGGGGAGCCTCTTGGGTACCTTGGATCAGAGCAGCTCTAAGCCATTTTAAAAAATTATAAGTCTCTATTTTTCTGAAGGAAAACCTAGGGTTCAGAGTGTGGCTCAGTGGCAAGAGCCCGGGCTTGGGAGTCAGAGCTTGTGGTTCTAATCCCGGCTCCATCACTTGTCAGCTGTGTGACTTTGGGCAAGTCACTTAACTTCTCTGTGCCTCAGTTACCTCATCTGTAAAATGGGGATTAAGACTGTGAGCCCCACGTGGGACAACCTGAATATCTTGTATCTTGCCCAGTGCTTAGAACAGTACTTGGCACATAGTAAGCGCTTAACAAATGCCATCATCATCATCACTGCCACAGAGCTTGGAACAGGAGCCATGAGTCCGGCAGATAGATTGCCACCTGCGCTGGTGGACACCAGAAGATGCTTGGTCCTGGGGAAGGTGGTAGAAAGGAGTCCCGGGTTTTAGGGAAAGTGACTGGGAAGGACAGATTTGGTTGGTCAGAGAACCAGATTAACATGAGAATGTCACACTAGAGGTCTTCTCTAAGTCCCCAGGCTTGGCCCTGCAAGATCTGAGGAAATATGAACAAGATGTTGGGATCTCTTATGGAGAGGAAGCTTCTCTCATTAACAGGTTTCAGGTCACCTGATGAAGGTGTGCCAACCCCATGTTGGGCTAACTAGAAGTCTAAAATTATGAAAAAAGAAATTTCCTGCCTGGCAAGTTTAGTGCAGAAACAGATTTAATTTCTGGATTTTATCTCTCTGTTTGGCTCCCGCTCTCCAATGGGAAGTTAAGGGAGCCCTGGAAAGGACGGAAGACTGGTTTTCAGGGAAGTTACCCAGAAAACCCTTCAGCAGCACACTCACCTGAGCTTTTGGCCAAAGCTGTTCTTACCAATGTGGTGGCACAGTCTTGGGGGCAGGGAGCTACAGAGGAGTCAGGGAGACAAGGAAACGGGATGATGGCAGCATATGTTTTACACCAAGAGGGCAGGGACAGAAGGGAAGATGTAGTTATGAACCACAGAGAGATGTTTATCCCCATAATCACTTATCCCCATAACCTCCACAGAGTGCACTAAGATCCACCTTAATGTGTGTTTTCAATACTCGTTTTGGCTAGACTACGATTAGGGAATTAGGTAACATTTTTCCAACCTTGCTTGGGCTTGGGCTTGGCCTGCAGCATCATCGAAGAACCTGCTTGTACACCTGCATGGGGCATCAGAACCGGGGTGAACAACAGTGTGGACTTTTTTCAATGTGAGATTTCGCTAGAACGCATGCCTCACATTCTAGGATAACATGCAAAATGGAGACGGGGGGTGTCTCTAGGGCCCTTGACGGACCACCCTGTGGTCACAGCAAAACCAGCATTGGTAAGAAACCAAAGTGGTGAGAAAGAGAGCAATTGGGGTTTGCGATTATGATTTTCTGTTCCATCATAAGGAGCATATCAACCCAGGTGACAAGACAAATGTTTGTACAGACTATGCTCCAACAGCTCAGGCATTAAGAGACTCTACTAATCTTGCTATCAAGTGCATGCCAGAACCTAGTGAGCCTTTGACAACTTCCATTTCTCCTTCTGACCACCCACCTGGGAGAGTCCTGGGCTTCAAAGGAGGTTTCTGCTTCACCTGAGTTCTTGGAGATCTTATCCCTGTGGCCATAGATGGTCCTAAACACTTCCCCGAACTCTGCCCATAAACGACTCAGGGAGTTGAGGAGGAATTTTGATAGCCACAGGTGACTTTGGTGAATGGAATGGCGAGTCGGAGGATGTATTAGGACTGCCCCTGGTCCACAGGGAAAATGGTATCTTTTTGATTGAGACTTTTAAGTTAATTTGGCCCATGAACTTCTTGCCCTGAGTTAAAAAAAAAACCCAAAAGCCTCAAAAAATTTTGGGGGTTGGAATGATTCTTTCTGCTGCAAGCTAATGAGCTGGTTTCTTCCCGGTGAGGGCTTCAGTCTCAATTTTGACTTCTGGGACCTTCAAAAAACAGGGACTTGGCTGGGCCACCCAGCTTCCTGGCAGTGACTTATTTGCCCATGTAACTCCTCATGCCAGGCAGAGGGTGGTAGGAATCCTGGTTGGCCAGCTGAGCAAACCAGACCCACGTGGCTCCTGGAGAGGAGGGTGCCACTGAGGGTGGGTGGGTGGCGCCCTTAGGATTCATGGCAGCTTGGGGGCAGTGCCAGGGCTAAGACTGACCAGCACAGAAGTTTGGGAGCTATAGTTTATTTATATTCATGTCTCTCTCCTCTAACTGTAAACGCGTTGTGGGCAGGGACTGTGTCTGTATTATTATATTATACTCTCCCAAGCGCTCAATACAGTGCTCTGCACCCAGTGAGTGCTCAATAAATTAAATTGAATGAACAAACGAATGGAACTGGACAGACCTGATCCACCAGAACAGCCCTCTGAAAGGCAGCAAAGAGAAGGGCATGAAATGTTCTGATTCAACCAGCTAGATGGTGAGGCTGGGAACAATGCATCCAAGTCAATTGAAAAGTTTTCTCCTCATCCCAAGATTTGGGTTGATGAATAACCGGCTGCAGGGATATTTCCTCAATATTTACAAGGTGGCGAGGCCTAAATTGTGCTAAAGTTGGAAGGAGGAGGTGTTCATGTCTATTTTCCTCTGATCTGATTTGGGAGGAAGGAAGCCACTTGCCTGCCCAGTCCACACAGGCTTTGGCAGGAAGAGTATATAGAGGTGCGAGAGACGATCCCCTTCACCCCAAACACCTTGCCCTCCTCCCTTCCTCCTTCCCATTCTACCCCAACCTTCCAGCTCTCCAACAAAACTCAGACCTAGATCAGAAGGTCCTGGCAGGGCAGACCCCTTGGAGTTTTCTGAGAAGGAAAGAGGGTCCTGAGAAACAAGGACCTAAGCCCAGGGCCCAGTGTCCCAGTTGGTGAGCAATTGTGATGCCTGGGCCTATTCACTGATCCTCACTCTGCCCTATCCTCACACTCCAGCTCCAGATAAACAGTGTGACCCCAATCTGTAAAGGGGGATACCTTGTTTCTCCTGATAGGGAGTCACCCTGGACCAGCCCAAAGCCACCATTGACAGGGAAGAGAAGGCAATCTCCACCCTAGCACTAGGATTAGGAGGTGAGACTGAGAGCAGGATGGAGCTAAACCATTGTGGATTGATCTGGAGAAGCATCAGGCATACCAGATCTCCCACCAAATACGCTCCTCTAGTTGTTTTCCTCTGAATTTTAACCCTGCCCCTGCCCAAAGAGTTTAAACTCCTTCTCTGCTCTCCTGGGTAAACTCTGTTAATCTGGGAGGAGCAGCTGATGACAAAGGACAGAAGCACTGGGACTAAGAAAGACCCTTACTGAAACAAGTTCCAAGGAGCCCAAGAAGAAGGAGGATTTGGAAAGTTCTGTTGGGGTACCCCAAGACTGTGGAGAGCAAGATCTCTGTCGCTGAGTGAGTGTACAGCAATCGGCAGCAGCCCTGAGAATTGGGCCTGGGGGTGGGAAGACATCACCAGTCACCAGTAACAAGGGCCTAAGGGATCCCAAGCCACCGGGAGCTGTGCGAAACACCAGCCCATCTTTCACGGACAGCAGATGACTTGTAGGCTAAATTTTCAAAGGCCTTAACCCAAAGTTGCCACCTTTGCTCCCTGGGTTGGGGTGGAGAACCCAAGTGAAACCTGGGATGAGCGCCTCAGATCTATCTCTGGTCATCATCAGAGGGCCAGGCCTGCGGGGGTTTCCTGGGAACCTCTTTTCAAACCACGAGAGATGGGGCTTTCAGAGGAATCCCAGATGCCCATGCTCTAACTCTGTTTCTTTTTTAAACATAGAAGGGACCCAGCTTCCCCTGGGTGCTCACTCACCTCTTGAAGGGCTTTCAACTGAGGGCAAGCACTACTGTTATTCATTCATTCATTCATTCATTCAACTGTATTTATTGAGTGCTTACTGTGTGCAGATTACTGTTCTAAGCACTTGGGAGATGTTACCTCCTTGAGAGTGGTAAAACACAAGACAGAAAGAGTGTTGTCTTCTCTCCACCACCTTCCACTCCCAACCCCTGACCCCTCCCCAACCCTTGACCTGTGCGCGGTTTATACCTGTTCCCGATCCCACGACGTCTCGGCTTGGGGACTCGGACATGGCGTCGGCCAGCCGCTCCCTTAGTCCCTCCTCTGTGTGTTCAATGGAGGCCATGTGACGGAGGCCGAAACTCTCCGGCCAGCTCCCGCAGACTTCCAGGAGGGTCACGCTCCGATCAAAGGCACCTGCAACCCAAAGAGAAAAACCAGGTGCTGAGGGCTGACAGAGTGTGTGTGTGTGTGGGTGTGTGTGTGGGTGTGGGTGTGGGTGTGCGCGTGCACGCAGCGGGGGGAGGCGAGCAGGGGGATTCATCACGCACCTCACTCTGGGCTCTAAACAATTACCGCATTCAATTTCAGCAGTTAATGATGAGGCCTACGTGGCGGATGAGAAGCGGGATGGTGAGCTTCATCGCATCGCAATGTTCCCCTCTTGGGAGATAAGCTTGTTGCACGTAATAAAAAAAGCCAATGTCAAAACACACCCAGTTCACCAAGAATGTGTGGTGGTGGGGACCAAGCCATGGGACCTCCGTGTGTGTGTGTGTGTGTGTGTGTGTGTGTGTGTGTGTGTGTGTGTTCATGTGTATGGGAGTGCACACACGCGTGTGTGATCGATGACGCAATTTGGAGACCCTGGCCTCGGACGCCCAAGAATGAGACCATCGCCAACACAGACACTTACCCTAATCCCTAAACATGAAGCGGTTTCCTAATTCCAACTAGTACATGGTGTTCTGCTGGATGCAAAGATTAGATTTTGAATCCGAGATCACTTCAAAGTACAAATTAAAATTATTCTACTTTATTATACAGCAAGTCTTCTGTGAAGGCTTATTCTAAATCATTCCCACTTGGAACGAGATTACAGTCATGCTCTGTTGCTTTAAGTACATACCATTGGCTGGACTATTAGGTAACCAAATATGCAGCATTTATTGGGCCTGGATCCCACCAGCCCCTGGTGGAAGGGAAAAATGCAAATGCCAGTGTTTCTCAAAGTTAAAAGTACATGAAACACGTCCTCGTTATCAGCCCTTGGTGCTCCCCTTTGATCAGCCGTCAGAAACTATCTCCACTCAGACACGGTGACTGGGCAGTCTCAGAGCACACTCTCTGCCAATGACAGGTGGTAATAGAAAGGGTGAGAGCCTGAGGGCCGTGGCGGGCGGCCCTTCCTCTGATAATGTCCAAAGTACTGGGGTGATAACCGGGAGTAAACACTGGGACGGCCAGCGGGTCCATACATCAGCAAAGAGGGGCAGATAATTGTGAACTTTCAGAGCAGGGCCCAGCTCCCCGGGGCTTGGCCCTCTGGGATTTATATGGCTGCCGGGGTCACTTATGGCTCCTGAATTTCATCAGTGCCCTCAGCTCTGATTTATCTGTTGCCTAACTGCCAAGCAGATTCTTGGCATTAGGAAATCAGCAAGGATTGCAAATGACCTCCCGCCACCCCGCTTCCCCTCCCAGACGCACCCCAAGCCTCCCCCCCCCTTCCCCCCACCCCCTCTGGTTCACACCTGCGTTTCAACGCTCCTCAGCAGGCACTGAGCTCAGGAGACTTTGTTAGCTTTCTGGGTGGCTGGACACTGTCCTTGAATAGGCTGCACTGGGAAATGTGGTTACAGGACTAAGGAGCCTGAGAACCCTAATGCTCTGCTCCTCTAGCCGCAATGCCCGGATCCATTCATTCAACAGTACTCACTGAGCGCTTGCTGTGTGCAAAGCACTGTACTAAGCACTTAGGAGAGTACAACAGAAAAACAGACACATTCCCTGTCCACAACAGGCTCACAGTCTAGAGGTAGAGGATCCTCTTGTTGCATGTTATCGTTATCCTTGTCTTCTAACATTATTTTTGCTGTTTTATTATTTCATCCTTCCTTGTGTGTCTGACACCAATACCCTTTCCCCGCCACCCCCTCATTCTTAAACTGTGAATCTGGACTTGGGTCAAGTATTTAACCTGGCATTCAGTACAGAGCTCTGCACCAAGTGCTTAATAAATACCATTACAACTACTACTACTATTACTACTACTACTACTTGACGACAAGAAGGCTAAAATTCACCTGCAAATTAATCAGTGCCTGTTTGTGTTGTAGTTGGATGTTGCTCTAAGCACACGGTGGCTTGTGTGACTTGAGTGTCATGCTGTTAGATTGGCAGCTCCTACTGAGCAGGCCCTGTTTGTACAGCACTGAGCACACTTAAATATTAAGCAACAAAAACAACAGGCCCTCAGGGGGTCAAACTTTGACCTTAGAAGGCTCAAAGAAAACACTGCCCCAAGACTAGGGCTCTGCTCTTTGCTCTTCTCTTGTCTCATTGTGAGACTTTGTCCAATCTGTTTCTTCTGCTAGTTCCTTCAGGTTTCCAATAATCCATCGATCATACTTATAAAGTGCCTACCATGTGCAGAGCACTGTACGAAGCAGTTGGGTGAGTTTGTTAAAATTATTAGACATGATCTCTGTCTTCTAGGAGCTTGCAATCTAGCAGGGGAGACAGACACTAAAGTAAATTACAGATAGGAGGAAGTAATAGAGTATAAAGATATGTAGGCAAGTGCTAGGGGGATTGTGAATAGTTAAGTGCTTAGGTGGCAGGAGAGTGCTGATGTGACATTTGGAGAATATAAAGTGGGAAGATTAGAATTTCCTCCCGAGCCTCAGTTTCTTCAGCTGTAAAATGGGAAGAATGCACCCAGAGTCTCTACCCCATGGATAAGAGGAGAGGTTAATGGAAGTTACTGTACTGCTGTTCTTTAAAGGTATATTTCTTCTCTTCAATCTGATAGTTCTCCCCAGGATAATTACTCTGGTAAAAAGCCAAACATTATTGTCCATGGTAATTTTGACTGCTTACTATGTGCAGAGCACTAAACATTTGCGAGCATACAATATAATTGAGTTGACAGACATGTTCCCTGCCCACGATGAGTTAACAAATGGGTGAACAGGAAAATCCTCTGTTTTGGAACACTCACGGATGGTGTCAGCATCACATGGGAAGTGGCAGCTCTCTGCTCTGACCTGACTAGTACCTAGTAGAGCGTGAGACACACAGTAGCAAGCTTAATTCATAGTTATGTTGGCAATGAGGCCCATCCTGCCTCAGGGGAACCCAGGACCACAGCACCTGAGTTTGGCTCAGATTTGGACCAGATTGATAGAAGCCAGGCTTAACTTCAAAGGGGAGGTAGCCATGTACTCACTGTTTCTCCAGGGCCTGTTGAGAGTTGCGGTCAATCAATCAATGATATTCATTGAGTACTTACCATATGCAGAGCACTGCACTAAGTGCTTAGTACTAAGTCCCTGCAAGTTAGAGGGCCAAGAATGTGTGAAGATACGAGACTGTAGGCTCGTTGTGGGTGGCGAATATGTCTGTTTAATGTTCGATTGTACTCTCCGCAGTGCTTAGTACAGTGCTCTGCACACAGTAAGTACTCAATAAATACAATTGACTGACTACTGCCTCGACCGGGCAGAGCGTCACCAAATTCCCAGGCCCCTCCTGGTCCACTCTGGGCTCATTTCTGCGTTGGCAGAGACTCCAGCCACCATGCCACCTTTTAATGGAATTTATTAGGTACTTATTATGTGTCAAACACTGTTGTCAGTGCTGGGGTCGATACAAGTTAATTAGGTTGAACAGAGTCCCTGTCCTGTGAGGGGTTCCTAGTCTAAGTAGGAGGGAGAACAGGTATCCCCGCTTTACAGTTGAGGAAACCGAGGCACAGATAAATAAAGTGAGTTGCCCAAGGTCACCAGCATGTAACTGGCAGAGCTAGGAGTAGAATCCAGGTCCTTCCAATTCCCAGGCCCTTGCTCTCTCCATTAGGCCATGCTGCTTCCCCTGTCCAAAATGGTCTGAAACAAGAGCTGCAGGGGTTGGTCGGGGGGTGAGGGGGAGGGAGGCAGTGGAGGGTGTTTGAACTTGATCAGAATCAGTTTTGAGCCAGTCTCTCACAGTAATTTGGGCAAGGACTGGAGTGTGCAGTCCTTTCAACACTGATACACAGTTTAGCTGTGGAAAGATAGCAATATACCCTGGTAATTTCGAAAGGAATTTTCACACTCATGCAGCAAACATGATAAGTTAATTATAATAACAATAACAATAGTAATCATTCTGGTATTTGTTAAGCGCTTACTGAGTGCCAGGCATTGTACTAAGCGCTAGGGTGGATACAAGCAAATCAGGTTGGACACAGTCCCTGCCCCACGTGGGGCTCACAGTCTTAATCCCATTTTACAGATGAGAAAACCGAGGCCCAGAGAAGTGAAGTGACTTGCCCAAGGTCACACAGTAGACAAGTGGAGGAGCCGGGATTAGAACCCACGATCCTCAGACTCCCAGGCCTGGGCACTATTCACTACACCTTGCTGCTTCCCTAAATTTCCCTAACCACTGGAGTAGGGGCAAACGAAGCATTTTGCCAATGCATTTTATCAGTCTTCCTTCTTGTTCTTTTTCTGCCAGTCTGCCGGCTCTTGCAATCAGAGGATCCAAATTCTGTCCCTGCCTAGGCCTCACCTGCCGCTCAGCCCTCAAGCATTAAGACGTAGGAAGAGCCACAGCAACGTCGACGAATGGCCCTGGTGGTGCGGCCTAATGGGGGAGAGGACCGATGAAGGATCTGTTCTTTATTAGTGTCAACTCGGCCCCTACAGGGGAGGGACGGAACCGTCTCTGCGCTTGTAATAAGGCCGAGGCACGATAAAGTCAGTAGGGTTTTGATGTCCTGCCAAAAGATGACTGGATACGTGTCCCAGCAAAGACTCTGGAGAACCCCCGCCCGCCTGCCCTCCGAGCCAGAGACACTTGGGCGAGAGCAAAGGAGACAAGTGGAGCGTTACCTCTGCACTCAGGCCCCAGAGCTGCCAAAGGGCCTCAGCGGCAGCAACGTGTGAGGTGCAAGTGTTAATGTAACTGTGGGTTATAGGGATTAAGAGCCCAGAGAGCTATTCTTGTAAAGTAAACTCCAGGTCGGGAAGCTTCCTTTTTATCTATTCCTCCCCTCTGCCCTTCTCCGCCCGCCCCCCTTCCCACAGCAAGTATGTACTGCTGGTAATGCATTTCTTGTCAGTACAATGACACACTTATCATTCATCTGGCACAGAAAAACTCAACTGGGAGGACCAAAGCGCGGCGCTCCATTAAGGTGGAGGGAAAGTTTGGCTCTTACTCTGCTCTGATATCCCACTTGGTGCTTCCAAAACAGCCCTGTGCTCCTTGGGAGACTCCTCTCCTGTCGGCCTCCAAATGGTAAGAGTGGTCTTTGTGGCATCCATTTTTTGTGAGGGCAAGTGGGGCTAGCTCTCTGAGTGTAGGGAAGGGGAATAATAATAATAATAACAATAGTTATTGTTATTATTATTATAACTGCTTATCATGTGCCAAGCACTGAGGTAGACAGGGAAAAATCAGTTCAGATACAGTCCCTGTCCCAGTTCAAAGTCTAAGGAGGAGGGAGAACGGGTTATTTCACTCCTATTTGACGAGTGAGGAAGCCAAAGCACAGAGAAGGAAAGTGACTTGCCCAGGTTCACACGACAGGCAAGTGGCAGAGCCGGAATTAGAAGGCAGGTCTTCTGATTCCCGGCCCGGTACTTTTCCCACTAGACTGAGCTGCTCCTTTAGGGCATGAAGAAAAGAAAGGGCCCTGGAATGGATGGAGACATGGGGAGCACGAGGGGCTGCAAGAGCAGAAAATGATGCCCAAATTCACTCCCCTGGGCTTTGATACCCATTTTACAGCTAGGAAAACTGGGCTTCAGAGATTCCAAGCAATTTTCTTGGGATGGCCCAGCAAGTCTAAGCTGAAACTGGATCATGCACCTCAGTGCCTTGCTCACCTTTCTAAGTTCTGCCGTTGCTGTCCAAAAGCAAGGGGCCTGCTGTACTTAAATTCCAGACCAGTATTCCAAACGGGCTGAGCAACAGCAGGTGGTCTGGAAGCTCCCGACAACTAAGGCCGGATGCTCCCTCAGCCTTTTCCCACCATTATCAGCAGGTCAAGAAAACTAGTTCTGGGGAGTCACTTTCAACTGATAGCTGTTAATCAAGCCCCGGCTATTTATGAGATTGGGAGTCCCGGCTCCCTCTTTGCCTTTGTCATACCCTGCCTAAGAATTTAGGCTTTGTTGATTGCCTGCTTATCAGATCTCTTGAGGCTTGCTAGGCCAGGGCAGAAGAGCAACACCTGATATTAAACGATTCTGCTTTCAAGATCCAGAGCTTAGGCAGGAGCTAATGACAATAATAATGTCAGTGTCGACTAAAGGGATTACCCCAGGTCTGATGGAGAGCAGCCTCTGAAGGATGTGTGCCCTGACAGACTGCTGAAACATCACTGCTTGCCTCTAAAACCAACCTGATCTGGCCCAAATCATCCCAAACTTATTCCATTTTCTCTCTGGGCCACCGCTGAAATGCAACAAGGCTTCTGGCTCTGGAGTTCTGAGAAATAAGAGCCTGTCTCCTTTGGGAATTTGTGAACCAGAGAAGCCTGAGCCTGGGATTTGGGGGACGTGGGCTCTAATCCCGACTCACCCACTTGCTTGCTGTGTAAACTTGGACGAGTAATTTAACTTCTCTGGACCTCAGTTTCCTCATCTGTAAAATGGGGCTTACACAACAGTTCTCCCTTCTCCTTGGACTGAGAGTCCCATGTGGGCAGGGACTGAGTCCGATCTGATGATCTTGAATCTACTTCAGTGCTTAGTCTAGTGCTCAGCACATAATAGACACTTAAATAACATAATATCACTGTCCTGAATATTTTAGAACCTTGGAAATCTGTTACAGTCCAATGCAGCAGGCAATCACTGTCAGCTAGAGGCACTCAGCCTTAAGTCTAATGTGGTAAATTTACAGTGGCTTGGGTAGTCTGCTACCTCAGTTTCGTCTATCTTGCTGCCGACCTCTTGCCCACTTCCTGCCAATGGCCTGGAATGCTCTCTCCCTTCAGATCTGACAATGACCCTCTCCTTCTTCAAAGTCTTACTGAAGGCACATCTCCTCCAAGAGGCCTTCCCTGACTAAGCCCTCCTTTCCTCTTCTTCCACTCCCTTCTGCATCGCCTTGTTTTGCTCCCTTTATTCATCCACGCTCCCAGCATCATTCATTCATCCATTCATTCATTCAATCAATCGTATTTATTGAGCACTTACTGTGTGCAGAGCACTGTACTAAGCACTTGGGAAGTACAAATTGGCAACATATAGAGATGGTCCTTACCCAACAACGGGCTCACAGTCTAGAAGGGGGAGACAGACAACAAAACAAAACATGTGGACAGGTGTCAAGTCATCAGAATAAATAGAAGTAAAGCTAGATGCACATCACTAACAAAATAAATAGAATAGTAAATATGTACAAGTAAAATAAATAGAGTAATAAATCTGTACAAACATATATACAGGTGCTGTGGGGAGGGGATGGAGGTAGGGTGGAGAGGATGGGGAGGGGGAGAGGAAAGAGGGGGCTCAGTCTGGGAAGGCCTCCTGGAGGAAGTGAGCTCTCAGCAGGTCTTTGAAGGGAGGAAGAGAGCGTGTGGAAGAAGGGCATTCCAGGCCAGGGGGAGGACATGAGCTGGGGGTCGACAGCGGGACAGGCAAGAATGAGGCACAGTGAGGAGGTTAGCAGCAGAGGAGCAGAGGGTGCGGGCTGAGCTGTAGAAGGAAAGAAGGAAGGTGAGGTAGGAGGGGGCGAGGTGATGGAGAGCCTTGAAGCCGAGAGTGAGGATTTTTTGCCTGATGCGTAGGTTGACTGGTAGTCACTGGAGATTTTGAGGAGGGGAGTAACATGCCCAGAGTGTTTCTGCACAAAGATGATCCAGGCAGCAGCGTGAAGTATAGACTGAAGTGGGGAGAGACAGGAGGATGGGAGATCAGAGAGGAGGCTGATGCAGTAATCCAATTGGGATAGGATGAGAGACTGAACCAGGAGGGTAGTGGTTTGGATGGAGAGGAAAGGGCACACATCATGCACTTATGTGTACATAAGTGCATCACACTTATGTACACATCTGTAATTTTATTTATTTATATTAATATCTATCTCCCTCTCATTGTGGACAGGGAATGTGTCTGTTATACTGTTATACTGTACTTTCCCAAGCGCTTAGTACAGTGCTCTGCACACAGTAAGTGCTCAAAAACGACTGACTGACTGGCTAGAACACTGGGGTATGAGCTAGGAGGTTTGAGCTCCAGTTCCAACCCTGTCACGCCTGCCCTGTGACATCAGAATAAATGATCTCTCTGGGGACCATTCCCTCCTCTGCACCAGGAGGAATAACGATGGCCCTTCATTCATTCAATCTCATTTATTGAGCACTTACTGTGTGCAAAGCACTGTACTAAGTAGCTGGGGTAGTAAAATATAAAACAGTAAGCACATTCCCTTCCTACAACAAGCTCAAGTCTAGAGGTGGAAAAAGAGATAAATAAATAAATTTCAGATAAGTACATAAGTTCTGTGGGGCTGGGAGGGGGGATGATCCTCCCTTAATGATCTCAAAGGGAATCCTTATTGATATTCATCATCATCACCATTAATGTTCATTTACAGAGCATCTACTAGGTACCGATCACTCTATTAGGCACTCTGGGGAAACCTCGCTAAAAAGTAGAAGAGAAGTAACCCTCCCCAGAGAAGCATATGCAGCGGGTGAATTTAGAGGCTGAGGCAGGGAAGAAGAGCCCTCCCCTCCCTGTTGGGTGGAGCTAGAACAGTGTCTTCCAAACTGCAGCCCCAGATCCACTGGTGACCCAGTAATGGATCCAGAGAACTGGAACTGTGTCCTCACCCTGACCCACGAGCATAGGCCCAGAGTCTGCCTCCTGACTTTGGTGTATGTGGCTGCCGGGAGACTGAGGAAGAAGAGAGGGGATGCAGCCTAGGGCAGTTTTGAGGCAAGTAAAAATGAAATTTTCAACTTGGAATTAACCTGCGATTATAAACCACAGTTTGTGGAACAAAAGTAGACTCGAACAGCACGCCTTATAGATAGACCTTTGATATATCCTTGGATAAGACGCTGGGGAAAATCCTGATTGAGTACATTTCACCCTGGGAGAAGTAAAACCTATCGTTTGAATTGGATTTTAGGCTTTTCTAATTTATTTTATTTTTTTATGGCATTTGTTAAGGGTTTACTATGTGCCAGGCACTGTAGTAAGTGCTGGGGTAGATACAAGATGATAAAGTTGAACACAGTCCACGTCCTACATGGGGCTCATGGTCTGAATCTCCATTTTACAGATGAGATAACTGAGGCACAGAGAAGTTTCGTGACGCGCAAGTGACAACTTCACTGAGAAGCAGCATGGACTAGTAGAGGACGGGTCTGGGAGTCAGAAGGACCTGGGTTCTAATCCCACCTCTGTCCCTTATCTGCTGTGTGACCTTGAGCAAGTCACTTAACTTCTCTGTGCTTTAGTTATCTCAACTGTAAAATGGGAATTAAGACTGTGCGCCCTGCATGGGACAGGGACTATGCCCAACCCGATTAGCTTGTATTTACTCCAGACTTTAGTACAGTGCCTGCCACACAGTAAGCACTTAAATACCATTAAAAAAAGTCACACAATAATAATAATAATGGCATTTGTTAAGCACTTACTATGTGCAAAGCACTGTTCTAAGCACTGGGGGGGGGATACAAGGTGATCAGGTTGTCCCACGTGGGGCTCACAGTCTTTAATCCTCATTTTACAGATGAGGTAATTGAGGCTCAGAGAAGTTAAGTGACTTGCCCAAGGTCACACAGCAGATGTGGTGGAGCTGGGATTAGAACCCATGACCTCTGACTCCGAAGCCCGTGCTCTTTCCACTGAGCCATGCTACTTCTCAACAGACAAGTGGAGGAGTTAGGATTAAAATCCAGGTCCTTCTGAATCTCAGGCCCGTGTCCTATCCACCAGGCCATGCTGTTTCCCATAATAAAATAAAAGCAAAGACACCCATTCTAATAAAAGCAAAGAAAAGCTGGCCTGTCATTATTGTTCATATGCCCTGGTGTGGTGGCCACTGGCCCAATCTAAGAAGAGGGATTCCCTTCACCTTCATGGGTTAATTTATTTGGGACCTAGAAATACTGACTTGCCCTGACTTGACTTGACTTTTCTCCCAGCATCTCCTGAGGCTACTCTTACCCTATTCAGTAGATCTGCGGTGCCCTTGTTGACTGGTTCCCTGGCTATTTTTCTGGGGTAGGTGGCCAAAACATCCCCAGGGGGGCCTAGGATTCATGGTCTTGATGGACAGCTGAATCTCCCATAGAGAAACCCAGAGGATGGGTACAGGGCAAGTCACACCTATCCCATCTGGACTTTGGCCAGTAGCAAATTTAGTTCCAGTTGGGAAAGGACAAGGTCAGACTTTAAAACTGGGGAGGGATCAGCAGTCGGGGCATGAAGTGCATTATAGGGCGAATTAGTGCCAGGATCACCTAGTGTGCGGGTGCATGGGCGCACGGGCCTGGAAATCAGAAGGTCATGGGTTTTAATCCTAGCTCTGCCACTTGTCTGCTGGGTGACCTTGGGCAAGTCACTTCACTTCTCTGGGCCTCAGTTACCTCATCTGTAAAATGGGGATTGAAACTGTAAGCCACACATGGGACAGGGACTCGATTTGCTTATGTTCACCCCAGCACTTAATACAGTGCCTGGCACATTGTAAGCGATTAACAAATACTACTACTACTATTATTATTATTATTATTATTATTTTATTATTATTACTGGGCATGTGTGCCTAGATGTTCTGATAATAAACCCATAATTTTCAGCAATCGGAAAGAGCCTGAACTCGACAGGCAGGTTGAAGAAATTCCCCAGGATCTGTTTGCAGTTAAAGGTGCTAATAAAACTGACTTGTATTAGCAGTTACTTTAGAGGACTTTGAAGTTCCTAGTTTTAATTCAGCTTGGAAGGTGTGAAAAGCATTAGGGTAAAGTGTTGGGTCCCAAGGGGAGAATTCTTTTCACTATCAAGAATGAAGGAAGAGACTTAATCCTGAGAACCTATGTGAATCAATCGATGAATGGTATTTACTGAGTACTTACTGTGCGCAGAGCACCGTATTAAATGCTTGGGAGAGTACAACAGAGTTGGTATACTCTGCCCGCCAACTGCTTACAGTCTAGAGGGAAGGAAGTGATTTTAGTGCTACTGGTCTGTGCAGTGCCACTCACATTCTTTCCTAGGTAATAATAATTGTAACTGTAATTCAACTGTAATTGTGGAATCTGTTAAGTGCTTTCTATGCATTAAGCACTATTCTAAGCACTGGGGAAGACACAAGATAATCAGGTCAGACACCGTCCCTGCCCCACAGACTCAACGGGAGAGCAGGTACTCAATCCCCATTTTACAGATGAGGACACGAAGGTAAAGGTAAATTAGGTGACTTGTCCAAGGTCACACAGCAGGCCAGTGGCAAAGCTGGGGCTAGGACCCTGACTCCCAATCTGGTGTTTGCTCCACTAGGCCACGGTGAGTCTCCTAACTAGCCACCCGGGGCCTGAGTGGTGTTATGTTGTCGCCTGTAGCACCTTACCAGTCTGTCTGTACTCTGGAGCCCCCTTTAATGTCCCCTTGGGGCAGTACAATGGGAGGACATGGCTGTGCTGCCATCAGGGATTCTGGAGCAGGTATGAAGGTGAGACTCCTGGCCCCCCTCACCAGTCCTGTCTACACTGGGCAAGTCCCACAATATTAGCCTGGCATGACTTGGAGTCAGAGGTCATGGGTTCAAATCCCGGCTCTGCCGACTGTCAGCTGTGTGACTTTGGGCAAGTCACTTCACTTCTCTGTGCCTCAGTTACCTCATCTGTAAAATGGGGATTAAGACTGTGAGTCCCCTCTGGGACAACCTGATTACCTTGTAACCTCCCCAGCGCTTAGAACAGTGCTTTACACATAGTAAGCGCTTAATAAATGCCATTTCTTTTAGACTGTGAGCCCACTGTTGGGTAGGGACTGTCTCTATATGTTGCCAATTTATACTTCCCAAGTGCTTAGTACAGTGCTCTGCACACAGTAAGCGCTCAATAAATACGATTGATTGATTGATTGTGTGCTAGGTGTGTCCTATGCAGCTCAAGGATCTACATGACAGTTTAGTCCCGAAATGGAGCCTTCTCCATCAAGAGAATCACTTTATCGAAAGACACAGCGAGCTCCCGTGGAAAGAGCACGGGCCTGGGAGTCGAAGGTCCTGGGTTCTAGTCCTAACTCTAGGACTAGCTTGCTGAGACACCTTGGAGAAGTCACTTTATTTTATGATGTTCGTAAAGTGCTTAGTAAGTGCCAGACACTGTCCTAAGTGCTGGGGTAGATACCTACTAATCAGTCTGTCCCCGTCCCACGCAGGGCTCCCACAGTCTTAATCCCCATTTTACAGATGAGGAAACCAAGGCACAGAGAAGTTAGTGACTTGCCCAAGGTCACACAGCAGGCAAGTGGTGGAGCTGGGATTAGAACCCATCTGACTCCCAGACTTGGGAGTCAGTTAATTTCTCTTTGCATCAGTTTCTTGATCTGGGAAATGGGGATGATATACTCATTGCCACTCCCTCTTAGACTGTGACCCCCATGTGGGACAGGGACTGGGTCTGAACTGATCGCACTGTAACTATCCCAGTGCTCCACATATTAACAATTAGCACTTAACAATTACCACAATTATTACTATTATTATTTAAGGTTTGGGGCCACAAGCCAGGCCTGCTGCTCCCTGTAGATGAGAGTTCCTTCCTGACCTGAGTTTGACTCTCTCACCCAAGCCCATAGTTGGCCGCTTGCTATCTTGATTTTCTCCTGTGTACATTGGCCATTTCTTTTGCATTCATATCTGGAATGTGCACCGACTTGTGAGTGAAAAACTGCAGAAACAATTCCACCTCTGTACATTTTTCATAAATCAGGGACTGAGTGTTAGTGATCAGCTTTGGAAATGTTTGCCAAACCAGGTCTGTTTGAAAGCACTTCAGTTTCCTTTTCCAAGAATCTCACCCCAAAATCATAAGTAGTGATTTCATAAGCAGTCACTTCCTGTTGAGACGAATTATCAATGAGCCATCTTTGGTTCAGGCCTTCCTCTAGTGGATTAGGATGCCACAGTTTGGTTAGACTTCTGTTCCCCCACAAACAGGAAAGATCAGACCACAAGGCCCTGAAAATGAGTATTTCAATTCATTCAGTGACACTGTTCCTGGGCAGAGAGTTGCTTAGTTGGACAAGAGGGTTTTAAATAGAGATTTTAGGGTTTTTCTCCACTATTACAAATATTGATTTAGATACTGCTTATCTCTTTCCACACAAGCCTGAGCCCGGGAGCAACGTTTTGGGTAAAATCCACAATTAAAACATTTCTTCTATGATGATTCTGCTTCTGATTCAGCCGACCTCTCTAATTTCTAATCGACCACATCCTCCACATTCGTTAAAAAAAAAGTTTTCCCTTTCATACCAAAAATCAAAACGTGAGGTTCTAGAACTAGAACTTTAGAAATCTGTAGTTTTAGGCAGCTCTACTTTAATTTCTCAAAGTAGGAGTCTCTAAAGTCATCAGATTGATCACAAATAGATTTTAGCTCAAAAACCCACTGAACTCTCTCTCCTCTTTGTCTCTCTCTGTCTCTCTCCTTGCCTTTCTGGATTCCTTATTCTTTTCCCCCCTCTCCTTTCTACATCTGCATGTTCCCAGGGAGAGTCCCTGCCATCCCCACCATCTCAGCCAGAGGTCCTCGGTCTGAGCAGTTTTTAACCCCAGCTCTGGAAATCAGAGCCTGCGGCCCCGGATGAGGTTTCAAAAGACAAAGCAGTGCTGGATGTATACTGGGACAGGCCTGAACTCAGTCCTGATAGAAGAAAAAGTTCTGGAGCCTCTGTTCTGTTTTGGAAAACACTTCGGAGGTGGCAACGGCAGCACTTTAAGGAGGGGGGGAGTGTCACCCCTGGGCCAGGAAGGGTCGGTCTGGGCCCTGGTCTGGTCCCCAGCCCCTGCGGACTCTCAGTCGCCGGAAGCTGGTCTTTTCCAGAGCTGAGAATCTGGGACCCTAGAGGACAATAACTGACTGGATCTAACTGATTAGGTCTAACTTACCCCTTAGAGATTGGAGGGGAATGAGCATCACTGGGGGAAATGTCTGGGGGCAAAGTTGCTAGGAGTGCAGGACTGCCATGCTGTACCTTCCCAGCACGGCCCAGTCCAGCCAGCATGGCCCAGTCCGGCCATCCATCATGGCCCGGTGTGGCCAGACAGCCCAGTTCTGGCTGGCACAACCAAGTGTGATCAGAATGGCACGGTACCGGTCAGTAAGTCAATAGTATTTACTGAGCACTTACTGAGTTGTACTAAGCACTTGGGAGAGTACAATATAACAATATAACAGACATATTTTCTGCCAACAACAAGCTTACAGTCTAGAGGGATGACCCACTGCGGATGGCCCAGTTCAGCCACCATGCCATGGTCCTGTCTACCCAGCACGGTCCAGTTCAGCCATGACAGGCCTTCAGCCACTAACAGTGTCTGGCACATAGTAAGTGCCTAACAAATACCATTATTATTATTATTATTATTACCTCCCTGCTCTCCCAGGTACCCAGTGCCATTCCCCATTTCCTGCCCTGCCCCAAGCCTGGTTTCTGGGTCAAAATAGATGTTGTTGGCTCTCTTTTTTCCTCCCTCTTTCTCCCCTCCTTTCTACCCTCCCTCCCCTCACCACTGGGTATTCCAAGGAGGAAGAGGGAGACCTTGGGTTGAACAGCTCTTGTGAGACCCAAGCCAAGGGGCCCACCAGACTGTGGGAGAACTGCTGCCTGTGGAGGGGTCGGGGGGTGGGTGAAGGGGAGAAGGATAATGTTCTGTGGTCCCTTCCCAGGGGTTTCTGTCTCCTGCTTGACAAGTAGAGAGGCTGGAGTTGGGCGGGGTGGGAGGGGTACTCTGATCCAACCAGCGACATCACATTACACTGGCATAACAGACTAATAATAATAATAAAGTGGTATTTGTTAGGTGCTTACTATGTGCCAGGGACTGTACTAAGCACTGGGGTGGACACAAGCATATTGGGTTGGAAGCAGTCCCTGTCCCACATGGGACTCACAATCTTAATCCCCATTTTACAGATGAAGTAACTGTGGCCCAGAGAAGTGAAGTGACTTGCCCAAGGTCACACAGCAGACAAGTGGCAGAGCTGGAATTAGAACCCAAGACCTTCTAATTCCCAGGCCCATGCTAATAGTAATAATTATTATAGTGGTATTTATTAAGCACTTACTATGTGCCAGGTTC
Source organism: Tachyglossus aculeatus (assembly GCF_015852505.1). Taxonomy (NCBI): domain Eukaryota; kingdom Metazoa; phylum Chordata; class Mammalia; order Monotremata; family Tachyglossidae; genus Tachyglossus; species Tachyglossus aculeatus. The sequence continues at coordinate 44,609,642 of NC_052082.1, read as the reverse complement.
TTTAATAATAATACTAATAATGATGGTATTTGTTAAACACTTCCTATGTGTAAAGCACTGTTCTAAGCACTAGGAAGGTTACAAGGTGATCAGGTTGTCCCACGGGGGGCTCACAGTTTTAATCCCCATTTTACAGATGAGGTAACTGAGGCACAGAGAAGTTAAGTGACTTGCCCAAAGTCACACAGCTGACAGTTGGCGGAGCCGGGATTTGAACCCATGACCTCTGACTCCAAAGCCCATGCTCTTTCCACTGAGCTACGCTGCTTCTCTGTACCAAGGGCTGGGGTAGATTCAATCTAATGAGGTTGGATACAATCCATGTCCCACTTAGGGCTCACCTGTTCTGGTAATGATTTTCTTTTTTAGCTTCCACACAGGATGGAAGGAGCCACTTTTCATTGCTCTAGACCACGAGCTCATTGTGGGCAGGAATGTGTCTGCTTGTTGTTCTATAGTACTCTCAAGCGCTTAGTACAGTACTTTGCACACTGTAAGCCCTCAATAAATATGATTGAATCAATGAATCAAACCAGCTCTGGCCATGGACACAGCCCAGGAGTCCCCAAAGCAGGGATCTGCTCCCCTTCCTCCCCTCTCCCTGCCCCAACCCTGCTGCTTCTCTGAGGCAGTTCATCTAGTGGACCAAATGAGGGACTCACGCTTCACTCCCAGGGATGGCGGGTTCAGGTTCGGGGAAGGCTGAGCCCTGCCTGACGAAGAGCTGACACAACCAAGGGCAGGGTGCCAACGGATCGAGCTCTTACCTTCCCCACCCTGGGTAATCCTCTCTAGAGAGGCACTGCATTGCCACTAAGCTGAGCCGCATTCCTTCTCCTCTCAGGCCACAGGTTAATACCCTGCCAGGAGGGAGCCAGGCAGCTTTCAAAACGTGAGGGTGGGCAAATCCTGAACGCTGAAAAATTCCTCACTCTGCCGCTGTGGGGAGGAAGGAAGAGGAGGCAGGGGCATTTGACCTTCTAGATAATAAAATTAATAATTATGGCATTTATTAAACACTATGTGCCAGGCACTGTATTAAGCACTGGGGTGAATACAAGCAAATCAGGCTGGATACAGTCCCTATCCCGCATAGGGCTCACATTCTTAATCCCCATTTTACAGATGAGAAAACTGAGGCACAGAGAAGTAAATACAGTGCTCTGCACACAGTAAGCGCTTAATAGATACGATTGAATAAAGTGACTTGCCCAAGGCCACGCAGCAGACAAGTGGCAGAGCTGGGATTAGAACACATGACCTTCTGACCCCGAGGCCCATGTTATATCCACTATGTCATGCTACTTCCCCTGATGGTTGAGGAGACCTGTGAAGTCCTGGTCTCTTATCTCATTGTTCTAAATAAGATCTGGAAGCGCTTTGGCCGAGGAGAAAATGGGGAGAGGGATGCTGGGAGTTGAGGTACGCATTTGAAGTAGGGATAAGTAGATGTAGCATGACATAGTGGAAAGAGCACCGGCCTGGGGGTCAGAAGACCTGGGTTCTAATTCTGACTCCTACATCAGCCTGCTGTGTGACCTTGGACAAGTCACCTAACTTCCCGGTGCCTCAGTTCCCTCAACTGAAAAAATGGGGATTCAAAACCTGTTCTCCCTCCTCCTTAGACTGTGAGCCCCATACAGGACGTTATTATCTTGCATCTACCCTGGTGCTTAGTACAGCGGTTGGCACATAGTAAGTGCTTAACAATACCACAGTTATTATTATTATTAGAAACTTAAAGCCTGGGTCTGGTGACTCAGAGACCAAGCCCTAATGTTACCTCTGCCACCTGATTTGCTCATCTCAATGATGACCGCCCTGTAGCTAATAAAAGCAACAATGAACAACAGTCTTAACAGATCTGAGATTGATTCTCCCATTTAAGTGCCAAATCAAGAGAACCGGGGAAGAATCTGGTAATAATTTCCCTCTTTGGTCATGTCCAAATTGGCAACCTTTTGCACTTGGATTTGTTCCCTTCATTTACCCCCCTTCAGCCCCACAGCACTTATGTACATATCCGTAATTTACTTATATTAATGTCTGTCTCCCCTTCTAGGCTATAAGCTCGTTGTGGGCAAGGAATGTGTCTACCAATTGTTCTACCATACTTTCCCAAGTGCTCAGTACAAAGCCCTGCATACAGGAAATGTTCATGGCCTAGTGGAAAGAGCACGGGCCTGGGAGTGAGAGGACCTGGATTCTATTCCCGGCTCTGCCAACTACTGCGACAGCCATTCAAAACTATAATACCACATTTGTATTGTGCTAACCCATCTCGGGTAATGTGTTTTACATGGGATGTAGCCTAACCCGAGTCTGTAAAACCGAGAGAGCAAACTAAAGAACAAGAGAGGGGCCAATGGGGCATCTTGGGTTGTTACTCTCTGGGGACTACACCAGAATCAGGCAATATTATTTATTGGGCATTCTCCATGTGCCAAGCATTGTACTGAGAACACACTACAACAGAGTTCCCTGCCCACAAGGAGCTTACAGTCTAGAGAGGGAAACAGACGTTAAAATAAATTACGGATATGTACACTAGTGTTCTGGGGGGTGAGGGTGGGGTAAACATCAAGTGCAGAAGTGTTTTTGAGCTAGCCATGAATAAACTCATAAGGTGGGAGCTACACAGTCCTTCAGTCAGTCAGAAATTGTATTTACTGAGTGCTTACTGTGAGCAGAACACTTTACTAATCTCTTGGGAGAGTGCAATATAACAGACACTTTCCCTGCCCACAATGATCTTACAGTCTATCATATTTATTTTATTTTTTAATGGCAGTTGTTAAGTATTTACTATCTGACAAAGGCTATTCTAAAGTGCTGGGGGTAGATAAAAGTTAATTAGGGAGAATACAGTCCCTGACCTGGTTGGGGCTCACAGTCCAAGTAGGAGGGAGAACAGGCATTGAATTCCCATTTTTGCCGTTGTGGGAACTGAGGCACAGAGCAAGTAATCGGCAGAACTGGGATTAGAACGTAGTTCCTCTGATTCCCAGGCCTGGACTCTTTCCACTAGGCCATGCTACTTCCCTAAGCATGATTCTGCCTCACTCCTGCTTCTTAAGTACAGAAGCAGTGGGGAAAAGTAGTCTCTAGCCACTAAGGTAGGGGGACTTCATTAAATGAAATGACACCCCTACGGCTGGGAGTAGGGGTGGGGGTGGGTGTAACCGCATTTTCCTTCCCTTTTTTTTAATGAGTCCAAGCCTCAAATGCCCCCAGCTGCCCCCTTCTTGTTGTGTCTCGCTGGTAAGTGTTAACAGTTGCTTGGTCTCCACCTGGCTCTGAAGTTAACACTCTATTAAAGCAAATGGGAAAAGTTCTCACCTCGACTAATGTTCTCCTGTGAGTGTGACTAATTGTAGACTCAGAGTCAGTCCTTCAAGGCTCCCTCAGCTGGGCCTAAACAGGCTGGAGAAGAGAGAGAGAGAGAGAGAGAGAGAGAGAGAGAGAGAGAGAGTGTGTGTGTGTGTGTGTGTGTGTGTGTGTGTGTGTGTTGGGGAGGGGTGCTTTTCCTATGGAAAAATGAGTAATTAAAGGGCCAGGTCCCCGGGAATCCCCTCTGCCAAATCTCTGGGAAGAACCTGAAATTTTGGTCGGCTCCGGTTCCTCCCACTGGGGAACGGAGTCATGTGGGGGAGCATGGGAATCCTGCTGAGAAAATACCTCCTGAATGGCTCGATGAAAGGGGCTGGCTTCTAAGCCAGCTGGGGCTCCTCCAGACCAATAAATCAGTTTTGGGGTTGGGGGGCCCAGGGACACGTGAGTGGACCTGCAGCCAAAGTGAGTTTCTCATTAGCTAAGGTGAAAACAGCCTGAATAACATCATCAGTTTGGTTACAAATTTTCCAACCCGCCTGGTCTCGGCCTGACCATCATATTCGGTCAACGGGTCACTTCCCTATAGACTGTACATTTCTTGTGGGCAGGGATCGTGTCTACTGGCTGTACTCTCCCAATTGCTTAATAATAATAGTAACTGTAATAATAATAATAATTATTATTATGGTGTTAAGCACTTACTATGTGCTAAGCACTGGGATAGATACAAGGTAATCAGGTTGTCCCACGTGGGGCTCACAGTCTTAATCCCCATTTTATAGATGAGGTAACTGAGGCACAGAGAAGTTAAGCAATTTTCCCAAGGTCACACAGCAGTCAAATGGCAGATCCGCGATTAGAACCTGTGTCCTCTGACTCCCAAACTCATGCTCTTGCCACTAGGCCACACTGCTTCTGCTTAGAACAGTGGTCTGCACGCAGTAAGTGCTCAATAAATACCAATGATTGACTGATTGTTTTCTATACTGTAAGCTCGATGTGGGCAAGGAATGTGATTTTTTATTGTTGTATTTTACTCTCCAGTGCTCTCCACACAATAAGCAATAAATATGAATGAATGAATTAATGAATGATTGATTCTGAACCTCTGGCCTGGGCATTCTGGAACTAGGTTATGGGATCTTTCTCTAAGTATGAGAAGCAGTGTAGTCTAGTGGAAAGAAGATGGGCCTGGGAGTAAGAAGGACCTGGGTTCTAATCCTAGCTCCACCATTTTTCTGCTGTGTGACTTTGGGGAATTCACTTCTCTGTGCCTCATCTGCAAAATGGAGATTAAGACTGTGAGCCCTATGTGGGACAGGGACTGTGCCCAACCTGATTACCTTGTATCTACCCTAATGCTGAGTACAGTGCCCGGCACAGAGTAAGCGCTTAACAAATAACATTAAAAAAAAAGTTTATTATGGGAGGGTCCTTCACAGACACCAGGCTATTACTGGAAGGACCACCAGCTCCTCGGTTCTATGGAGATTTTTAGAACAGGGCTGCGGCTATTCATTCCTGTTCTAAAAATGTTGCCTGGGTAGGTGGTTCAGAACTTGTGGGTAGCCCCTCTGTAAAGGTCTTAGGTGAAAAGGTTTGAGGATCACTGTTTTTAAAAAAAGATGTGGATCCTGCCTTCACAGGGAGCTCAGTGTCTATAGGGATGAATGGAGATCAAACCTCTCCATTCTCCTCATGAAGCAGTTGGAAGGAAGCTTACATCAGCTACAGCTGGCCCAAAAAATGACGTTGCTCATTTCCCCAAATGATTAAAAACCACTTTCTGTGTAAAAATAAGCCAACTTTTCAGAAGGAATTAAGTTACATTCTATTTTCTGCTCCATTTTGGGGAACAGCAGGTTTTATCGGGAGCATTATTAGTCACGAACATGAATACACACACACACACACACACACACACACACACACACTATCTGTAAAAAAAGATACATAATGGATCAGAAGGTTTGAATATTCCAGCAAGTTAGGAGGGAGCGACAGCAAGGAGTTTAGGGGAGAGTTAGAAGGTATCATGTTTCTTTGGGATACAAAATGTAGATTTGTCATCTTCCTCGTGACTTAGTGGTATCAACTTGGGCCAAGGAATTTACTTTTGATTCGGCTTCATTTGATTTTCAGAAATGTCTGGTGTTGAAAAAACATTAGTGCAGCACTAATATATCACTCAAACTGTAACGGGACACCCTGCTCTTTTTTTTACTTTTGTATAGAAAGACATCCTGTAAGGCATATGAGTTTGCAAATTCAAGCAAAGGGCTTGAGGAGATGTATATCTGCCATGCTGCTGTCTAATCAAAAGTCCTAAGTTCTATCTGGGCTTTACACAAAGTGCAAAGGGCCATTTCCTCTGTCTTTGCTCATTCCCTCCCTCTTCTCTCCAGGAGAGGTAATAAATGTTCGTTTCCCGGCAGCCAAGTATGAAATTTACAACTTGCTCCTTAATGGCCATTTTTGGCACCTTTTAGATTCTGGAGATGAGGGTAACACATGGACTGTTCAGTCCGGGCATGGAATGCTACTTCTTGGGACTAGGAATGGAAAGCTACAAAGTAATTTCTTCATTTCTACATTGGGAAGGGGAGCATATAAGCAGGGTGGTGATTTTTACTGCATCCTACTGCACCCCCAGACGGTGCTGCTTGCTCTCCAGTCACCAGACTTATCCCTGTCATTTGTGGATGGCCACGCTGAGGTCGCCTGACCCTCACATTCACACTCACTTGAAGTCATCACCCACACATGCCCTACACTGACGCATGCTGAAAACTGCTTCCAGTTGGGGTGAGCCTGGCCACTGTGGAGTTCCATCCTTTATTGCTCTGCAGAACTCTGCAGAAGGGGCTACCCCCGAACAAACAGAACGACATTTACCGGTCCTCTTCTTAACTCCCTAACTTCCCCTGATGGTGGGCACCAGCCTGGACTCCTGATAAGCAGTGATGGATGCTGGTCTATAGGTTTGATATTGTGGAAATTAAAAAAAGGGAAATAGAAAAGCTAAAAATAGAATCTGATTTTTATCTCAAGGCAGCGTGGTCCTGGTGGGAAGAGGTCGGGACCAGGAGCCAGGAGACAGGGGTTCTAATTTTGGTTCTGCCACTTGCCTGCTGTGTGACCTTGGGCAAGTCACTTAACCTCTCTGGTCCTCAGTTTCTTCATCTGAAAAATGGGGATAAAATACCAGCTCTCCCTCCCGCTTAGACTGTGAGCCCCAGGTGGGAGAGGGACTGTGTATAATTTGATTGTGCTTTATTTCCCCCAGAGGTTCATGGCATATAGTAAGCGCTGTATAAGCTTATTATGGTCAGGGAACATGTCTGCTAATTCTATTGTACCGTACTCTCTCAAGCACTTAGTACAGTGCTCTGCAAGTAGTAAGTGCTCAATAAATACCATTAAATACTCCCAAAACAAACAAACGATGGGCCAGAAAATACAACAGGATGGCAGAGAAAGCATAGATGCTGTAATCACACTTCCAGACTCGGGAATGTAATCAGTTGCCGCTCAGTCAGGGCTGGCACATGTAGTGGCCAATTCCACTCTAGGACCTGCCTCTCAGAGCCACTTGCTGACAAATACAAACCCTTTCTGAGCTCTTACCCTAAATAAGTGACTTTGTTCTCTGTCTCCCCCATCTAGACTGTGAGCCCACTGGTGGGTAGGGACCGTCTCTATATGTTGCCCACTTGTACTTCCCAAGCGCTTAGTACAGTGCTCTGCACACAGTAAGCGCTCAATAAATACGATTGAATGAATGAATGAATGAAGTGAAGCAGCATGGCCTAGTGTAAGAGCACGGGCCTGGGAGTCAGAAGGAGCTGGGTTCTAATCCCGGCTCCACAACTTGTCTGCTGCGTGACCCTGGGCAAGTCACTTTACTTCTCTGTGCCTCAGTTACCTCACCTGCAAAGTGGGGATAAAGACCGTGAGCCCCACACTGGGCTAGGGGCTGTGTCCAACCCAATTTGATTGTATCCACTCCAGTGCTTAGAACAGTGCCTGGCACACAGTAACTGCTTAACAAATACCACAATTATTATTGTTATTATTATTACAGTGCCTGGAATATAGCAAGTGCTTAACGAGTACTATAAAAAAAAGTTAGGGAACTTTAGGATCATTCCAGTTTGACAAGGCATTGCAAGCAAGTTCAGAGCATTTACTATTGAATTAAGCACTTACTACATGCCCCAAACACTGCACTAAGCGCTGAGGTAGATACAATATAAGCAGATAGGACACATGCCCATCCCACATAGGGCTCACGTTACCCACAGTCTGCTCTACCTCAAGCCAGCCAATTTTCTGTACCTGATACAAAGAACCCAACAAAATAGATTTGAGGAAACAAACCAGGAATGTCTCCCTCATCTAAAAATGGTACTTCATAATCCTGTAATATTCCATCTTAATTTATTGCCTTTTTTAGACTGCTATCAAGTTCCTTTCTAGCTCCATGATCCCCTGAAATGAATTGGGCAGTTGCCCTGCGGTCAGGAAAGGGCGGTGTGTTTGAAGTCTAGATCCTCCACTGAGACTGGGGTGAGTTGGAACATCTCTCTAAACATGGGTTTTTCTATTAGATTTCCAGGTGCTTGTGGGTCTGCCCGGATAAAATGACAAAATCCCACTGACCCAGTCCCTTGGGAGGGTGTGTATCAGTTGTGTTTAAAGGAGTTAGTGGGATCACTCTTGCAAAGTACAGTCCGCACAAACCAACTGCTGTTCCATCCTCCCTCTAGACTGTAAGCTCGTTGTCTGCAGGGAACATGCCTACCAACTCATTAATTAATTCATTCAATCATATTTATCGAGAGCTTACGGGTGTGCAGAGCACTGTACTAAGTGCTTGGGAGAGTACAATATAGCAATAAACAGTCACATTCCCTGCCCACAACAGGTTTACAGTCTACAGTGGGGGAGACGGACATCAATACAAGTAAATCAAATTACAGATATGTACATAAGTGCTTCGGGGCTGGGAGGGGGAAAGAGCAAAGAAGCAAGTCAGGGAGACGCAGAAGGGAGTGGGAGATGAGGAAAAGTGGGGCTTAGTCTGGGAAGGCCTCTTGGAGGAGATGACCTTCAATAAGGCTTTGAAGGGGGGGAAAGTAATTGTCTGATGGATTTGAGGATTTCTCTGTCATAGTTTAGTCTCCCAAGCACAAAGACAGGGACTGTGTCCACCTTCATTAGCTTGTGTTTACCCCAGTGCTTAGAACAGTGCTTGACATATAGTAAGCGCTTAACAAATACCATCATTATCAAGAGCTTAGTACAATGCTCTGCACACAGTAAGTGCTTAATCAAGACAATTTATTGATTCACAAGGGGCTCATGAGAGAAAACAGGGGCAAAAAGTCTGTCTTCTTGCGCTTTGGTTTTCTCTACTGCTAAGGCAACCCTCCAACCATAGAAGAATAAACCTGGGCTCCACACATGACGTCACTCCCTCCAGATGAAACATTTCACAGACCAAAGGAGAGCTCTAGACTATATACTGAAGCTAAAAAAAAATTATTTTTTTGAAGGTAGGACACTAATTCCACTCACTGTCTGGAAGTGATAATTTATTTGGTCTTACCTCACTGTGAGATCATTTATATGCTCAGGTCCCAGCTACTGTCTAACGAGCTTGAGCTCTAGATAAGCCTCTAATACTGTGCAATGCACCCCGTGGGTATTCAATAAATACTTGTAGATAATGATGTAGTCAATCTAATTTGCTGGGGGGCGGTGTTTTACAACACTGGGGAAACTGCAACACCACAGCGTGAACTAAGGTAAGGGAGAGGGAAATAGGGAAAGGGGCCAGGCAAGAGGAGGAACACACTACCGCCGTTACGTTATTTCCTTACTTTTCCAACTGAAAAGCTCTGGAGGGCAGATTATTTCTGCTCTGGCTCCACCACTACCACAGTTCCTGAGACTGCAGGCAGCCCATAGTGCACAGAAATCAATCAATGGTATTTATTAAGCGCATACTGCATGCAGAACATTGTGCTACGCACATGGGAAAGTACATGACGACAGTAGTCACGATCTCTGCTTACATGGAGCTTCCTTGAACCAGGCGCATTCAAGTCACACTCATTTATCTGGCACCTTTAGAATCACTCAGGGAGGGTGTCAGCCAGAAAAGGAAGTAGGGCACAGTGAGGGTGGTTGTGAGTTTTTTAGGACAGGCCTACCCACTGTCACTGGAGGGAGTCCTATCCCCCTCTCAGAATTACCCTGGGGTTCTGTCTCCCAGGGCCCCTCTTTTCAGTTTGACTACAAAGTGATCCCCAAAGCCAATTCCTTTAACAGACAATCCTTCTTCCGGGTGGCTGAGGAGATCTGGCTTTGTGGTCACCTCTCCCTTTGAAGCAGGGAAACACGACTGCAACTAAAGAGGCCTCCTTCCCGGGGAAGAAGATCTGACTTCTCAGCCAGCTGTCTGTGGAAGCAGGTAAACTCTTCCTGACAACTGGTTAGTCTCTGGAGTCAACTGCTCCACAGCCCTCCCTGCCCAAGCAACCCTTTCTGCCTCATCAGCTGTTCTTCATTATCCCTTCTGAACAGGCCTTGCTCCCTCCGTGAGCGGGGCTGGATAAAGTATTTAAGAACAAAAATGGTGAAATGTGGATGAACACAGCAATTGGTAACTGCTGCCCTGTGGGAAAGCAGAAAGGTCAAACAGTCTGGGAAGACAAGCGCGTGATGGGCAAATAACGATGCAGGGAGCAATGGGAGAATGGTCGACTGAGAAATCCCACTCCTTATTACATGAACAATAAACTTGTTCTTTCTTTTTCTCTCACACTAGACCATAAGCTCCTTGTGGGCAGGGATCGTGTCTACCAACGCTACTTCACTGAACTTTCCCAAACACCTAGTACAGTGCTCCGCATGCAGTAAGGTCTCAATAAATACCATCTGTGACTGATTCTCTTTCTCCCTCTTTTTCTCTTTTCTCTCTCTCCCTCCCTACCTTTTCCCTTCCTCTTCTCTTCTGCCCTTCCACCGTTTTGTTTAAATCATCTGCCTGGCTCATTGCACACCAACTGAACAAAGGTTTCACTTTATTTGGCTCTTCTGCACGAAAAGGTAGCAAACCCCTGGAATAGAGTGTGGGTGAGACCCAGACGGGTTGGACCAGGCTTCCCCGGCCGCCGTTTTCCACTGAGTCGATTCAGGAGGTTTTGCCCTTGTCACTTTTATTATCCATCAGACATCTGGTGGGTGTGTAAGGCAGAGTGGCACTGCAAGGTGAGATGACTGAGTGAAGAAATGATTGCAGCTGGCATGTCCGGGCCCTAGGGCTTCAGCTATTTAACTCCTCTCATCCTTGTCTTCTCAAAATGGGAGAACTTTCCCCTCTGTGTTCTGGAACTCAGGAGAGCCACTCTAGCACAAAGCCCAGACCGGACTTCTTCCTGAGGTTCAGGGGAGAAGAAGTACAAGGGAGGAATGAGGATTTTGACCATTGGCATCATTGGCCGGGGTGGGCTGCTGGAGAAAGCAGTTCTCAGGAATGTGTCCAGTCCTGTCTGCTCTTAGCCTGGATATTCCTGGGCTGGGGAAGACTGGCACAGATGATGATCTGCTTGGAGACTCCAATCAATCAATCAATCAGCGGTGTTTGCTGTGTGCAGAGCACTGCAGTAAGTGCTTTTATATGATATTTATTAAGTACTTTGTGTCACACACTGTTCTAAGTGCTAGGGTAGGTACAGATTAATTAGATCAGATAGTCCCTGTCCCGTATGGGAATCACAGTCTAAGAAGGAGGGAGAACAGGTATCCCCATTTTACAGTTGAGGAAACTGAGGCACAGGGAAGTGACTAGACTTGCCCAAGGTCATACAGCAAGCAATTGGAAGATCCAGGATTAGTCCTTCTGACTCCCAGGCCTGTGCTCTCTCCACTAAGCTTAGCTGATTGCCCCAGTGCTTTGGAGAGTACAACAGAGTTGGTAGACACGATTCCTACCCTCAAGGACCTTTCAATCTAATGGGGGACACAGACATTAAAGGATTTCAACCCCATCCACAAAGCATAGCTGTCCAGAGAATCCAGCTAGTAGGCCCCTTTCAGGCTATTGTACCAACCTGACAGAGCTGGTGGGAAGACCCATTCCCCAGGAATCTCTTGGGGAGAGAAGCAAAGACTCCCACTGGCATTAACAAAGCAGAGGGCCCCAAGATAGCATATCCATCATTTTCAGACCTTTGCTCTTTAATCCATAACTTGGGCCCCTTGTTTCCTTCTGAGGAAAATGAGGGAGCAAGGCAACACAATCATTTTAACTCTAATGTGAAAAAGGCAGAAAACCTTGGGATACAGAAACATCGTATTATAGAGTTCATGGTCATTCACTCATTCGTTTATTATTTTATTTTATTAAGTGCTTACTGTGTGCAAAGCGCTGTCCTAAGCACTTGGGAGAGTACAATATAACAATAACAACATTCCCTGACCACAACGAGCTCAGTCTTGACTGGGACCATGAGCATGTCCACAACCATTTCTTCCTTCCCTGAGTAGGCTTGTGCCGACTCGTGGATTGTGTTATTTCCAGAAGAGACTTCTACTGAGGGAAGAACGTTCGCTAATTTTTCAATAACGTTCTCTCCAAGTTGCATAACGAAAACATGCACTATAGCCAAACTGGCTGAATTATTTATTTCTTTGGTTTCTGAGGATCTTATTCCCTGATAACTCACAAGCACCTGCCTATTTTACAAAGCTTTAGAGAAATTGTCTCAATTAATAAATCAATCAATCAATCATATTTATTTAGTACTTGCTCTGGGCTGAGCCCTCTACTTGGGAGAGTACACTAGAGGGTTTTTTTTATGGTATTAAGTGCTTACTATGTGCCAGGTACTCTACAAAGCACTGGGGTAGATACAGCTGATTAGATAAAAGCTAATCAAGTGGGACATAGTACATGTCCCACATGGAATTCACAGTCTAAACCCCATTTTACAGATGAGGTAACTGAGGCAGAGAGAAGTTTAGTGACTTGCCTAAGGTCACAGATCAGACAAGTGGCAGAGTCAGGATTAGATCCTTCTGCCTCTCAGGCCTGAGCTCTCTCCACTAGGCCATGGTGCATCTCACAACCTAGCTCGGGAAAGAGATACTAAAATATATGAAATAAATTAAAGACATTTTCACATTAATGGCAACATCTGCAGCTGGGCAGACTCTTGGCAAGGTACCCACGCCATCTAAATCCTTAGCCCAGGTTGCTCCTGTGAGTTTTTAGGGAGAGTTAGTGTATGGTCAGGGGGTAATTTTTGCCTGCTCCATCTTCCCTACTGCCCTGACAGAGACCATTCTTCCCATTTTACAGAAGGGGGAAACAGAGGCCCAAAGATCTTCCAAGAACTTAGTAGAGTGTCCTGCACACAGTAAGCTCTCAATAAATACCATTGATCGCCTGATTGATGTTAGGAACTGAGTATGGATGGCTTGGTCCCCCAGTGCTTGCCACGATGCCCCACTGGTGGTCTCTAACCCCTCCCCAGTGCCTCAGTGGTATGTGTGTGGGGGGTGACCACCATCTACAAGGGAACTCCATGTCATGGGCTAGCCCCTCCACAGGTTCTGCTAGAGCATGGGCCTTGGAGTCAGGAGGTCATGGGTTCTAATCTGGGCTCTGCCACTTGTCTGCTGTGTGGCCTTGGGCAAGTCACTTCATTTCTCTGTGCCTCAGTTACCTCATCTGTAAAATGGGGATTGAGACCATGAGCCCCACATGGGACAGGGGCTGTGTCCAACCTGATTTGCTGGTATCCACCAAAGCACTTAGTACAGTGTCTGGCAAATAGTAAGCACTTAAATACCATCATTATTATTATTATTCTGCTGGATCGGATGCCTGGCCTACTCAGGGACAGGGGCCTGATGACAACACCTGTCCCTAATTGGCCAAAGGAAGGACAGCAGCTGTGACACTCTGACCTCTGACACTGTGACCTCTGACCGGAGGCACTGTGTGGAGCTCTGATTCTTCCAGAGGCCACAATGTCTCCAGCTAATCAATCAATCAATCAATGGCATTTATTGAACACTTACTGTGTGCAGAGCACTATACTAAGTGCTTGGAAAAGTGCAGTACAACAGAGGGGTAGATATGCTCCCTGTCCACAAGGAGCTTATGGTCCAGAGGTAGAGACCAACATTAAAATGAATTACGGATATGTATATAAGGCTGTGGGGCTGAGGGTGGGGTGAACGTCAAGTGCTTAAAGGGTACAAATCCAAGTGCAAGGGTGATGCAGGAGAGAGAGGGAGTAGGGGAAATGAGGGTTTAATTGGGGAAGGCCTTGTGCAGGAGATGTGATAATAGCCTTTAATAAGGCTTGGAAAGTGGAGAGAGTGGTGGTCTGTTAATGAAAGGGGAAGGAGCTCCAGAACAGATAAGATGAAATCTAGGTTCACTGAGTAGTCTGGCCTGAGAGGAGTGAAGTGAGCAGTTTGGGTTGTAGCAGGAAACCGGCGAGGTCAGCTAACCCTCTGAAATAAGACAGCCAGGAACAACTAAAATCCCCTGGAAATCCAAGCCCACCAAATCCAGGCTACAGGAGCAGGGAAGAGGAGAGATTTCACTTGCTGAGAAGAGACCCCTCTCGATTCTGATCTGGGAAGAGACCGACCCAAATCTGCCTTTCCCTTTCCTGGCCTGGATCACAGCTGGCAGTGTTTTCGCAGTGAACTAAGCTGCTTTGGACTTACAGCCTTGAGGATAATCAAAAGTTTCTGGGGGATTAATTGCAGAAAGGAAATCTGCTGGGAGATGCAGGGCTTTCCCTATTCAGGAACCCAGGAAGGGTGTCTGGAATGCAGCCTGCTCAATGTTTAAGACCAAACCGAACCAAACCTCATCAGCACCCAGCACCCAGGAGTCCAGGGCTGTGTTGAGGGGAGGCTGAATTGGGGAGGGGCCTGTACTACTACTACTAATAATAATTGAGGGATTTGTTAAGTGCTCACTATATGCCAGGCACTGTACTAAACACTGGGGTGGATACAAGCAAACTGGGTTGGACCAATTGGGTTGGACACAGTCCCTGTCCCACAAGGGGCATACAGTCTCAATCCCCATTTTACAGATGAGGTAACTGAGGCATAGAGAAGTGAAGTGACTTGCCCAGGGTCACAAAGCAGACAAGTGGCGGAGCCAGGATTAGAACTGTCCCAAGTCACCCAGCAGGAAGCAGCATGGCCTAGTGGATAAAGCACAGGCCTGGGAGCCAGAAGCCCTGGATTCTCATCGTGACTCCACTATTTCTCCGCTGTGTGTATTTGGGCAAGTCACTTAACTTCTCTGGGCCTCAGTTTCCTCATCTGTAAAATGGGGATTCAATATCTGCTCTCCCATCCCCTTAGACTAGGAGCCCTATATGGGACAGAGAGACTGTGTCTGATCTGATTGTATTTACATCAGCGCTTTAGCACAGTATTTGACCCATAGTATTCACTCAACAAATATCTCTATTATTATTATTATTATTCCATGAGTTTGCAGGATGAGGGCCTGATTCTCATCTTCCTGGTTTCCGCAGGGTCAACTTCTATGCCTTCATTAAGGGGCCACAGGTTTCCTCAAGTGCTGAAGGACTCATTTCAATACACAAATATTTCTGAGGGCAACTCAAAGAAGATAGAATGGGCAAATCCAGTATCTGTCACCCCAGAACACCCACACCCTTTATTTATTTATAAATGGTATTTGTTAAGTACTTACTATGTGCCAGGCACTGTAGTAAGTGCTGGGGTAAATACAAACTAAACAGGTGTCCCACATGGGGCTGACAATCTCAAACCCCATTTTACAAAGGAGGTAACTGAAGCACGGAGAAGTTCAGTGACTTGCCCAAGGTCACACAGCAGACAACTGGAGGAGCTGAGATCAGAACCCAGGTCCTTCTGACTCCCAAGCCCATGCTCCATCTACAAGGCTACGATGGTTCTCCTGGAGTCATTACCAGAGCAGTCTACCAGAGTAGACTGTAAGCTCATTGTGGGCAGGGAACATAACTACTGACTCTGTACACTACTAAGTACTTAGTACAGTGCTCTGTATGCAATAAATGTTCCATAAATACCTTTGACTGATTGATTGAGAGTTGGGGTCAAGGGAGAAGGGTTCTATGCCCCAAGAATTCCTGTGACAACGTGGCCCAGCTATGCTGGTGCCAGAATGCTAACGGTGGCAGCCATGGTGGCCTTAAAGGGTGAGTAATAAAGGTTTGAGTTCCTTTTATGATCTGCAGCTCACAAGGAAATTCTTTTCATTTCTTTTGTTAAAAAATCCCCCACAATTTTGAAGGTGGACAAGCTAAAACACAGGAAATGGTTCTTGGGGAATCTCAAAAAAACCTAGAAACCAGCAAAGAATTTGACAAGAAACCTGCCAAATGACTTTGTGCTCTGCTGCAAGATCAATATGGAAAAAGAATCTATTCAGGAGACCCTTGGAACTAACACCACAACTTCTTGGACTCAGACTGGGAGTCATTAAGTGGGAACTCGAATTCTGCACGGCAAAACCGCGGCAGTAGGAGGGTCCTGGAAGGGAAAGGCCAGGCTTCTGCCAAACTGAGGCAAACAAGGCCGCTCAATCCCCGACCAAAGGAAAGGAAAGCAAGGAAAAGGAAAAGGAGCCACAGGGGGAGGCAGGGGGTTGGGGGGAAGGGAGGACTGGCTGCCAAGATGGATAATGGTCTTTGGGTGGCTCGAGGACTGTGGGCCTTGGGCAGAGCCGTCTGTTTTCAGAGCTCCTGGCAGCTCTTGGGAAGTGCAGTAGGATGGTTTGAGAACTCTGCTCTCAAGGAGTTCAATGAATAACCCAAGTTCCTGCTGGTGGGAGGGGTAGGGAAAGAGGAAAAAACTGAGGCCCACAGGAAGGCCCAGGAAGGGGAAAAGGGGCACTACCCTGGAGAGGGGCCGACTGGGCACGTGTGCTGGCCGAGGAAGTTCCTTGCAGGATGCAGCTACTGCCCTGTACTGTCCAAAGCAGCGGTGTGGCCCAGTAGAAAGAGAACAGGCCTGGTAGCCATAGGACCTGGTTTCTAATCCTGGCTCAATAAAATGTAAAATGGGGACTCGATACCTGTTCTCCTTCCTGTGGGACAGAGACTACGTCTGACCTGATTATCCTGTCTCTATACCAACACTTAGCATGCCGTGGCCTGTGGGAAGCTTGTGGCTTAGAGGAAAGAACACATGCCTGGGAGTCAGAGGAACTGGGTTCTAATCCCAGCTCCACCACAGGTCTGCTGTGTGATCTTGGGCAAATCACTTCACGTCTCTCTGCCTCAGTTCCCTCATCTGATTAAGACTGAGACATCCACATGGGACACGGACTGTGTCCAACCCAATTATCTTGCATCTACACCAGTGCTTACTACAGTGCCTGACATAGTAAGCACTTAACAAATAGCACAATTATTATTATTATTTTTTAACTTCGTTGCACCTCAATTTCCTCATTTGTAAAAGGGGGATAAATCCTACTCCCTCCAACTTAGCTTGTGAGCCCCACGTGGGAAATGGACTATGTCTGACCTGATTATCTTTTATCTTTCCCAGTATTTAGTCCAGTGCTCGGCCAAGAGTAAACGCTTAACAAATATTACTATAATCATTTCAGGGGGAAATTTTCATCCCCCCCGTAGAAGCAGCCCTGCCCTGAGGCTGGGAGGAAGCTGCCACCCATAAAGACTGTTCTGACCAAAGTCAGAGCTCACACTACCTCAGCAAACGCAGCTGGCTTTGCATGTGGCTCACCCACGGTCTGGCAGCCACCTGAAGGCCAGTGCTTGGGTTACGAACCAGGTAACCAGGCTCCGAGCCAAGCTTGCTCTTCACTGGTCCTGCTGCCTTGTGGGGAGTTATTTCTCTCCTCAAACAGTAAAATTTTTCATGTCTTAGCTCTCTGTGACTAGAAGCAGATGTGACTTCACTTAGAGCCAAAGGAAATGAGCCTTAAACTGCAGTGTGAGGGAGTTAGTGTAGATACAAGAAAGAACTTTCTGACACCATAGCCTTGGAAACATTGCCGATAAGGTTGGCGTCTCTTGGTTAGGTCTGTCTAAAACTGTCTGTAAATATTATCTGCAATTATCCACAACATCTCATAAATGCATGCAGGTTCCTAGAAACTTGAAAAGTGGGAACCCAAACCCCAAAGGAGATGTTACTTTCCACTTTAGAAGAGGGTGGAGCCTGGGTCAGGAAAGCTACTCTGATGTCTGCCTGCCTCCTTCTAGACTCTGAGCCCGTTGTGGGCAGGGATTGTCTCTTTTTGTTGCTGAATTGTACTTTCCAAATGCTTAAAACAGTGCCCTGCACATAGTAAGTGCTCAATAAATACGAGTGAATGAGTGAATGAAGTAATGAATACTCAAACTTATTCCATACCTGGGAAGGACATCATTGGAGCTTTGTAGTGATGTCTATGTACTGTTCCAGCCAAGTCAGCTGGGATAAAGGGCTGCTAGTTCAACCAAGGACAAATCAGACACCCTCCAAGTGAAATACAGGCAAGATCCAGGTTGGCGATGGGAACTGAAGGGAAAATGCTATAATTTCCAAATGATGACACAGTGAAGCACTTCCCATGAGTCTCAGCAGTTATATTAATAGCCCTCGGCCTATCTGAATAGAGGGAGAAAACACTTTTCATTTTCCACTCATTCTTCAGTTTTTATTGAGTGCCTACCATGTGCAGAGCACTTGACTAGGGGCTAGAGAGCATTCATTAAGAGTATAAGACATGCTCTAGCTCTTGAGGATGATTCAGATTTGTGGTAAGATCTTACTAATGCCCAAGCACTGAACTAAGCACTGGGTAAATAATAATAATAATAATAATAATAATAATAATAATAATGGCATTTATTAAGTGCTTACTATGTGCAAAGCACTGTTCTAAGTGCTGGGGAGGTTACAAAGTGATCAGGTTGTCCCACATGGGGCTCACAGTTTTCATCTCCATTTTACAGATGAGGGAACTGAGGCCCAGAGAAGTGAAGTGACTTGCCCAAAGTCACACAGCTGACAATTGGCAGAGCCGGGATTTGAACCCATGACCTCTGACTCCCAAGCCCATGCTCTTTCCACTGAGCCACTCAGCTTCTCCTGCACATTCTAAGAAGTGAGGGAGGGAGAACAGGTATTTCATCCCCCTTTTACATATAAAGAAACAGAGGCACAGAGAAGCTAAGCGATTTGACCAAGGCCACAGAGCAAGTTAGTGGCAGAGCCACGATTAGATACTCATTTCATGTTCTTTACACTGTAAGTGTCCTCCTGAAAGGAAGCAGGGCTGGGAAAAAAATCTATTAATTTTTTTGTCTTTCCTCCAAGGCCGCAATACTGTATGAATCTTTAATGTCTGTGCAAGAGAATAGGGAAATCCCACTTTAGGATTCTGTTCTAGGAGACTAAACAACCACGATTCCCGTAATGCCGAAGACAGTTTGATCACGCATCAGGATTTCTGACATTATTTTCACATCAAATTCTTGAGGCCAACTGCGGCCCCTGTCATGTACCTAGATATTGAAATTCCTCTATCAGAGAAAAGAGCCATCAAACTAAAATAACTCCCAGGCACCCCACTGGGTTGCCGAATCTTGAAACAACTTCCATGATGCCATTTTTCCCCTTGCCATTAAACACTGTTCTCCCCAGTCCATCTCTAGAGGTCCTTCACTGGCTCCATGTCGAGCAACGCAGGGTAACTTGCCAGCCCTGATGGTCTTCAAATGTGGCTCTCCTCAGTTTAGATAGAATAAGGCCAATTTTTCCAAAGGGATCCATTTGGATTTTTGAAGGTGAATTTAGGACCTTAGGAGCCTTTGCTTTTTTAAAAATATGATATTTGCTAAGCACTTATTCTGTGCCAGGCACTGACCTAAGCACTGGGGTAGATACAAACAAAGGAGGTTGGACACAGTCCACGTCCCACATGGGGCCCCCAGTCTCAATCCCCATTTCCCAGATGAGGGAACTGAGGCACAGAGAAGGCACAGTGAGGAACAGTGACTTGCCCAAGGTCACACAACAGACAAGTGTCTGTTCCCTTCAAAGCCCTGCTGAGAGCTCACCTTCTCCAGGAGGCCTTCCCAGACTGAGCCCCCTCCTTCCTCTCCCCATCCTCCCAGCCTTACCTCCTTCCCCTCCCCACAGCACCTGTATATACATATGTACATATTTATTATTCTATTTATTTATTTTACTTGTACATATTCTATTTATTTTATTTGGTTTATATGTTTTGTTTTGTCGTCTGTCTCCCCCTTCTAGACTGTGAGCCTGCTGTTGGGTAGGGACTGTCTCTATATGTTGCCAACTTGTACTTCCCAAGCGCTTAGTACAGTGCTCTGCACACAGTAAGCGCTCAATAAATACGATTGAATGAATGAATGAATGAATGAAGTGGCAGAGCTGGGATCAGAATCCAGTTCCTTCTGACTCCCAAGCCCATGGTCTATGCTCTAGGCCATGTTGAATCTCTGGCATTCCAGAGATTCTAGAATCTCTGCGCAAAATCCTGCAGTCAGATGTGTTCATCGCTCGTGGTTGCTGTTGGATATGAGGGACTGGGTATTTGGGGACCTGACTCAGGGACCCTTGCTGAACGCTAAATGGGGGCCAGCGGCCTGAGTGAGAGAAAATGAATGTTCTTTCCCATGAACCCAGCTGTCAGTTGGGCTGGGAGAGATGGGTTCACCAGGAGAAAATGGCTGCTGATTCCTCCAAATAAATCCCCAGGCCCAGACTGTACTTGGGACCAAAGAAATGGATGGAACTCAACCCTCAGAGTGCTGCCTGAACTGCTCTTTCCATCCAGGAGGAAGAAACTTGGGACCATCACTGGGAGAAAGGAAACCACCATGAGTTTCTCTAGCATAGAGGCCTTCACTTGTCTTGTGGAAACAGACTAGCTCCAGAGCTGGGCCAAGCACTGTATTAAGTGTTGGGGTAGCGGCAAGATAATTGGGTTGGACACGGTCCCTGGTCCACATGGGGTTCACGGAGTAAGACATTTTAAGACCATCTGAGCTTCCATGTGAACCTGGTGAGCGCCAGACTCTGGAGGACCTAAACTTCACTGCATGGGTCTTGGAAAGCATTGAACAACTTGGGGTCTGATCTGTCAGACCATGTGGTAGGCCCAAGAGGTTGGGTCACTTTCAAATGGTGAAAGGCAACCACAGTAACAAATAAACCAATCTGATTAGCTTGTATCTACCCTAACAGTACAGTGCCTGGTACATAGTAAGCAGTTTAAAATACCATTAAAAAACTCCCCTCAAAAACAAGACCATGGGTTAGTTGTCATTCTTTATCATTCCACTATAAGCATCATCTTCATCATAATAACCAGCATCCTTATCACTGCAATCATCCAAACTACTTAGCTGTGTTCCCCTAGGCATCCATCTTATCCGATGTTTAGGGTTTGACCACCTAGCAACCTTAACTTTCCCCTGTACCTTGAACTTTCCCTATAGAAACCCATTATGGACAGCTTATCCATAAATTCATCCAACACCCTCTTGAATCTGCTGAAATTTGTGGCCTGCCCAATTTGCCAGAGGAACAAATTTTGCATTTGCTTCACTGTGAGACGTATATTCTGCTTAATATAACAATAGTAATACTTGTGATATTTGTTAAGCACTTACTAGGGAAGCAGCATGGCTCAGTGGAAAGAGCCTGGGCTTGGGAGTCCGAGGTCTTGGGTTCTAATCCTGGCTCCGCCACTTGTCAGCTGTTTGACTTTGGGCAAGTCATTTAACTTCTCTGGGCCTCAGTTACCTCATCTGTAAAATGGGGGTTAAGACTGTGAGACCCACGTGGCACAACCTGATTACCTTGTATCCCCCCAGCGCTTAGAATAGCGCTTTGCACATAGTAAGTGCTTAACAAATACCATTATTATTATTATTATTAATAATACTAATAATACAATAATTATAATAATTATTACTATGTGCCATATACTTCACTAAGCACTGGGGTAGATACAAGATAATTAAGTTGGACACAGTCCCTGTCCCACATGGGACTCACAGATGAGGTAACTGAGGCACAGATAAGTGAAGTAACTTGCCCAAGGTCACATAGCAGACAAGTGAAAGAGTCAGAATTAGAACCCAGGTCCTTCTGACTCCCTATTCCTCCCACTCTCTGAGATTTCCTGATTAAAATTTTGGAGCCATTCCAGCCTGGTTTTCCATGTTGACAACACTCTAGTCAGGCTTCTCCTCCTTCATGCCACTGAATTTTGTTTTTTTAATTGTATTTGTTAAATGCTTACTATGTGCCAGGCACTGTACTAAGCACTGGGGTAGATATAAGCTAGTCAAGTTAGACCTAGGCCATGTCCCACATGGGGCTCACAGTCTTACTCCTTATTTTATAGATGAGGGAACTGAGTCACAAAGAAGTTAGGTGAACTTGCCCGTGGTCACACAGGAGCCAAGCAGGAGACAAGTGGAGGAGTTGGGATTAGAACCTAGTTGGGATGAGAAGCAGTGTGGCTCAGTGGAAAGAGCACGGGCTCTGGAGTCAGAGGTCATGGGTTCAAATACCGGCTCTGCCAATTGTCAGCTGTGTGACTTTGGGCAAGTCACAACTTCTCTGTGCCTGTTACCTCATCTGTAAAATGGGGATTAATACTCTGAGCCCCCCGTGGGACAACCTGATCACCTTGTAAACTCCCCAGCGCTTAGAACAGTGCTTTGCTCATAGTAAGCCATTAATAAATGCCATTATTATTATTAACTTAGGTCCTTCTAACTCCCAGACCCGTGCTCTACCCACTAAGCCAGGCCACTTCTCTGAGTCCAGAGAAACCACAGTATTTCTGTCTCCTTAGTATTTACTGAGCACCTATAGCACACAGAGCCCTGTATTAGGTGCTTGGGAACCATACAAAAGAAACAGAAGATACAATTCTTGTCCTTGAGGAAGTGACATTTTTTAGGAGGGCTTTGAACTTTGAAGAAGGGTGGGGAGGGAAGGTGAAGTCAAGGTGTGTGTGTGGGGGTGTAATATTCTAGGGTGGAGAAAAGGGGTATGCAACGGGGTGAAGGCAGAAGAGCCGAGAGTGAGGAAAAGCTAGGAGGTTTGCTTGGGAGGAGCGAGAAGCATGAACTGGAGAGTAGCAGAATCACTCTGTGATTGGCCTTGGCCTTTTAAAAACTGCAAATTGGCCCAGATGTCACAATGCAGCCCAAAGTTTACTTTGGCCTCATCTGGTGTGACCTGCAAGTCAGCTGGGCTATGGACCCAGGGTCAACGCAGCTTAAGGAAGTTCTGACCCCAATCATGGCACATGATCAATAAAACAACACTATCTATCAATCCCCTACTAGGTGCAGAATACTGTACTAAACATTTGGGAGAGTCAAACAGACGTAGGGGACACTACCCCTGCCCACAAAGAGAATGTAATCTAACAGGGGGAGACTGACATATGGTAATTTATAGCTATGAGGATGAAGCGCTTAGATAGCAGAGTATGTAAATAGGTATATACACAAGTATAACAGGAGGTTGTGAGTGCACTAGTGCGGAGAGGAGAGTTGGGAGGAAGTAACCTGGGGAGAAGAAAATTATTACCAGAAAGCTTCCTGGAGGCGGTGGGATTTCAGAGGAACTCTGTAGATGGGGATTGAGGAACTCTGGTAGATTTGAAGGGGTTCCAGGCAAGAGAAAAGACATCAGCCAGGAGTTGGTGGTGGATAATGGAGAATGAGGCACAGGGAGAATAATAATAATAATAATTATGGCACTTGTAAAGTGCTTACTTATACTCTACTAGGCACTGGGTTAGATAAAAGATAATCAGGTCCCACCTGGGGCTCACAGTCTAAGGAGGAGGGAGAAGAGGTATTGAATCCCCATTTTGCAGACAAGGTAACTGAGGCCCAGATAAGTTAATGGAGTGCCTTAAAGACAGTGGTCAGGAGTTTCTGTTTGAAGTAGAGAGGAATGGGCAACTACTGGAGGTTTTTGACAAACAGAGAGACGTGTGCAGAACACCGTTTTAGAAAGATGATCCAGGCAGCCTGGTGAATTACACGCTGAAGAGGGGAGAAACTGGAGGCCAAGAGACCAGTGAGGAAACTCATATAGTACTCTCTTGGGGATGTGATGAGTGTCTAGACCACGGGGATGGCTGTTTAGATAAAGAGGAAGAGGAGGAGTCAGGAAATGATGTGGAGGAGAAACCGACACGGTTTAGCAACAGACTGACTGCCTTTCTAAGCTGTTCTACCCTGAGGGGGGAAATGACTGCTACAACTTCAACTCTAATGTTTCTTTATGTGGTTTACCATTGCTGTTGGTTTTAAAAGTTGTTTTTAAATTAATTATGCTTTTAGTGCAACTTGTACCCTAAGGCTGATTTGGCAAAAGGACATGGTTTTGGAAATTTAGAAAATGAACACAAGTTTTACAAATAATAATTATATTTTACTGAGCACCAGCAAAACCATTTCTATCATCTTGTCATTCATAATCATGACAACCAATGGCGTAGCCCAATGTGGAAATAAGATGGGAAAAAATTTGGATTTGAATAACTGAGAAACACTTAGAGATCTTGGGCAAAGCAGAAAGGGCAGCACCACTGGGAGTGTCTCTTTTAATTGAAAAACACATAAAGAATGAGTAAAGAGCAAAGAATGGGAAACAAGATTTCTGTAATTGAATACTAATCCTTCTATGTCACGTCTGCCTCTGAAGAGCTCAAAGCACTAAAGCACATTAAATCTTTTATTTTCCAAGTGCCCCCTGTGAGGTAGTTGTGGAGAGACCTAATCACATTGATTTTCTAGGAGAAACCAAGGCACCGAGAGAGTAAATAACTTGCAAAATTTCTCCCTGCAAGTTGATAATGGGACTAGGACCAGAACTGACCAGACCTAGATTTCGATATGGGTTCTTTCCACTGCAACTAGCTGTCCTTCCCCTTCGAAGATGACGTTACTGATGGTGTAGCAAGTGCACGTGGATGTGGCTGAAAACACTGATGTCTCACAGACAGACCACCTCACACCATTTACGAGAAAGAGCAGAATCCTTGTTGCAGGAGTAGATTTATCCCACATTGGGTCTGTCTTTGTTATTGACACTGCCTCCTTATGTCTCGATAAATCCTTAGATAGCCTTTCCTCTAGGTGAACAAATCCTCTTCCAATTCCTGCCCACCAGGCTAATCTATCTGCTGCAGTTGTCTTTCCACTAGACTTCACTACTTCCCAAGACAGGTTGAGTGCTCTCAGAACCATCAGTGTGGCCTGATGAAAGCAGCATGGATTTGGGAGTCAGAGGACCTGGATTCTAACTCTGGCTCTGTCACTTGCCTGCTGTATGACCCTGGGCAACCACTGAATTTCTCTGGGCCTCAGTTTCCTCCTCTGTAAAATGAAGATTCAATTCCTGGTCCCTGTCCCCCTTTGGCTGCATGATCCAAGTGGTAGAAGGATTGTGTCTGACCTGATTGTGTCTATCCCAGCATTTAGTACAGTGCTTGGCTCATAGTAAATGTTCAGTGAATATCACAGTGATTCAAGAGAAGGGAGTGTTCAGCCCTTTAGCTTGGATGAGCTTGTTAAAGCTGCTTTTTCCAGAACTCAGGATCCAGGGGAAAAGACATGCTTCTGTCTGACAGACAAACCGCAGCAGGACAAACAGTTCTCAAGAGATCGCTCGTTGCCTCCTGAACATGCTGCTTGAGTAATCGAGTCCGAAAAGAGATGAGGAAATGGGAGAATCAGATGGGTCTTGGCAGCAAGTTATTGTTAAACAAAAAGAATCAGATCTTCAACTCAGTTCAGGCAGGAAGAGGGCAGAGAGGCTGTGAATGTTGTGACTTTCAGAGAAAATAGGTTTTGATTTTTTTCAGTCACAGAAAGCCTTTGGGTGGGGAGAACTTTCCCCAGGAAAAAGAAAGGGGATTTGGTCAAAGGAACCAGGGAGGAGACCAGCTATCCCGGAAGCGGAGAAACTATTCCTGTGGCTGAGGCCTGAAGCATTCACAAACCAAAGTCCGGTTTTGCTGCATCAGACCCACGAATGTGCAGAACATACATTCTGAATGTGCTTCTCTCCGCAGGCCTGTGCTACCCTGACTCATATTTTCACAGTTCCGTAATCGGATGGACTCTTCCACTCAGCAAACAAAACCAGAGCAACATCTGCAAATCGGATCGAAAGCCCTTCTCTTGCCGCCCCCTCCCCTTGCACAAGAAATGATTAAAAAGTTAAAGAAACACTTCCATATGGAAGAATCATACTCCAACAGGTCACCACAAAGATACTTCAAACACAATAAAAACAGGAAGGGCTAAAAAAAGCAGAAAAGCTTGCAAAACCCGCAGAATCCTTTACACAGAAACAAAATGTCACCCTGGGTAGCAGTGTGCAGTTCAGAAAATCATTTGGCAACAGACTGCGTCCTTAATCTGCTCAATTTGCTTATTATAGTAAAGGGTTAGAGGAATTGGAGAACAGGGGCCAAAAATACTGCAACTATCTACTCCCCTTCAAAAGTAAACTCACTTAGAGTGAACTAAGTTCTCTGACCGACATATTTCAGTTGAAAGTACCTCACACATAGGCCTGAGAGTGGATACAAAGAAAGTTTTAACCCTTTCAAAGTGGGGACCCCTGGTGTGGGCTAAAGAACTAGCAAGAGTCCAAACTGCAGCAGGAGAGTTTTGGTTCAAAATGAGGCCGGACTTCCTGGAGGTATGGATCGGGAGGCACAGGGGTGGGTTAACAGGAGCAGTTTAAGAAAAGAAGGTGGGTGGTAGAAAGTTTCAAGGTGACCAGAGGAAGAGGTGCATGCCACTTAATCTCTCGAGATCCTTACCAGCTTGATGATTTTTTGAGCCAGTTAGGTAACAGAGTCAAACAGAGCTCAGGTATGATTAAAAAAAAGCCTCACAACTTTCTTTGGGAGGATAATACTGGTCAGGTGTATTTACATCAAAATACTGCTTCTCTCAGAAACACACACAAACACACACACACAGAAGGAAACAGAATGCTGACAAAGAAATAGCTCTCCTGCTCAATGGGGAAGCAACATCCTTCTGCAGGTTCTGTAGTTGACTGGCATATAAGCATCACGTCAGAACACTAAATTGTTTCCTCTGGGCCAAGGATCCCAGTTATGGTTTGTTTGTAACAGAAAGATACAATTACCTCTGCTAGCTCAGCAAAAGACATGATCACAACAAGTTGAACAGAGGATCTATTTATAGTGAGAATACCCAAAATGAACATTAAACAACAATTGTCTCCATTAATGATGCTGCAAATGCCCTCCATTTCACTTGTTCCACGTTAGTTTCAGTAGTACGTCTTATTAGGCAGCTGGTAGTAAGGTAAGGACCGACACTAAAATCAGGAGGAATATTGCGGTCTAGTCTTGGCTCTACTAGTAATTGCTGTGTGATTATAGGCAGGATGCTTGACCTTTCTGGGCCTTAGTTGTGCCATCTTCTCTAAAGATTCCTGCTGTCTATGAACTCTACCGCATTACACTTGCTCAAGCGCTGAGTGCTCTGTACACAGTAAGCACTCAATAAATACCACCGATTGATTGATTAGGGCCTGGGGATGTCACCATCCACAATTAGAAAAACATCCATTATATTAATAATAAAAAACAAAACCTTTGGGGGTGAACAAAACTAAGTACATTCTGCTGGAAAGTTCTCTGAACTCTGGGGCAGAAAGTTTCACAGGGAAATGCTAAATATTTTTCCTATCAAGCTGGCAAGTCCAATTGGAAAGTGACCGGCTATTGAAAAAGGGGTATGTCTGGGGCGCCATCTGAGAGTCACTAGTACCGGGCTCTCGGACCTGCCCAGAATGGAACCTGAGGGAAAGCCTGCCCTTCTCAGATGCAAACACAATTCCTGAACTGCAGAGATGCTGGAGGAGGAAGACAAGGATAATAACGGGGAAGCTGGGGAAATCGGGGCTGTCAGTTATTGATACTTAATATCCAAGAGTTAAAAGGACAGAGGTGCAAAAAGCTTAATAGTATTTGTAGTTGAAATTAAAACTTTAAAAGAAAGTTATAGCGAACAGTAATGTATGCAATGACATCTGGGACTGCAATCAGGAAAACGCTTTCAAGAACTGCCAAAGCAAACAGCCAAATAACAAATCCACTTTACAGATCATCAATCTGGCCCGGTGCTTGCCAAGGTAAATAGTACAAGGCTGAAGTTTGCTTTGCAAACCAGTGAGCTGGGAGTTTAGCAAGGCTCTAGTCCAGGACAGCAATGCTGGGGTAGGGTCTCTGTAGGCTTAACACACAAAGAGTTCAATGGCACAACATCTAAGAGGGAAATGCAAAAGACCCAGGGAGCTGAAAAGTACCTAATGTTAGAAAGACTTGGGTTCAATTCAGAACTCATTTTTATGATGATACTATTAAGGCTGAGACTAAGAAACAGGACCATAAAGTCTATAATAATACTGAACTTGGTAGCTTGGGCAATATTTCATTCAAATTCCAAATCTACAGCCCAGCATCGACTTGGTTAGAAACAAACTCTCAATTTTCCAGTGTGATAGAATCTGACTCCAGTGACCATCCTTTTCATGTTTTAGGAGAGAAAGTATAAAACATCAAACACTCCATTTTTTTCCTTTCATGTTCTTTAGGAACATGGATTTATGACTCTAAAAGCCATTTTCTTGGGAAGCAAAGCCTTTCTGCCTTCACAGACTTCTCCCACTGCTGGAGAAGGGGAGCTGAAGCTGAGTCGCTCAAGAGGCAGAACCATCTTAGATCCGACTCGGATGAATGTTTTCCATGGAGAAGCCGGCTCCTTGACGTCTTGGTGCTGTGCTCCCTACTCCAGAGGAGGCTGAGCTTCAGAACCCTGCTCCGGGGCTGGGCAGCTCAGGGGCGGGTGCGAAATTGGGGTATGGGGGCCACAGATGTTGTCAGAAAGTTATTGAGAGGGCAGTAATATCAGGTGGGCACTCTTCTACTGTGGCCCATTAGTTATAGTATCTATTACTTTCTGGGCCTTGCTACTGGTGCTGAGTTCTAGTCCCAGCTTGGCAGGTAGGGGAAATGTCTACTGGGTTTATGAAGGTTTCTGACCAAAGGACCCTGCCCCCCGCAGGGAACTCTGGGAGCCCAGTGGGAATTCTGAAATCCTGGCTAATGTGGGCAACGAAGACTGCGGCAATACCTGCTGATTTATGGCACTTTTGCAGAGCATCAAAACTTTTGCTGCCACTTCACAATGTGCTGCCTGAGAAATAGTGTGGTCTACTGGAAAGAGCACTGTCCAGGGAGTCAGGGGACTTGGGTTCTAATCCTGGCTCTACCACTTGCCTTCTGTGTGACCTTGAGCAAATCACTTAACTTCTCTGTACCTGTTTCATCTGCAAAATGGGGATGAATTTCCTGTTCTCCCTCCTGCCTAGACTGTGAGCCCCAGGAGGGATGGGGGCTGTGTCTGACCTGATTATTTTATATCTACTTCAGCACTTGGCACAAAGAAATCAATTAACATATACCACAATTATTATCAGTATAATCTATAAGCCCTTCCATTATCCCTGCCTGGAAGGAAGAGAGGGCAGGCTTAAGCAGTGTCTTTCAGCTTTGAGCCCGCCTCATTGGACCCACCTCACTGGGTGGCCCTCCTGGCTCTAAGGCGAGGTCTCTTCCTTCCTTTCATTTCTCTCCTCCCACTTCCCCCGCTCACCCCCTGCCCTGACAAGGAGTGAAAGGGGTTCTGAAGCCTGCTGGGACATTACAGAGCTGAGCAGGTTGGTGCATGTCACACAGGACTGTTTGGAGCTTTGAGTTGAATGAGGACTGGACAGTAAAGTACTGTTACACTTTCACTGTTAAAATGGTTTAATTATTTTATTTCATCTATTTTTCCCATGTCCTGGCTCATTTTAAATTGACTTTCCTGGTGTGTCTGTCCTCCCTTTTCTTCTACTTCATGCGTTCTTCCAAGTGCTGTGCTTTGTACACAGTAAGGGTTCATTAAAAACAAAAAGTCCTCTAGAGTGTAAGCTCATTGTGGGCAGGGAATGAGTCATCAACTCTGTCATACTGTACTCTTCTGAGTGCTTAGTATAGTGTTCAAGCAGTGGAAAGTGCTCAATAAATATCACTGATGATGATAAAGAATCTCACTCGGTCTAGGATGACCATTGCCCAGTCTTATAATGGACAAGTTGGTTTTGAGCTGATGCCTCTGAGGATTTGGACTAGGTCGAGGGTGGCCATTGCCCAAATCTACAGTGCACAAGTTGGTTTTCAGCTGGTGTATCTGTTGATCAAGATTAGGTTAAGGGTGTCCATTGTCCAATTTTACTATGGCCAGGTTGGTTTTTAGCTGTTCTCTCTGAGCTACAGACTCAGTCTAGGGTGGCCATTATCCAGCTTTATAATAGGCAAGTTGGTTTTTAGCTGGTGTCTTTGAAGAACTGGACTTGGTTTAATGTGGTCACTGTCCAGATTTACAATGGATAAATTGGCTTCCAGCTTATCCTTCCTCTGCCTGGTACATCTATGGAACCAGATGCCTTTACATCCAGTAATTTAATTTTCAGGACTGGGCTTTTTCCTCCACCACGGTTCCTTGTTACCAAGTTCTGTGCTCAGAGGTGATGTCTGCCTTCACATGGACCTGGAAAAGGAACACAACTGCTCTGAAGTAAGTCAGGGGTTCAGGTTAATCCAGAGAAATCCTCTAGACTCGGGTGGACTGGGACAGAATCAGATATACTTCTGCAAAAATGGCTCATATATGACATCATTATGTTATGCTGTTAGCCACATCTTTGAATTTACTGCTCTCCCAAGTTCCTCTGCAAACAGTAGGTGCTCAATAAAGACTATTGAATGAATGGATGAAATTGTGTTATCCTAAATTTACAGATGACAAATTAAAGTCATTAAAGTGTCTTGTCAAAGATCAACCAGGAAGCCTATTTGACCCTGGGGATATACCCTGTGGATGTACCTACATAAGTGGCCAGGCTGTTCTGGACAAGGGGTTTTGGGAAATCATTTTTCTAATAGAAAATTTCTTTTGTGGTTTGAATCTGCTCAGAGTCAACCTGCTCAACTCGGTTGTGCTCGGTACTAGCGCGATGCTTTGTGGATAAAAAAAATCAATCCACTGGTCAGTCAATGGTGTTTACTGATCACTTGGGTAGGGAATGTTTCTACCAACTTTGTTATAATTGTATTTCCCCAAGCATTTAATTCAAGGCTCTAAATGCAATAAGCACTTAATAAATATAATCGATTGATTGCAGAGCACTGTAGATGCTTGGGAGCGTACAACACAGTTGGTAGACATGACCTCAAGAGCTTCCAGTCTAGACAGATATTAAAATAAAATTACAGCTAGGGGAAGCTACCAAGGATAGGGGTATGTCCATATAATAATGATGGTATTTGCTAAGTGCTTACTATGTGCCAAGCACTGTTCTAAGCAGTGGGGGGATACAAGGTCATCATGTTGTCCCACGTGGGGCTCACGGTCCTAATCCCCATTTTACAGATGAGGTAACTGAGGCACAGAGAAGTTAAGTGACGTGCCCAAAGTCACACAGCTGCTGAGTGGTGGATCCGGGATTAGAACCCATGACCTCTGACTCCCAAGCCCGTGCTCTTTCCACTGAGCCATGCTGCTGCTGTGCATATGATGATGTTGGTATTTGTTAAGCGCTTACTATGTGCGAAGCACTGTTCTAAGAGTTGGGGTGGGGTTGGGGGAAAGAAATCCCTTGAAGACAGAGCCACATAGCACAAGTTCTACCACAGAGCCTGTCTTCTTGAACCCTGACTTCAAGAATCAATTAACCAGTCAATCAATCAAAGGTATTTATTGAGCACTTACTATGTGCAGAGAACTATATTTAGCTCTTGGGTGAGGACAAAAGAACACTTGGTAGACATGTTCCCTGCCCACAACATGCTCAGTCTAGAGGGGGAGACAGCCATATACATAAATAAATTATAGGTACAGACATAATTGCTGTAGGACTGAGGGAGGGATGAATAAAGAGTGCAAATCCAAGTGCACTCAGAAGGGAGTGGGAGAAGAGGGAATGAGGGCATCTTGGAGATGTGTTTTTAATATGGTTTTGATGGCGGGGAGAGTGATCGTCTGTCAGTTATGAAGACGGAGAGTGTTCTGGGCCAGAGGCTGGATGTGAGCAAGAGGTTGGTGGCAAGATAGAAGAGATCGAGGTACAGTGAGTAGGTTGGCATTAGAGAAGTGATGTGTATGGGTTGGGTTATAGAAGGAAAGCAGTGAGGTAAGGTAGGAGTGCTTTAAAGCTGAAGGCTGCCATTGGCCAGGCTGCACTAAAAATAACAATGATAATAATAATTGTGGTATTTGTTAAATGTTTACTATGTGCCAGGCACTGTACAAGTGCCAGGCACTATAGATACAAGGTAATGGGGTGGGACACAGTCCCTGTCCCATATAAGGCTCAGAGTCTTAATCCTCATTTTACAGATGAGGGAACTGAGGCACAGAGAAGTTAAGTGACTTGCCCAAAGTTACATCGCAGACAAGTAGTGGAGCTGGGATTAGAACCCAGGTCTTTCTGACTCCCAGGCTTGTGTTCTATCCACTAGGCCATGCTGCTTCTCCATCATACCTGTGGCCAGTTTTCTTGTCTTTCTTTTGGACATCACATTTGTGCTGGGTCCTTCTCGTTTGGATTGGGGAGGGGACTTGTGCTCTTGGATTCTTTCCTTTCCTCTCTCCCTCCTGTTGTAAGGGCACGGGGAGAGGAAAGGAGTAGAAGGAAGAAGGGGAGAGATGTTGATAGAGCGTGATCCCAAGGTGTTAAATGTCTCAGGTCAGGAAGGAATGACCACATATAACAATTTCAGAATGGTTTAGGTTTGTTTCAGTAGGCTTAAGTTTTTACAACAGCTAGGAAGTCACTAAAGGAATGGGCAGAGTTTGGGTATTCTCCTATTGTTCAGGATCTTGTGTTAAATCAGACTGGTGTCTGTTATCATTCATGGATTGTAATTTGAGGAATGTCTCCTTTTGGATAGAGAAGGCAAACTAAATAGTTGTATACTGGATGTTAAAGGACCAAAAGAAACATGTTTCAAGTTTAGCTACATTTCTTTTTTTAAATAGGGAAGAAGTGCCATGCTTTGCCTAGTCTGAGTGCCTAGAGGGTACAAAAAAAATACTTTAGAAGGAATGCCAGAAAGTGGGGGGTTGCATTCTTTAAGAACTTGGGGTATGGGAAAATGTGATTTTAGTACCATTGATTTAATGGGAATGCATGAGTTAAGGGGTAGATGATTTGAAGATACCACAATGACTGACATTTTTTGAATACAAATTTGTATATTACTGTTAGGTTCTCCACTAACAAAATGCTTTACCCCCTTGTGATACATTGTTCTTTTACTGGATTGGATACTATAAAGAAGAAAAAATGAAGCACTATATGGTTCAGTTCACTGAGGCGGAGGCTAGGAAATGTAGCAGGATTTTGTCCTGACTGATACCACGTGTATGTACATGCCCAATCTACTCGTGCCAACTTGTCGATCTTGTTATACAAGAAGAGACTCGTGTTAGAGGAAGAATGTTTCCTAATCTTTCCATCTCGTCATATGCAAATTGTGAAATGAAAACATGTGTTATAGCACAACTGAGTGTAAAGGTGAGATTCTTATCTTGAAGAATTTACAATCTAGTGGGAGGTCTAGGCTAGAGGCATAGAGGTGAGCAGTGATAGAGCCAAAAAAAGTATATGCTAAGGGCAAACTCATCAGTTGCTCTCTGTGACTCTTAGCTGATACTGAATGATCTTTACTCTATTCCCCATTTTCTCATCCCTCTTTGACTTGAGTGAAAGTGGAATAGGCATATGGCATAGGATTTCCATGTAATGTAGACAAACGTGCCCATTCTTCTGGTGGAGGAAGAGGGTGGGACAATGATGGCATGGCAGAAATCATGACAGAATTTTTGCAAGGACAGTGGAACCAGGGGGACCCTTCCCTCTTTCAATCAATCAATCAATCAATCAATCTCCTAGCCAGGTGAAGTTGCCTCCAGAATTCTGGAGCAGAAATGCAGCAAACAATGGGTTGGAGTACACCCTGTTATTTCCTCTTTCTATAACAAGTGTGGTATTTGTCAAGCACTTACTATATGCCAAGCATTGTAATAAGGCTGGGGTAGATACAAGGTATTCTGGTTGGACACAGTCCCTGTCGATCGATCAATCTGTCATGTTTGTTGAGATTTTATTGTGCAGAACACTATACTTAGCGCTTTGAAGAGTATGGTAAGACAGAGCTGGCAGGCATGTTCCCTGCCCACAATGAGCTTACAGTCTAGAGGGATCCTGTCCCAATGGGGATTCAATCCCTGTCAATCTTTGACTGGATTCACAGTCTAAGTAGGAGGGAGAACAGGGATTGAATCCCCATTTTACAGATGAGGAAACTGGGGCAGAAATGTTAAATGACAACACAAGACTCAACTCAACACACAAGAGGCAAGTGGCAGAACTGGAATTAGAAGCCAGGTATTCTGATTCTTAGGCCTGTGCTCTTTCCATTAGGCCACAATGATAGATGCTGTATCAAATAATCAATAGCCCAAGTGCTTGGGAGAATACAACTACAATCTACGACTGCTCCTGGACAGTTTAGTCAGGCAGGAGGTTGGGCCAGATGATCTCTCAAGGACCCTTCCAGCTCTGGGGATTTAGGATTCTCAGATTTTGTTTGGGCTGCAGAATTAAGGCTGGGGATCCTGCCAGCTGAGACTGCTGTCTGAGCTGTCTGACATTGTTGAAATTTGAGGAGCAGTTTCTATGTACACGACTCCTCTACCAAACATCCAATCTCTTCTCCCGAAATGACTGCACCTGGAACGGAAAGACACCCAGGTACTGTCCTATACAGCTACTCCCCAGAGAGGGAAGCTCTGACCACATCAGAAACAGTCCTCACTTTATTATTATTATTTTTATTATCACTACTATATTTGTTAAGCACGTACTATGTGTCAAGCACTGGGTTAGAGACAAGATAACCTGGTAGGACACAGTCCCTATCCCAAATTGGGTTCACAGTCCAAGGGGGAGGGAGAATATATACTGAGTCCTCATTTAGCTGATGAGGAAAGAGTATCATGATAGAGTTTGATGAGCATCATTTTACAGATGAGGAAGTAGCGTGGCCTAGAGGAAAGAGAACTGGCCTGGGAGTCGGAGGACCTGAATTCTAATCATGGGTCTGCCTACTGCTTGCTGTGTGACCTTGGGCAAGTCACAACTTCTCTGTGCCTCAGTTTCCTCAACTGTAAAATGGGGAGTCAAATCCTGTTCACCCTCCTATTTAGACTGTGAGCCCCACATGGGACAGGGATTATGTTTCACTTGATTAACTTGCATCTACATCAGCACTTAGAACGGGTGCTTAACACGGAGTAAGCACTTAACAAATACCATAAAAAAAGTGAGGCCCAGAGAAGTCAAGTGACTTACCCGAGGTCACACAGCAAACTGGCAGATTTAGGACTACTTTCCAAGTCTTCTGAATTCATGGTCTACGCTTTTTCCATGAGGTCTGCTCCTCACTGGGTGGATAAAACCAGGGCCAAGCCCAGAGCACTCCAGCCCTGATAACTCGTTTTCCCCCATGGAGGCAGTCCCACTGCAGTCCTATATGGGAGGGGGTCAACACGCACACACACACAAACCCAAGATGACATGTGGGGCAGATTAGAGCAAACACATGGCGGGAACTGACTCAACAGATCAAACGCTCAAGTCACAGGATGACACCTGGAAAAGACTGGCTTGGTGCAAAACAAAAAAACAAAAACACCCGCAAGTCCCCAGGCTCAATTACCGGCACACAAAGCTTTCGTTGTCTGGCCCGAACAGCAAAAGAAAGCCGGTGGAACAGCCAGTCTCTCACATGGGTTTCATTTTCCGGTCCTGGATTGGGATGTGCAGCCCCGCTTGTGGTGGAAATGAGGGAGAAAACTCCTGATATACTGCTCATTGAGGACCCTATCCTGACCAGGCCAATAAATGTCACCCATCTCTTGCTCCATCCCCTAAGGCACCCTACTGGGGCTTTCCTTCTTGAGTTTCCTTAAGTCTACTTTTGTCATCGTGGTTCTTCTTCATTTCTTGTTTTGGTTTATTCCTTTTTTTTAGCCGGAAAGAGTTAAAGACTCTCGATAAAGTCATTTTGAATATGGCTTCAGTCACTCAATCAAACAAACAAACAATCAATAGTATTTATACAGTGTCAACCATGTGCAGAGCACAGCACTAAGACCTTGGGGAATACCATAGGTCTTCCCCTTGGCCTTCGAAGAAACTGTTTTATTGTCAGTGGAAGTCACAAGAAGCAGTGTGGAATAGTGGAAAGAACATGGGCCTGAGAGTCAGAGGACCTGGGTTCTAATCCTGACCAAGCCACCTGTCAGCTGTGTGACCTTCAGCAAGTCACTTGACTTCTCTGTGCCTCAGTTACCTCATCTGTAAAATGGGGATTATGACTGTGAGCCCCACTTGAGACATGGACTGGGCCCAACTTGATTATCTACCCCAGCACTTGGTACAGTGCTTGGCACATAGTACGTGCTAAAAAATAACAATAAAAATGGAAGTCATTCTGATTTCAGATGAATGCTACTGGGAGGAGAGGAAAGACGCCATCTAAGACTGAAGCCAGCCTCCTCAGTTTCCTTTCTGGTGTGCTCTGACAACCCTAAGACATCAGATCTTACCCTGCAGCCTGATAAAAGGCATCACAAGCTCACCCCTTAACCTGAGTTTGGAAGTTATAATATTCTTCTGCCCTGGTCTGGAAGAGAACAAGTCCAGTGGATAATACGCCAAATCTGAGGTGAACTCGAGGCCGTTGCATGTTTCATTTTCTTTCCCACAATTCAGTGAAGATGGAATCTCTTCAGGAATAAAACCAAAGTCTAAACCTTGGCCCAATCCCAGCCCCAGTTGTGACTCGCCAGGCATATTCCTCATTACTGCATGGCCAAGAGATCTTTGCCGAGGACCCAGGTTGGAAGAAAGGCACGCTGATGTAATAGTCAGAAGCCAAAGGACACCTGGGGCCCAAAACCTTTCCTTGTGAAGGGTAATTATGGTTCTTGTGGGCAGGAAATATGTCTTCATGGGGGAGGGAACACATGAGATGTAGCATGGTCTAGTGGATACAGCACAGCCTGAGAGTCTGAAGAGTGTGGGTTCTAATCCTGGATCCACCACTTAATAATAATAATAATGGCATTTATTAAGCACTTACTATGTGCAAAGCACTGTTCTAAACACTGAGGGGGTTACAAGGTGATCAGGTTGTCCTACGGGGGGCTCACAGTCTTTATCCCCATTTTACAGATGAGGTAACTGAGGCACAGAGAAGTTAAGTGACTTGCCCAAAGTCACACAGCTGACAATTGGTGGAGCTGGGATTTGGACCCATGACCTCTGACGCCAAAGTCCGTGCTCTTTCCACTGAGTCACGCTGCTTCTCACTTGTCTGCTGTGTGACTTTGGGAAAGTCACTTAACTTCTCAGTACCCTTGTTACCATCTCTGTAAAATGGGGACTAAGACTGTGAGCCCCATGTGGGAGATGGACTGTGTCCAACCTGATTTGCATTTCTCTATCCTGGTACTTTGGTACAGTGCCTGGTACATAGTAAGCACTTAACGATTATTATTAAAAGGACAACAGAAACCCAAATTACTGGTGAAGGTCACTGTTATGAATTCAATGTGGGTAGTCATGGGGTCACACACACACACACACACACACACACACACCCCACACACACAATCCTACTGCCTCCATAGATCATACTGGAATCAATCAATCAGTGGTATTTATTGAGTGTTTACTGCATGCAGAGCACTGTCCAAAGGACTTGGGAGAGTACAACTGAGTTGGTTATTGGAACTACCTTTATTCTTGTTACTGAAAAAAATAATCATTATTTTTTGCCCCCTGCCCCTGACTGCATTTTTATGAAATGGTCTGTTGCTTCTGAAGAGGTTCCAATGACCGCAGCGCCCTTTCTTCCCAATGACAGTGACGAACGTTTGGCCAATCAAGCAGAGCTGACAGGCCAAACTGTCTTTTGTATTGCGGAATGGCCCATGAATGGGATGGGACTCAGATAGATAGTCGGAAGGCCCTGCCCTCTCCTCCTGGAACAGAGCAGCCCAAATGGGAAATACTCAGAGGGTCTCCAACAGGGGGATGGCCTGGAACATTCCCCAATCCCCCTCTCCCCTCCCCACCCCGCCGGCCCGGATCTGTCCAAGCCCTTTCCCGTTTGTCTGCCAACCCTTCCTGCCTTGACACTTGAGGGCCTATAAATGCACAGGCCAATGTGACTGCCTGACATCAGGGTCCAGGCTGGATCATGTTATATTTTAAATGAGAAACAAACACAACCCTAATACTGAGCAGATCTCCTGCTTGGAGTTGATATCCCTGTGTAACTCTGAGCACTTTCCCAACCCTCCTTTAGGGGAACAGAATTCTCTGGGTCCCCCCTCCCACTCCCATGTCGGCATCCTTGACATACTTTTATGCAAGGAATTTAACTGACGAGGGATTAAAGTTACTAGGCATTAAATCTCGCACTTTTCTGCTTTCTATAAGCTTTGATTAGTGCTGGGTAAGCTGGGGTCTTGATTCAGCCAAAGGACAAATCCCCTAGGCTCCCGGGATCTCAGACTTCCCAGCAGGCTGCCCTTCAGTTTCATGCCAAAGCCTCTTGGGGGCAGAGACCGAGAAGGTAGAAGTCCCCCAAGGAGAGTCTCGAGGGTGTGTATGCCCTGAACCTAGAATCAGGAAACAGGTCTTTAATATTATTGTTATAATGGTTCTTATTAAGCACTTACTATGTGCCAAACACTGTTCTAAGCACTGGGGTAGATACAAGTTAATCTGGTTGGACACAGTTCTTGTCCCACTAAGGGCTCACACTCTTTATCCCCATTATACAGATGAGGAAACTGAGGCACAGAGAAGGGCTTAACAAATACCATACTTATTACATAGTAAAAGCTTGTTGGGTTTAGACAGGTTTAGACAGGAGTGAGATGCTCTATGGACTCTCCCTCTAGAGTCTCTCCATCTAGATGGTAAGCTCAATGTTGGCAGGGAATGTGTCTGTCATATTGTTCACTCATTCATTCATTCAATCGTATTTATTAAGCACTTACTGTGTGCGGAGCACTTGGGAAAGTGCAATACAACAATACAGTGCCAATCCCTGCCCATAATGAGCTCACAGTCTAGAGACAAGCTTGCAGTCTAGAGACGAGCTCATGGTCTAGCATATTATATTGTTCCAAGTGCTTACTGCAGTGATCTTCACACAGTAAGTGCTCAACAAATGCAACTGACTGGACCCCGTGAAGCCCCCCTCGTTTTAGGGGTTTCTGACTTAGGGTGGGGAGTGGTAACTGGCTTGGGTGCTGACTGGATATGACACCCAGAAAGACCCTCTGCTGGTTCAGCCTGACTCCCCTCTGGTGAGGGGGTCATTTCCAGGCCGAGGAGGGCTCCCTGCCAGCCCTGTCTTGCAGGCCAACCGACAGAGGTTACTGCTACTCTCGGAACCCAGCATTCGCTTTGAAAAAGAGGCCTCCCAACTTTCAGATTTCAGCCATTTGTCTGGGCCATATATCAACGCTCCATGCTGCGGTGGCTTTGCTGCCTGCTGTTCAAATTTGTCCAATTAGACACAGCCCCACGGGGTGGAATTTAGTGTGAAATGTGTCTGCTGCTAACTGAGAATTAACTAGCGCGGCAGGCATGCTGCTTTTTAAGGGCTAGAGGTGACAGGCAAAAGGACGCCTTCTCGAGGACCAAAATCAGGATTCCAGGGAGAGGCCTGGATCAGCCAGTTAAGGGATTCCCAGCCTCGACTAGGTGAGCTCTGAGAACCAAGACTGCACTTCGCACCTTAAGCTGTGCTGTCTCACACCACTGACCCTTCCATGGTGGGATAAATCTCAAGAAGAAGCCAGGATTATCTGCCTAAGAGCCTTACATGTGTCATATGAGGTCTTGTGTCAGCCCCAATGGAAATTAGATGTTAAGACTATTGGTAACGAGACAGATGCTGGGGGCCTGGGGGCTTCAATAAGAAAGGAATGAAGTCAGATTAGAAGTAATTAACGTGTACATGCATGCGCGCGCGCACACACACACACACACACAAAGCACACACAAATCATTTCCTCCTTGAAATACTTCAACTGGTTTCCACGTATGGATTTGTTGTCCAGTATGCTGCTCAAAGTTCAGAGATGAAGATCAGAAGAGCTCCAGTGGGAGCGACAGGTGAGTTGTCAAGAGCTCAGGCCAATGATGGCAGCAATCAATCTGTCAATGGTATTTACTGAGTGCTTACAGCATGCAGAGCACTGTACTAAGTGCTTGGGAGAGTACAAAACAACAGAGTTGGCAGATACGTTCCCTGCCCACCACAAGCTTAAGGGAATGATTCGTGGGCTCTTTCTCTCGGGCTGGGCTTTCCTCTTCACTGGTGTTTTCATTTGCTCTTCCAATGCCCCCCACTCTGAACTCATTATTTTTTCCCTGTGTCCTACCAGCATGGCTCACGTACTATCCAGAAGCTCAGTGCATTCCTTAGAGAACTGGTTAAGTCCTCAGCGTTTTTCTCTTTTAACTTCCCAGGATTCAATGGGATGTCTGGCCTACCCAGCTCCTGATTTTCCATATCTTTTGGGAACAGGAAAAGTCTAGAAAAATGAAATCTAAAGAAAACTCACTTGAGTCAACAGTTGGAGCCACCTGCCTTTCTAAACCTCTCACCGGGGCTGCTAACAGGAGTCAAAGCGATGCATTTGAGTTTCATCAACTTTCATTTTCCCTGCCCACCCTCTGGTGGGGAAAGGCCAAATGATGCTGGGGTGTAGGATAGAGAAGGAAGATGAAACAAAGGGCTTGGAAAAATCATGGCCTG
This sequence comes from Tachyglossus aculeatus, assembly GCF_015852505.1. Lineage (NCBI taxonomy): Eukaryota > Metazoa > Chordata > Mammalia > Monotremata > Tachyglossidae > Tachyglossus > Tachyglossus aculeatus. Next base: position 44,569,213 of record NC_052082.1, on the reverse strand, counting down.
GAGAATCCACAGACTGGAGGATTGAGAGGGAACTGTGCAATGTGCACGTATAGTCTGTTTGTCCCTGTCCCTGGAGCATCTCTAGGTCTGGCATAGATGAGTGAATGAAATTCCATAATCCCCCACTCCACCCCATTGCTGCCACAATTTAGATGGAGAAACTTGAAGCTCAGGGAAATCTGAAGGAATCTGGTTCCTCTGACAGCCTGGTCTTTTCTGTCCCTCCCAATCCCCCTCTCCTCCTCTCAAGGGCCCTGTGTTTAAAGAATAATAATGATTAATCGTAGTATCTGGTAAGCCCTTATTATGCATCAACCACTGTTCTAATCATTGGGGTAGACACAAACAAGTTAATCAGTTCTTATCCCACATGGGGCCCACAATCTGAGGGGGAAGGAGATGAATTTCATCCCCATTTTACAGATGAGGAAACTGAGGTAAAGAGAAGCTAAGTGACTTGCTGAAGGTCACACCGCAAGCAAGTGACAGAGCTGGTATTAGAATGCAGGTCCTCCATAGGACTTCCAGGCGTATGCTCTTTCCTCTAGGTCACATTGCTTCTCAATTCATATTTGATTAAGGAGATCTGAAATTATAATCGAGTAACTGTCCCTAAGAGGTTTCGGCTATAGGGAAGCCTTCCCAAAACTCTGAACCCCTTCCCCTCTGTACAAATGAAACTTTTGCGCTGAGCCCATCACTCTACCAAGTTGTTAGGTGAGGGTTCTTTTCATCAGGCCACGCAAATCCTGTGACCACTTCTTTTGAAAAACCATTTAGCTTCTCAATCAATTAAACTGTTGTGCTTTCAAAAAGATGAAAATAGCTACAATTCTCCCTGACCAGTAGGGAGGCTCCCTGTTTTCAGAAAAGACATTAACTCTTCCCCCTCTGCTAATCTAGTTTGTATATTCATAGAATTACAATCCATCCTTTTCTCTCCCCAGATTTCCTCTTTTTTGTAGTTTTCCAATGTGGACAAGCATCAGACCATTGAAATGACATGATAAGCTCCTCTCCTGCCAAATTTTATTTTCAGCTCGTCATTGGCTATTCACTGAGCACAAGTACAAAGAACAAGGCCGCTGAAAAAAACCTCTTTTTTTTTTTTTAAAAAAAGGGACACAATGGGCTTATTTTAAATTTGGTCTTGACAATGACAACATCAAGACCACTTCTGGGCTGAGATGTGAGATACCAAGTCTCAGGCCCAAGTCAGATGTCATATTTGAGCTCAACAACCAGTCTCTTAAAAAGCCAAATCTGGCATTCTGACAGGAGGACAGATGGACCCGACCATAACCTATGCAGCAAAGACCCTTCAGCCTTGGAATGTAAACAGCAACAAAACTGGATCGGTTTTCTTCCTCCCAAAGACAGTGAGAGTGAGGGTTCCCTGAGAAGCATTATTCTTGACAGCTGTAATTTATTCCACGAACTAGTACAGCACTTATGTACATATCTGTAACTTCTTTCTTTATATTCATGTCTGCCTCCCCCTCTAGACTGTAAGCTCATTGTGGGCAGGAAAAGTGTCTACCAACTCTGGTGTTTTGTACTCTCCCAAGAGCTTAGTACAGTGCTCTGCACCTACTAAGCGCTCAATAAATATGACCAATTCATTAACTGAACTACTAATGAGGCCAAGAGGCCCAGCGGAGGAATTAACCTGCAGCAGGAAATTGAGAGAGAGCTTCAGAGGCCAGAGGCTCTGGTAGTGGGTGTGAGCAGAACTTAGTCTGGAGCTGATTTTCTTTCCTGTTCTCTCTATTCCCTGGAAAGGTGGTTTCTCTCCCTGACTCGAATTCCTGATTGGAGGCTTCTCCCTCCCTCTCTCCCGGGAGCACACACACATTTTCAGCACAGTAGAGTAGAGCCAACCAAGGACCAAGGAGTCCTAGGACACAGGACAAGCAGCTTGTAAGGATGACATGGAGAAGAAAGGTTGTTAGTAACTGCAGACTCTCACTGCCCCGGACAAATCAGGTTCTTCTTGGGGATCATCTGCCAATACGGCTAATAAGAGTCACTGTCCTGGGCTCATAAGTCTTTCCACTTCCCAGAGAGAACAACAAATTTCTTTGATTATTTAGGTCACAAGCTAAGCGGCTAATTGAACCTGGCGTTCGAAGAAGTTAAGGGGAAAGTGGGTGATGAAAATGGGAAAAAAATCCCTATGTCTTGGCCAAATCCATCTTGATTTTTTGGGGGGCTACTTATATATATGTATTTCACTGTTAGGCAGAGACCTGGGCTGGGTCTGATTGTTTCATCTTAACGGGTAAATCTACCTAGATCTATAGATGGTGTCTTAGAAGGTGAAAAAGATTAATAAGGAATCCACTCCCAAAGCTCTGGGGCAGCTCAGAATCTTAACCCATTTAACCTCTCCTAAAACACACAATCAGATCAGGGGAAGTTGTAGGAAACTCATTTCAAAAACTCCAGGCAACACTTTTTAGGTCAGATTTACAAAGCTCATTAGAAAGAAGGTCTCTGTTCCTGCGGATTTTAATACCCAGGCATGCCCAGGCTAAAAGGAGAAACCCTCTTGGACCATTTAGGAAACTTACAAAACAACAAATGCAAATTTCATGAGAAATCTAATCTTAATGCATGTACTTGCCCCCAGACTGGAGAAAACGCTTCACAGCTTAAGCTCTTATGGGGAACAGAGGAGTAGTGCATCAGAAAGGAAACACAAGTGCCTGTGTTTATTCATTTTTATGACATTTCCAGTCTGAAATTGGCCCAAACCAGAAACAGGATTCTTTTCAACATGATAATTGATCTGGAATGGAAGGGAACATTTAGATAGATGTGAGACTGATTTTTTTTTATTAGCCTCACCAAGTTCAAAACACTCTTTGTTTTTTTTCTCAAATGAGGAAAAATGTTCCGACTTGAGCACTAAGATAGATACTCTCAGTATCGTAAAAGTTGTCACAAACAGATATGTGTTGTTTGGGGCAAGTGCATATAAGTGTATAAGCGTCACCATGTTCTATAGGGGAGAAGGAGTTGAAAGGAATGGTGGAAGCAAAGATGAATTTTTCATTCATATGTGCAATTCAGAATAAAAGCTAGAAAGAGCAGTTATTTTTAAAAAAAGGAGTTTAAATAAGGAGTTTAGAGAAGAGGAAATGTAAGATAAACAACTGAAACTATATAGTATTTTACAACCTAATGTAATTAGAGATATCCAGTCTAATTTAGGTCTGAAGGAGATGCTGTGTTGTACTTGAAGGAAAAAAAAAGAAATGGCTTTATTCAATGTCAAAATGACAAGCCATCAAAAACTTGTGGTTTATTAGGGAAAAGACATCTCTTAAACAGACCTAGATGGTTTGGCAAACTTTTTATTTTACTCTAGTGATATGTTATAATAACAAAAGCCCTCTACAATATATCAAGCAAATTTATAAACACATGATCGATACATTTGACATGTTATTTAATTATGATTCTTAGTGACAGAGACAATATGAAAACTCAGTGTCAACATTCTGACAGTGGAATAAATAGATATAATTATTCCTTACTAATCCCAGAGGAATTGTAAAGTATCAGGCCACACTGCATGCCCGAGTTCTAAGGTTTCCTTAATATGATAGAGTTTGATGAAGGGGGTGTCATATAGCCAATATTTTGCTGTTTTATTAGAATAAAAAGCTCTCTGGGGATTTCAAGTTCAAATGGTCAGAATGACCCATATTCTTCTTACGTTACTCAGAGCTTAACTAACTATTGGAATATAAGTGCAGAAGTATGGTTGAGGGGAAAAGGAAAAGCGGAGAGTAGCTCAACATTCTTTCTTTAGGATAGAAAGCAGCTACAGAAGTGGGTCACATAGACTGTAGCCAACACAATTGTGGTTATTATCTTCCCAACAGGAAAGAATGCACTGTCTAGTTATGGCCAAGAGAAATTAAAGTTCACATTTAACATTAGGGAACCAACTTCAAAGGCTCGCCAGCTGGACAGCAATAATGGGAGATGAAACTGCTAACACCAGCAGAAAGTTGCAGGTGGTCATGTCTGACTGGAATAACACATCCTCTGAATGTGCTCCTCAGCCATCCCCACCAGTGCACTGTCTTCTGCTCAAGCTGGCCAAGAACACTTAGCCCTTTTGCTGTTCAGTGCAGTCAATTCCTCCCTGGAGGAAGTCTCTCCCTCCTGCTGCAGATTTCGAGTGAAGAGAGGAACATTGGAAGCCGGGCAGTCAAAGACTGGACCAAACAGAAACTCAGGCCAGCCTCACTGAGTGCTGGGAATTGCTATTAATCCTGCAATATTGTGTCCCTGAAGCTTCATGGCTCCTTTTGGTAAAATGGACTGATCACCTCATTGAGGGTGGGGGGGTGGGGAAGGAGGGAAGGTTGTCTGAAAGCGCTGCATCTTGTTGGGTGAGGAGGGGGAGGGGTTACAGAACGGAAAACTCCAAACTGCACCAAACACACTCAATCCTAAAACGTGAGGAGATGGGATTCACACAGGAGGCCCGGAAAGCCCAGGGTTATGAAAGTGAGACCCGGCTACTTCACCCTGACTCAGTGCTTTGCCACACATCCTGAGGAAGATTAAATTCTTCGAGCCAGATGTTCAGTGCCAGTTCAAACTTCTGCCTCAGACTGAGTTACAATCAAATATGCCTAGAAGGGCCAGGCTCTCTCAACCCAATGGAAACTGAGGATGAATAGCTGAGACAAAATCCAGGAACCAATGTGCTCAAAGGATTTTTTTTTCCTTCCCCTGTAAAGCTTGCTTTGTCAGGGGAGAAAGGAAACTACTCTCATAAGCTGTATTTTCCTTTCCCTTGATCCAAAAACAGTCTGGAAGTGGAGAGGAAAAAAAAAAATCCACTCGTGTAAATTCTGTGAAACACGTCAACAAATAGGATTCCCCAAAGTTCTTTCTGAGTACGGATGTTTTATTGAAACATTAAGAAGTGTGGTAATTTTAGTCCTAGGAAATCATTTTAGTTTCAATCACTGAAGCCAGATTTAGATAAAATGACACATGGTCTTGCAGTTTGTTTTCATATTAAGGTTGCTCTGGGAATCAGCTTTTCTCCTGACTGGGCTCTTTTGGAAGTTACTGCGTACGGACTTGAACTACCTATACCCCTGGCTGCTTCCTTTACACTTAAAAAGGGAGAGGGAGCTGGCACAGTACTTGGCCTGAGACAATGAACAGTAACCCTCCCACAAGCAGAGCCCCCAAATTAGTCAGGAACCTCTAAACAAGTGGTCCCATGGCCCGAGATCATCATCTGGCTCCCTATCCCAAGTCTTAGGAAATGGAAGGCTCTGTTGGAGAGTCCACTTAAAGGACTAGCAGTTAAATGCATAAATCTATTAACTGCATCAGAATCTTCCAGGACAAATGACAAAACAGAATGAAAGTTTAAACTGTTAATTGAATAAACCTCTTAAGTCCCGAGAATTGTTCTACATCAACCCAATGAGTTTACCACAGTGTCTGCTGTGTTTCATTAAAACCAAATTGGATGATATCAGCTACTTAAGGAAGGCTGCAGGATTCAGAGAGTGTCCCAAATTGCTCTTAAAATACTTAATGCATCAATTTTGGCAATTGTAGCCCTTAAGTCAGCTTCCAGATTGTTCCTATAGATCCTCTTTTCCATGAGTTCAAAATAGGACACATTCTCATTCACATTCTCTATAAACATTATTGATGTGTTACAGAAATCACAGGGAGGGGCTGATGCAAGCTGTTTGGAAACTCCTTGAAAACAAGGAACGTGCGGCTTGTTTCTGTTGTACTGCTGTCTGCTGAACCTCCAAGTACTTAATACAGTGCTGTGTTGTGGTATTCACCCAATAAATATCATTGATTGGTTGACTGAGTGAAAAAAGCCAGGAGGTTTGGTCTCTGGGCTGTGATTCAGGCCTCAATTAAACTGTAGGTATTGGAAGTGACTCAGTTCAACAAGGAAGAGGCACATCAGGAAGACTGAATGGGATGTAAGATATTTCTTATAAAAGTTTTCCCAAGACAGATGAAGAAAAGATCCCAAAAGCCTGCTGCATGTCTGATGGATCCAAAATTTAGAATCACCTTGTAGGATTTAAATCAAGGCATTAATACAGTGTCCTTTAAAAGGAAATCACTTTTTAAGGAGCAACAATCACAATACGCTGACTACTGGCTCAGAATATCATGTTTGCGAGCTGAAACGTTAAACAACAAATGAGTTGTTTCAAGCAATTGAGTCATTTTTTTTTCATCGGAGAGACAACACTGCAAAAACAAGACTGGGGGAGATAAAAGTTGAGTTTGGATTACCAAATCTTTGCTTCAGAGGTTTAGATCAGCTTCAGGGAAAAAGTCTGGCTTCTAACTACCCCAGAATTCAACCCTAAAAGTGTCTTTCTGATTTGTCTTGACCAAAAGTCGCTGTAGTTGGAAAGTTATCCTGGGGATGAGCGGAAGGGAGATGGAATCAGTAGCAACGAGGCAGGAAATGTTCAGCTGCCTGGAGAGCTTGCTGTAACTCTGAGGCTGTTAGATATTACAAAGCAGGCCTCCCACAACATGTTCTTAGAGAGGGAATGTGGTCAGCTGGTTAGGGCCCAAGACTGCTAGTCAGGAGTCTGTGGTTCCATTCTTGGCAGAGACACTCTCTTGCTATGTTCATCCCGCTTAACCTCTGCCTGCTCTGGGTCCCTCATCTGGCTCAGGGGACTGGACGGCAAAGAGCTGTGGAGTTAAATTGGGCTGGATTTCCAACCTAGCTGGGCCTGGATGATAGTGATAGAAAACACACCTTTGCTAGCCCAGGGTTGGGGACGGAGAGATATGAGGGCCCTTGTCTGAAATTAGAAGTCCAATTCTCCTGAAGTAATTGGGGCTTGTTCTGTCCTGTGATCTCTACTATGGCCTGGACTTTTTAGCCTGCTTCATAGACAAATCATGAGTTTTGGAAGGGCACCATGGCCTAGTGGAAAGAGCATGGGCCACAAAGCAGTCAAGTGGCAAAGGTGGAATCAGACCCATGCTCTATCCTCTAGGCCATGCTGCTTTCCTTGAATGTTGCTTGTATATGTCAAGTTCCTAGCTCAACAAATGTTGTTGATGATGGTGATGATGATCACTAGCCCAAGTACAGTGAGCACTTTTTCTAAATGAAAGCAGAAAAGCCATCGATGTTGTCGGTGGACCCAGAGCCAACATGAAATACCTGGCCGGCAGAACAGGACAGACTGATTTAGGAGTGAGCTCCTCTAGGTGGTCACGAACTACAAAGCGCTGTACATCCCGGCCAACTGGCAATGCATGCTACTGGGTCTGGGTGGAATCAGGTGAGAGATTGTGGATGGCTCAGTGCAAACCCTCACCTTTACTGCAAACACAACTCAGGCTCATGCCCAGTTGGCGGTAGCACCACCTTTTCCCTTTAGCTAATTGTGTCTGAGCAGTGGCCACCCGAATGGCACAGGGCCAGACAAAGTTTTACTATTGTGTTTTCATGGACAAAGTGGGCAAGTGCGGCAGAAGCAGTGTGGCCTAGTGGATAAAGCCCGGGCCTGGGTTCTAATCCTGGCTCCGCCACTTGTTTGCTGTGTGACCTTGGGCAAGTCACTTCGCTTCTCTGTGCCTCAGTTACCTCATCTCTAAAATGGGGATCAAGACTGTAAGCCCCATGTGGAACAGAGACTATGTCCAACCTGATTAGCTAGCAACCACCTCAGCTCTTAGTACAGTGCCTGGAACATATTAAGTGCTTAACAAATACCTTAAAAAACACACAAAAAAAGCATGTGCCTGGGGGTCAGAGGGCCTGGGTTATAATCCTAGCCTCACTACTTGGCTTTTGCATGACTTTGGGCAAGTCACTTAACATCTCGGAGCTTAGTATAATGCTCTGCACACAGTAAGTGCTTAGCAAATATGACTGAATGAATGAATGAATCTCTGTGTCTCAGTTTCATCATCTGTTCAATGGGGACTCAGTAGCTGATCCCCTTCCTGCTTAGACTGTGAACCCCATGTGGAAGAGGGACTGTGTCCAACCTGATAAACTTGTATCTTACTCCAGTGTTTAGAACAGTACTTGACACATCAGTAAGTGCTCAACAAATACCATCAATATTATAATTATTCTCATTGTTTTTAGAGTGGCATAAACTGAAATGCTCCAAATTAATGATCTGGATGTTTCCTTCGATCCATGAGGGCCTTCGAGAATGAAGATCATTTTTATTTCTCTTGCAGTGTTTTCCTTCAATCCTTTGGCTTCTAGGATGGAAACTTAGAACCCATTGGGCTGGTCTCTACCTCCCTTGGAGTCGGGGATCTTTCAAAGGGAGAAAAGATCCCTGGGCCACGGTACTTCAGAGCTAAGGGGAATCTTTGGTACTCTCTGCCCAGTAAGACTCCAGATGATGTCCGAGGTCCAAATGGCCTGCCCCCAACTCAACTCCAAAACCTAAAATAAAGGCCAAACCAAGTTTCTCCCCCAAATGCAAAGCCATCTTCATTTCAACAAAGCCAGTGCAGAAGGTCACTAAACAATACTCGTTGCTTTCCAGCTCTTGAGAAGAGGTTCACAAAAACAGGCCTGGGATGGAACAAGATCCTATATGACCATCAATACACTAGACTATTGTTAAGGGACAGAGGAAACTCAGACAGAAATGGTGAGTGGGATTTTCCTTGCATTGGCTACAATACATATGTTTGTTCAAGAAAAAAATAGTTGGAGCAAGAAGACGTGCATGTCTGATACCGAAGAAAAGCCTGTTTGTGCCTGCTACAGTGGAGAAATTGTTCAAGGGGAGTTCATCCTGAAATGCAGATTGCACCCTCATTGCTGCCAAGGTCAGTGTCAGCTTGGACTGGGGTTACACGAGTGCCAGTAACACAAGTCATCCCAGCCCAGGGCTGACTTTTAAGTTAGGCAGCTGACCTTTGGGGAAATTTTTGTCAGCTAGTTTAACTTTCTCACATGGGTAACCAGGAACCACCTTAGCTCTTCCCCTTTCCTTCGGAAGATTCAACAGTCAAAAACACAGTTTTCTGAGTGCCTGCAGAGTAATTGTAATATTTGTTAAGCTCTTACTATGTGCCGGGAACTGTACGGAGTGCTGGGGTGGATACAAGCAAATTGGGTTGGACGCAATCCCTGTCCGATGCGGAGTTTACAGTCTCAATCTCCATTTTATGGGTGAGGGGGAACTGAGGCACAGAGAAGTGAAGTAACTTGCCCAAAGTCACAGAGCAGACAATGCCAGAGCCTGGACTAGAACCCATGACCTTCTGACTCCCGGGCCCATGCTTGGTCCACTATGCCATGCTGTTTCTCATAACTCTGTACCAGTGCTAAGGAGAGTTGAGTATGGTGCTTTGCACACAATAAATGCTCAATAAATATGATTAAATGAATGAAAGGAGATGGGGTCATAGCGGAAAGTTAAGAGAATGACGCTTGTTCTCCAGAACCTGACAGTCTAATGAATGGTCCCCAGCAGAGGTAGCCCATCCAGGGAAGAGAAGGCAGATTGCAAAATGAATGACAATGTTCACTGTGCTTAATTTTAACGGAAATTACTGCAACTATGTCTGCCCATGGAAATGCAAATCCTCTTATGTGATTCATGAAGCATCACCTCTCAGAACACCTGGCTCTAAGAAGTTCTCACAGAGGGATCATTTCTCTCCAGCAGTTTCCTTCAGATCCTTTGTTAAATATTTAGGTTTCCAAAATCTTCTAGGGGGTTCAGGTGGAAATCTGTCATCTTGGCTTTTCTGATGTCTGTCATCCCTCCCTGCCCCCCACAATAGACTGTAAGCTTGTTGTAGCAGGGAATGTGTCTGTTTATTATTCTATTGTACTCTACCAAGTGCTTAGTACAGTGCTTTGTACACAGTAAGTGTGCAATAAAACGATTGAATGAATGAATGAATGAAGGGTGCTTTTCACTCTGTTCCTTGGTATGAAAGCCAGATTTCTCAGGCAGTTTTTACAAATAAAGTTGTAACTACAAAACCTACTACCTGAGTAGTAATAATAATAATACTAGCAATAGTAGAGAAGCAGCGTGGCTCAGTGGAGACAGCACGGGCTTTGGAGTCAGAAGGCATGGGTTCAAATCCCGGCTCTGCCAATTGTCAGCTGTGTGACTTTGGGCAAGTCACTTAACTTCCCTGGGCAAGTCACTTAACTTCCCTGGGCCTCAGCTACCTCATCTGTAAAATAGGGAATAAGACTGTGAGCCCCCCGTGGGACAACCTGATCACCATGTAACCTCCCCAGCGCTTAGAACAGTGCTTTGCACATAGCAAGCACTTAATAAATGCCATCATTATTATTAGTAGTAGTAGTATTATTTAGTGCTTACTATACACCAAGTGATGTACAAAATACAGGGGTAGATACATATTAATCAGGTCAGACAGATCAGGTAGAAAAGAGAACAGATATTGAATGATCATTTTACAGATGAGGAAACTGGAGCCCAGAGAAGTTAAGTAATTTATCCAAGGTCACACAGCAGGCAAATGGCATAGCTGTGGCTTCCAAGCCCATGCTCTTTCCACTAGGCCACTCTGCTTCTAAAACATCTAAAATATATTACAGAAGCAGTGTGGCTCAGTGAAAAGAGCCCGGGCTTTGAAGTCAGAGGTCATGGGTTCAAATCCTGGCTCCGCCACTTGTCAGCTGTGTGACTTTGGGCAAGTCACTTCACTTCTCTGGGCCTCAGTTACCTTATCTGTAAAATGGGGATTAAGACTGTGAGCCCCACGTGGGACAACCTGATCACCTTGTAACCTCCCCAGTGCTTAGAACAGTGCTTTGCACATAGTAAGTGCTTAATAAATATTATTATTATTATTATTATATGTATTTGCAAGGGGCTCTGAAACAGTGTCTTGAGGTTATACAGTCTTGATCTTGGAGATGTGGAAAGGTTTAATCATTCAAGGAGGAGCAGTACTCACCTGTTCTCTAAGGGTTGCACTTATTAAAGTGCAAATTAAGTGCTCATTGTGCAAATTAAGTGCTCATTTCTGGGTGTGGTTCAGGGGAGGAAATCAAAATCGGCACAACAAATGAGCCCCAACTTCCTTGAAACCCTTTTTTTTTCCCCTCTGCCCCCTCCACTGGTTGCAGCACTCCAGCTAGCAGGCCGGCCCCTGGCTTTTGTCAGTCAGTCAATCAATCATATTTATTAAGCACTTAATGTGTGCACAGCACCATACTAAGCACTTGGGAGAGTACACAATAACAATATAACAGACATATTCCCTGCCCAAAATGAGCTCGCAGTCTTAACGAGGAGATGGACATTAATATAAATAAATTCCAGATATGTACAAAAGCGCTGTGGGGCTGGGAGGAGGGATGAATAAAGGGAGCAAGTCAGAGCAAAGCAGAAGGGTGTGGAGGAAAAGAGGGCTTAGTCAGGGAAGGCCTCTTGGAGGAGATGTACCTTCAGTAAGGCTTTGAAGGTTGGGGAGAGTAGTTCTCTGTTGGATATGAGGAAGGAGGGCGTTCCAGGGCAGAGGCAGGGTGTGGATGAAAGGCTTTAGATGTAGGGAAAATGAGAATGCTGGGCTCTGCTACAATACATCCGCCTCAGGGCTTACCAAACCTCAGTCTGAATGCTTTACTGCCAAGTCTGTCCTTTCCAGGGGCACCAGTCACTCAAGAGCCAAGAGGTCATTTATTTCACCCCCATGGCCCCTGCTGGCTCCACCTTCTGCTCTCTGGAAAATTAGTCTAAGTGACCACATAGATCTATAAAGACCAAGGTCCTAGAGAGGATCCAGAAGTCTTACTGGGAAGTCGACCTGGAGGAGGATGATCAGTCTATCAATCAATAGCACTTACTGACCATCTACTGGGTGAGTATCACCTGGGAGAGTACAATCATACTGGAAGACATGAACCCTGGCCATCAAGGAGCTTACATTGAGGGTGGCGCGACAGATGTAAAATTATTTACAAATAGATGAGAAGGGAAAAACGCATTTGTAGTACTTTTTATAGTATTTGTTAAGCACCTACTATGTGCAAAACACTCTTCTAAGTGCTGAGGTAGAAACATTTTTACCAATTCCTGTCCCACATGGGGCTCACAGTTTAAGTAGGATGAATTTTAGTACTTAAATTGTAGCGTGTTTAAATTGTTGTGGACAGAAATGCTTGAGAACTCTCAAACCACTAGACTCCTGCTCAAATGTATTTGAAATTAGGTACTGTAGTTAAACATCTGAAACAACTCCTGCTCTCTTTCTCCCCAGGCCCTGATCGCTGTTAAATCACAAAACGGCATACGCTGATCTTGGCAGACAGCTTCATTAGCTTTGTTATATAACCGTGGGAACAATTCTGACAAAAAAAAAATCAAATGGTTGTTTTTTGTTTTTGTTTCCTTTTTTTATGGTATCTGTTAAGTGTTTTCTGTGTGCCAGACACTGTACTAAGCGCTGCGGTAGATATAAGATAATCAGGTTCGACACAGTCTATGTCTCACTTAATAATAATAATAATAATAACTATGGTACTTGTTAAGCACTTATTATGTGCCAAACACTGTTCTAAGCACTGGGGTAGATACAAGTTAATCCTTTCGGACACAGTCCCTGTCCCACATGAGGCTCACACTCTTATCCCCATTTTACAGATGAGGTAACTGAGGCACAGAGAAGTGAAGTGACTTGTCCAAGGTCACAAAGTGGACAAGTAGCAGAGCCGGGATTAGAGCCCAGGTCCTTCTGGCTCCCAGGCTCATGCTCTATCCACTAGGCCAAGCTGCTTCTCTGCTGCTTGCATCCCAGATTATGGCTTTACGATTCAAGATGGAGAGTCTCAGGATGGGGAATTCACAGCTCTCAAGTCTGTACAACTAACTCAACAGAGGTGTTGGTTGCTTCCCAGCCCACGGTGAAAGGAAGAGGGGCTTACATGGTGACAAGTAAAGCCCACCGATCCAAGAGGCAGGAAGCCCATGAGGGCTCCAGCTGACTCCACCAGTTTTGAATCACAACTCCCATTCCAGTCATTCACAGGAAATTTCATAAAACGCTCCCTGCTCATATTTATTATTATTAATAATAATAATATGGAAGACGACGACTAACCCTTGCCACATGGCCCGGGCAGAGCTTCAGAACTCCTTGTGGAAGAAACATGTGCACAAGGGTGTAGCCTGAATGCTGTAGTTTTTATAAGGAAAACTGCTTTAAGTAGAAACCTTTCCCCTAATTTTATGCCTCTATATCTTTAGCCATTTATTCCTCATTCCCTCCAGTTCATGGCTTCCTTTTACAAATTGCCATTTATTGCTATTTATTCCCTGTGGGCTCCTCAATGGAAGAGTCAGAAGGGGCTGACAATCTTTTCTCGGAGTGAAGTTGGGAAAAGAAAGAAGTGGCACAGATGAGCACTCTGCGGGGAAAGAAGAGCCATCTTTTGCTGAGGGAACGGCTCCCTCCTAGCACAGAACACAGTTGTAAGAAGGAAGGCTTCAAAACCAAGCCCCCAAGGCCACCCTCCCAGAATATGCTGATCAGTGGTGAGTGTGGAGATCGCTGACAAGTACAGGCCATGACCTAGCTGATCCGGGGAATGTTTATGAGCATTTCCACAGGCCCATTGAAGCTCCTAGGCTTTCCAAGCAAATGGGTAACATGAGAAGTGGCATTTGGGAACAAATGCCCAAACGCCCTCCCATCCCGTATTCATTTTTCCTGGAAATATGACAACATCATCTTTGTGACTTTGTTGCCCCGAGACAGGGGGAAGGAAGGAAGCGGACAACAAAGAAAGGAAGCACTTCAGGACATCTTTGGTCCCTGAATAATCCCAAGGGACATTTCCATATTTTAATGGACATGAGCAGTTTCCCTAGTCTGTCATTTACTTGCTAGGTTCAGTTTGAAAGTTTCTGCTACCCCTGGATCCAGGGATGATAGGACCTCTTCTGGAAAATCACCACCTACTATGACTAAGAATGTCAGAATCAAAAAGCACATCACTGCTGCCCTGAGAGGAGACAGATTATGGGGGTGTAGCCTTCCGGGGGAACCCCTTCCCTTCCCCAAGAGACCCTTTGTAGTGGGAATAATAGCTACAGTGAGAAATCAACAATAATCCCAGCTAAGCAGTACTTCGGTGCCTAAACTTTTTAAGTACAGCATCGGCAGATTCCAGGGTACAAGAAGGTAGCTGCAAAAATGCAAGAACCATAAATAATACCAAGTAATAAAGGAGGCGAATGTTTCAGTTATTAGATTCTTTCATTGTATAAATCTGTTTAATAAGATGGCTTGGAATCATTGATAGAAAACAGACTGCTTACAGTGTTACAGATCAACCTGTTTTCTAAAAGGCCAGGATGGAAACTTGGGCCAAATATTTTTTTTCCACCCTAACTTAAAACTTAGCAGTTCCTTCCTCATTCAAAATAACATCTCAAAATAAAAATAACTACTATGGTATTTGTTAAGTGCCTACTATGTGCCAGGGTGTATCCTTAGGGCTGTGTTAAATATACTCTAACATTACTCGCTAGTACTTGCATTTCAAGATCATAGGCGATTCATTTTACCTAAAGAGATCAGTATTCATTACACATTTTCCTCAAAAAGCCTTATTTAGCAACACGGGTGGGGGTGGGGGTGGGGTGTGTGTGTGTGTGTGTGTGTGTGCGCGCGCGCGTGCGTGCGTGCACCCGAATGGCATGTGTGTGTTGAGAAAATTCCAGAATAAACCAAATTGTAAAATGAATTTGAGCATCATTTTGGGTTTTGACATTAACCTCAATGCACTATAGGTGTCTATTACTTGATTCGGGGGCTTAACAGTAGGTTGAGATGAACTGTAAAATGAGATGCTCTGAATTAATTCAAAGGGTGAATAATAAGTAATAATTATTGTATTTGTTAAGCACTTACCATGTGCCAAGTACTGTTCTAAGCACTAGGGTAGATACAAGGTAATCAGGTAATCCCATGTAAGGATCACAGTTGTAATCACCATTTTACAAATGATGATCTGAGGCACAGACAAGTGAAGTGTCTTGCCCAAGGTCACACAGCAGACAAGTGGCGGAGCCAAGATTAGAACGTTCTTCTAGACTGTGAGCCCACTGTTGGGTAGGAATTGTCTCTATCTGTTGCCAAACTGTACTTTCCAAGCACTTAGTACACTGCTCTGCACACAGTAAGCGCTCAATAAATATGATTGAATGAATGAACCCACATCCTCTGATTCCCGAGCCTATACTCTTTCCACTAAGCCAAGCTGTTTCTCCAAGTGACAGTAATACCTTGGCTTTCAACAGCACTTCATTGTAATTGGTGAAGAGGAGCAGCATGGCCCAGTGGCAAGACCACGGGCTTGAGAGTCAGAGGTCATGGGTCCTAATCCTGGCTCCACCATGTCTGCTGTGTGACCTTGGGCAAGTCATTTAACTTCTCTGAGCCTCAGTTACCTCATCTGTAAAATGGGGATTAAGACTGTGAAACCCACGTGGGACAACCTGATCACCTTGCATTCCCCCCTAGAGCTTAGAACAGTGCTTCACACACAGTAAGTGCTTAACAAATGCCATCATTATTATTTACAGATATTTTTTCACTTATCTTTGCAACAGCTGAATTGAGGGGGTAGACAGGTCATTTCTTTTAGAATGTGGGGACTGTCTTCCTAAAGAAGCTCATGTTCACAAAAACTCCTTTTATAGTATGTTTAGTTCTGCCATGATATGTGCTTTCATTCTGTTTTTTGATGAGAAGGTTTGATGAGATGAGAAGCAGCGTGGCCCTGTGGATCGAGTATGGGCCTGGGAGTTGGAAGGACCTGGGTTCTAATCCTGACTCTGCCACTTGTCTGCTGAGTGACCTTGCAAGTCCAAGTCATTTCACTTCTCTGTGCCTCAGTTACCTCATCTGTAAAAGGGGGATTAAGACTGTGAGCCTGATGAGGGACAGGGACTGTGACCAACCTGTTGTACCTACCCCAGTGCTTAGAACAGTGCCTGGCACACAGTAAGCACTTAAACAAATATCATTAAAAAAAATGTTGTTTGGGAATGCTTGTCCTGACGAGGTAAGTTTGCTTACCTACGACACGCCTTGGAGTTGGAAGAAATGGTTCATGTTAAGTAAGTTGTTAAGCGCTTAACAAATACCAACATTATTATTATTATTATTATGTTGGGGGTGGGTCAGATACGATAAGTATAAAAGTGTATGGTTTTGCAAGAACACAAGCCCCACGTTATAGGAGAACTGGATGTACTTGCCCTTCCGCAGACACTGAGTGCAAGCAGAAAACCATTTCTTCTGACACTGCATCATGCTGTATCCAGAAAGAGGTGCACTGTCAGAAAAACATTCCTTAATACCCTAACAGTATTCCATCAATCAATCAATTGTATTTATGGAGCACTTACTGTGTGCAAATCACTATACTAAGCGCTCGGGAGAGTATAATACAAGGGAGTTGGTAGACATGTTCACTGCCCACAAGTTTACAGTCTAGAGGACTGTAAGTTCCACAAAAATATGTTACAAAAATATGCATCCAGATGAACTGACTAAATCTAGAGTAACTAAAGTACAGAGAGAGAAAGTGGCTTGCCCAAGAACGTGCCATACTAAATCTAATTTGGGTTCACAATAGGTCACGTTTAAAAAAACACACTCAGAGGCCATCATCTGAGAACTTGCAGCAGAGAAATTAATATTCTGGTAACAAAATGAGCCCTGGAACTCTTTGGGGATAAACTGTTCCACACTGAGGCTGAGGTAGGTAACTCTTCTCTCTTTTTTTTTTTTTTGCAAAGTGAGCGAGCTGGGTGACAGAGTGTACTGGGGTGGTATGTGGGGGCAGTAGCTTGGCAGGATTTGGCAGCTAGTATACCATTTTTAGAAATGTTTCTGCAAATGACCAACCCAGCCCAGCTCAGGCTTCAGAGCCCATAAATGATGCCAAGGCCCAGGCCCTGTCCCTGAGTAAGGTGCCTCTCCCTCCTATCTGAGCGACAGAGGGTCAGGTCCTGGGGTTTTGAGTGCACAAAGATGCCATTCTAGATCATGCGGCAACCACAGTGATCAGCCCCTGCCCTTTCTTGCTCAACACGGCAAAGCTCACTGACTTTTCTGATTGGCAAAATCAAAAGGGCAGTCGGAGTTGCTGCTGTTGCTATTCTTATAGTGTTAGAAGTTTGGGACTTAAAGAAAATGACACAGATCAATTCTATCTGCCAAGTGTAAGTATGGCCTGAGGTTTCTTTTCTTTTTTGGGGGGAAGGGCCACAGGGCACATAGAACCGAACAAACACAGGTAAGACTTGCGATTGAATAGATGCAGCCCCTAAAGTGGTCATGGAGTAATCTCAGAATTGGACTGTAAACTAGACTGTATGCTCCTTGTGGTTAGGGAACAGGTCTACCACTTACATTATAGTGTAATGCGCCAAGCACTTTGTATAGTACTCTGCACTCCAGAAGCACTTAGTACAGTGCTTTGCACACAGTAAGCGCTCAATAAATACGATTGAATGAATACGTGTGAAAAAGTACTCAATAAATATGATTGACTGATTCACTGAGTGATTGGACTGAAGACCAGAATGCTGACATCACCCAGTATAGCTCACCGTCATTTCTCCAAAGCCTCCTGCCATTCCTCAACCAATCAATGGTATTTATTGAGCACTTACTGGATGAAGAGCACTGTAATAAGTGCATGGGAGAATACCATATAACAGAGTTGGTAGACATTTTCTCTGCATCCCTGGGGGAGTTGGTCTGGAGCACTTTTCTATAGACAGAGGGCCAATGTGGCAATCAAACATGATTAGATAGGTGGCTTACTTCTCCGCCTCCCCCTGCCATGCATAGGTGCTAGTAGGCTTCCCAGGCCTCCTTAAGGGGGACCCTGATTTCAGCTCAGACCAGACTTCCAGCACTAAGAAAGGGTAAGAGAAACCAGATGTATTGAGAAGACTGATCTGAGGAAAAAAAAACTGCTAACAGGCCTCTCACTGTTGGGTAAGGGCTATAGAGGATCTGATTAGCCCAAGAACAGGCTGAGAGAAAGGAGCTGAAAGCCATGGGGATCTGAAGTGGGAGTCAGAACTTATGGGTACGAGTCATGGCCCAGGGACCAGATCAATCAATCAACTGTATTTACTGAGCACTTACTATGTGCAGAGCACTGTACTGAACACTTAGGAGAGTACAATAAAACAGAATTTAGCAGGCACGTTCCCTGCCCATAATGAGCTTACAGTCTAGAGGGGGAGACAGATATTAATATGAATAAATAAGTAATTTATAATATGCAATTTAAAGATAAGTACATAAGTACATATGTACAGTTGTCCCCACACTTGGGGTGGGGAGAATATCAAGTGTCCCAAGTTCACACACTGAGGTGCACAGATGATGCAGAAGAGAAAGCAAGCTGGGGAAAAGCCAGCTTAATCAGGGAAGTCCTCTTGGAGGAAATGTGACCTTAGTAATGCTTTGAAGGTGGAGAGAGTGGTGGACTGGCATATGTGGAGTGGGAGGGAGTTCCAGGTTAGGGGGACGATATGGGGAAGGGGTTAGCAGTGAGGCAGACGAGATTGGGGCACAGTGAGCAGGCTGGAGCTGGAGGTCTGGGAGGGTGTGGACTGGAGTGGGAGATTAGCAAGGTGAGGTAGGGATGAGCTGAGTGAGTGCTTTAAAGCCAAGGGTAAGGAATTTCTGTTTCATATGGAGGTGTATGGGTAGCCATTGGAGGCTCCTGAGGAGTGGGGAGACATGAACTGAACGTTTTTGCTGATAAATGATTCATCCAGCAGAGCGAAGTATGGATTGGAGTGGGGAGAGACATGAGGCCAGGAGGTCAGGGTGGAGGCAGATGCAGTAGTCAAGGCGGGATAGGATAAGTGCTTGGATCAGCATGGTAGAAGTTTGGATGGAGAGGACAGGGTGGATTCTAGCAATGTTGTGAAGTACTGCATGGCCATGCCCTGTGCCCTGGAGAGAAGGGGGCAGTTAGCCCTCCTGTTGCTACTGAATCCATCCTGGGTCTGAGAGAGCAAACCTGAAGTCCTGGTAACTATTACAAGCAGTGTTTAATTTGTCCTGGGAGCGGTTCCAGGGTGTCGAACACCTTTCTTGGCCTCTGCCAAATGGAGAGGGAGGGGAGGAAGTTTCAGGGGCTGAAGTTTCTTAGCTTCGGGGACTGGGGTCAGGGGGTGAGTGGGGTGTGCCCCGAGCAAGGCACTCAGCCACCTAAACAACTCTCTCTAGAAGGCAGGAGGAGAATAATAATAACAATAATAATAATGTTGACGGTGTTTGTAAAGTGCTTTCTATGTGTCAAGCACTGCCCTAAGCACTGGGGTAGATACATTAATTCATTCAACAGTATTTATAGCACTGTACTAAGCACTTAGACACAAACTAATCAGATTGGACAAAATCCATGTCTCACCTGAAGTTCACAATCTGAATCCCCATTTTACAGATGAGATAACTAAGGCCCAAAGAAGGTAAGTGACTTGCTAAGGTCCCACAGCAGACATGTGGTGGAGCTGGGATTAGAACCCAAGTCCTCCTGACTCCCGGGCCTGTGTTCTACCCACTAAGGCCATGCTTTGTCTTTGTAGCGGCTGTTCCCACCCATGTATCTTGGAGATAGTGGGACTCTTTCCAAAGGAGTCTGGGCTCTGGCAGAGGCCAGAAGGGCTCCACCCTGGTAGGCCCCAGCACAGATTAAGCTCTGGTTACTTGAGAGTGACTTACTTTTGCATCACAATGGCCTTTTACCATCCAGTCCGGACAATGCTGTCCTTGTTGCTTTCCTCTCCAGAGCAAAGCAGCACAAGTGCCAGGCTGAAGCCAGGAGTCCAGGGTCCAGAAGCCCAGGGCACTGGGACAGGGGGCTTTCGGATTGGTGCGGATTAGAAATGACTACTAAACCATGGAAAGTGAATGGAGGGAGGGTGAGGAAAGGCCTGGGAGAAACCAAATGCTCATCAAAAAGAGAGGACAATAGAGACAGCTGTAATGGGAAACAACTTCAGGGGTGGGGGCTGGGTAGGTTGGAGGGGGGGGAAACACAATGTACAATTAACAACAGGTGGCTAGCCTGTCAGTACAAATCAGCGTCCTGGAAGCCAAGCAAAGATCAAGCTGAACTTAGATTAGCAGTCAAACTACATTAAACCGATGGCACTAATTGCTGACGGAACCCCATGTGTTACTTTTCACTGACTGAATGCCTCTCTGGCAGTTCGGAAGTTCCAGACTCTCGGGTCCCAAAACACAGGGGGGTTGTTTACATTCTTCTCCCGTTCTATCACATTAGGGGCTTATTTACATAGGGACTGAGATGCAATGCGGAAAACACTTCCGGGCCAATTCTTCCAACCTGGCTTATCTAAATGGAGGTGCGGCTTTACCATAAATCCTCATGGTTTTGCCCAGCTAAGAAGACCTTCAAATATTATTTGAAAATCAATACAACCCCAACTCTTTGCAGAATCAGCGTATCTGCTTTGCGCATGTGACAATGGCCATAGATTTCTTCCAGTTGAATTAGGTCATCCAGCCCCTGCCGGGATGATAACATGACCGAATTACTCTGGGAAATTGGAAATCAAGTATGAACTAGGGGGATTTCATGGTGTCTAGAAAACTCACTTGGACTTCCTAAAGTACCTACCAGCTGCTAATAATTCTTCAAGGACCTTTCTTAGAGAATGTAGACACTAACTCCTCTTAGCCCTGATGGCCCTAAACAAAGCTTTATCTAAACACGGCTTCTCGGGAGCAGCTGGAAAGGCAGATCCATAAACTGAGAGACTCCTCTTGTGACAACAAGCAAGTCAGCGTGCGGGCAAACACTGGGAAGGGAAGATGCGTCATGTATGTGCTAGTTTTCTTGACTGGGCAGGGCTAACGACTGGGTCTGAGCTCAGGATCCAGGATTCACCTTCTTCTGAAAGTGTACAGATCAGGGTTGCAGATGAGTCTCTGCCCTTACTATTTTTTTTAATGGGTTTTGTTAAGCGCTTACTATATGTCAGGCACTGTACTAAGTGATACAAGCTAATCAGGTTGAATACAGTCCGTGTCCCTTATGAGCCTCACAATCTTAATCCCCATTTTACAGATGGGGTGGACTGAGGCACAGAGAAATTAAGTAACTGGCCCAAGATCATACAGCAGACAAGTGGCAGAGTCAGGATTAGAACCCAGGTTCTTCTGATTCCAAGGCCTGTGCTTTATCCACTAGGCCACAATGCTTCTCAAGGTATCCAAGGTACTATCCAAGGTACACTGGTGCCTCTCCTATTCTTAAAGAGTTATTTTCTTCTAGAATGTAGGCCAGGAGGAGGGAGAGGCCAAACACCCAGAGAGAGAGGTGGGAGGCAGGAGGGCAAACCAGTTAATAATGATCATATTGGTAATAATAATAATAATAATAATGAATGATGATGACAATGTTTGTCACTCACCATGTGCCAAGCACTGTACTATGCACTGGGGCAGATAAAAGAAAATCAGGCTGGACAACAAGTTCCTGTTCCATATGGGGTTTAC
The DNA here is from genome assembly GCF_015852505.1 of Tachyglossus aculeatus. NCBI lineage: Eukaryota > Metazoa > Chordata > Mammalia > Monotremata > Tachyglossidae > Tachyglossus > Tachyglossus aculeatus. The sequence continues at coordinate 44,547,631 of NC_052082.1, read as the reverse complement.
AGTCCAAATAAGAGGGAGTAGGATTTAATCCCCATTTTACAGAAGAGGTAATTGAGGCACAGGGAAGTTGTGACTTGCCCAAGGCCCCACTGTAGATAAGTGACAGAGCTTGGACTAGAACCCAGGCCCATGCTCTTTCCATTGGGCAACACTGCTTCATATAAATTCTCCGCTTTTATTCTCTTTGCAAGAAATGGAACTTGTGCCCCTGTCTGTGCCTGCCCACAGTGACCGCCCCCTCTGGGGTGGGTTGTTAAGGTGTTCAGGGCCTGTTGGCTAGCTCTCTCTGGAGAGCCCCACAGGTTGCCTGAGGTCACACCTAACCCTGAGCAGACTCAAGACAGGTGACCTGGAAGCTGAGTTCTCTAGAAACAATTTGTCTGGATTCTAAGGAGCTCAGAGCTCTCTGGCCTCTTCTTCAGTCGCAGATGTGCAGGACAAAAGTGTGTCCCTTGAGCTGCCATTTTGAGAAAATCAGGTTTTAACCCCATGGATAGAAATTCAACAGCCTCCCTTTTCGAAGCTACTCCTTTGTGACAATCATCTTTGAGGGATCATCTTCCTCGCATCTAACTTCAATCTCTCCACTTGCTCTTTAAACTCATTTACTCTTTTTCTGGCTTCAGGTTAGATGGTGAACTGTGGGGGGCGGGGTGGGTGTCAACATCCTCCCTTCCATTTATGATGACAGCTCGCTCATTATTATTTCATGGAGAGGAAACACTGAGGGTCTGAAAGGTGAGAAGTGAATTGTCCCATGTCACCCAGCATGTCCACATGTAGCCAGCTGTCCAGCTTCATACAGGACAGTCGTGCTTTCAGCTGGTCTGCCCCTATCTGGTGCAAGCCCCTCTGTGCCCGGGATCTGCATTTCCTGCTGCCAAATTCTGTGCCTCCGACATGATATTTGTGCTTGCGAGGCTCCGGGAAAGGAATACAAAGGATCTGGATCAAGTAGAGGTGTCAGGGGCCCTCCTGAAAAGAACACTCTAGGCTTGGGTTAGCTTGGCATGCTGCTGAAAAATGGCACATGTGATGTCACCACAATACGGTATGGCTTGGCAAAAGGTATGTGACGTCACTTGCATCTCAAAGTCTGGGATTCCTGAGGGCGACCATCAGCACCTTCCATACATTTAGAGGAAGACCTTGCTACAAAACTCTGGGATCTTGATGCCTTGCTCAATGTTCAATTCCACTGACCGCTCTCTTTTATACCACCTGCGTCATATCCTTCATCAAACTTTGAAATACAAACAATTACGCTGAGGGAGAAGATCAAGATTTGCCTTTAACCAATGGGAATATCCTTGTTAGGGTCCCTTTGAAGAATTTGCATCTATTAACTGGTAATAATTTCCAGCAAGTGGACATGAATTACTGCAAAATCGCTATGAGATGTCAAAGCAATGAAACATGACAGTCACGTAAATAGCAAAGTCAGCCCTCATGGCAGATGTTGTGATGTTAAAGGTCAAACTTTGAAAATGGCAAGTTTAAAATGAGGAGGGGCAGAGAAGAGTCAGTACCTGGATGCTTTGCAGCCTGAAGAATACAACAGATCTTTCACTTTTTTTCAGCGTCTGGATTTCCTGAAGTTTCTCCTTTCAAGATAGTTACTCCAGTTCTCCTGATGTACCCCAAGCTGAACTGTTTTCTGTTACTGTCTCCCAGCTGTTCACTCTGCTGCTGGTTACCCCATTTCAATTCAATACAGAGCAACTGTTTGAGTATCCAGCTGTCATTCATTCTCTTCACATGCCTTACCTGGAAAAGGGTGCTTGCGACGGGCACTTGATGGTCTGACTGCATTCCAGAACTTCATTATTTCATTTTGCCACTTGATGTTAAGTTGTACATAGAGGTGGAATTGGTAGAATCACTCTAAAAGTCAGATGTGGTGTCTCTTAGGTCCAGGTTTCACAACCTAGGTTTTTGAGTCTAACTGGGCTCTGATATGTATTGCTTTAAAGCCAACAAGTCGATGTTCTCCCATATCTGTAAAAGGTTTCTGTTTTGCGATTCCAAATAAGATTTCGTAGTTCAGATTTCATATGAAGCAGCATGGCGTAGTGGATAAAACTCTGGCCTGGGAGTCAGAAGGTCATGAGTTCTAATCCCAGCCCTGCTACATGTCTGCTGTGTGACCCTGGGAAAGTCACTTCACTTCTTTGTGCCTCAGTTGCCTCATCTGTAAAATGGGGATTGAGACTGTAAGCCCCATGTGGGGCAAGGACTATGTCCAACCCGATCGATTGGGCTGGAGTGAAAGGAGGGACTCCTGGCTACAAACAGGTTTTGACAAGGAATGTCCAGTCATCCTGCCTTAAACCTTCCTCCTGTTTTGGAATGATCTTTCCTCCTTCTAGCATAAATGCTGAGCTAATTTTTTATGGCATTTGCTAAGCACTTGCTGTGTGTCTGGCACTGTACTAAGCACTGAGGGTAGATACAAGCAAATCAGACTGGACACAGTCCATATCCCATGGAGGCTCACAGTGTTAATCCCCCTTTTACAGATGAGGTAACAGGCACAGAGAAGTGAAGTGACTAGTCTAAGGTCACAAAGCTGACAGGTGGCAGAGGTGGCACTAGAACTCAGGTCCTCTGACTTCAAGGTTCATGCTCTTTCCACTAGACCACACTGCCTCAATTCACATATTTGGGTGGATTTAGCTCCTGAGAACAAAGGCTATTCCCAAGGAGGCAGAGCAGCTGTATGCCTGCCTTGAGGTGAGTGATCTGGGATTCTCTCTACTTTTCACCCCTACTTCTTATATGCTGCAGGGAAGCAGCACGGCTTAGTGGCAATGGCACGGGCTTGGGAGTCTGAGGACGTGGGTTCTAATCCCGGCTCCGCCACTTGTCTGCTGTGTGACCTTGGGCAAGTTGCTTAATTTCTCTGTGCCTCAGTTACCTCTTCCGTAAAAAATGGGGATTAAGACTGTGAGCCTCACCTGGGACAAACTGATTACCTTGTAACTACCCCAGTACTTAGAACAGTGCTTGGCATATAGTAAGTGCTTAACAAATACCATTATTATTATTATTACTACTTCCCCAGGAAACTTGAGCCTGTAAGTAAAAGGAATTGAAATCAAATTCACTGACACACGCCATCGTGGTGGTAATTTGGGAATACTGCCAATTGTTCCTTGGGCTTCAGGAGCTAATTTCCTCGCCAATCATTCTCTATTAGGAGCAAATAACAACACAGGAGTTATTACAGTATTTATTAAGCACCCATGGTATTTGTTATGTGCTTACTATGTGTCAAGGACTGTTCTAAGTGCTGGGGTAGATTCAAGTTGCTCAGGTCAGACACAGGGATGCATTCATTCATTCAATTGTATTTATTGAGCGCTTACTGTGTGCAGAGCACTGTACTAAGCTTTTGGAAAGTACAGTTCTGCAACAGATAGAGAAAATCCCAACGGGCTCACAGTCTCTCTGTTCCACATGATGCACATAGTCTAAGAAGGAGAGAGAACAGGTCCTAAATCTCCAGTTCAGGAGATTAAGAAAACTGAGGCCCAGAGGAGTGAGGTGACTTGATCAAGGTCACACAGCAGGCAAGCTGACAGGGTGGAATTAGAACCTGGGTCCTCTGACTCCCAGGCCTATAGTTTTTCCACTAGACCACACTGCTTCCCATTGCAACAACTGTATTAGGTGCTTGGGAAGTTCAGAATAAAGAAGTGACACATTGTCACATCTCAGTAACTTGCAATCTTGTTAATGGCTCCGGGTGGGGCATGGACTGCAACCAACCTGATTATCTTATATCCACCCCAATGCTTAATACAATACTTGGCACCAAGTAGCATGGCCTAGTGGATAGGGCATTGGCCTGGGAATCAGAAGGACCTGGGTTCCAATCCTGTCTCCACCACTTCCCTGCTGTGGGCAAGTCACTTCACTTCTCTGGGCCTCAGTTACCTCATCTGTAAAATGGGGATTAAGACTGTTAGCCCCATGAGGGGCATGGACTGTGTCAAACCTAACTACCTTGTATCTACCTCAGTGCTTAGACAAGTGACTGGCTAAGAAATACCATTTTATAAAAAAAGAAGCACTTAACACCTTCTAAGCCTCACTGAGGGTATATCTTCTCCAAGAGACCTTCCCTGACTTAGCCCTCATTTCCTCTTTTCCCACTCCCTTCTGCATCACCGTTGCACTTTGATTTGCTCCCATTATTCACTCCTCCCTCAGCCCCTCAGCATTTATGTACATGTCCATAATTTATTTATTCATATTAATGTTTGTCTCCCCCTCTAGACCATAAACCCATCGTGGGCAGGAACGTATCTATCAAAACTCAGTTATCTTGTACTCTCCCAAGCACTTAGTTCAGTGCTCTGCACACAGTAAGCGTTCAATAAATACAATTGATTGGTTAAATACCATTTAAGGAGCACTTAATAAATACTATCGCTATTATATCATCATTATTATTATTATCTGTTTTTGGCTCTCCGGCTAAGGCTTGCATCATGATGATGGCATCCTTGGGGCTTATCTGACTCCTCTGGGTACCCACTCCCAAGAACCAAAGGCAGGTCAACTGGGACTACAGTTTGACCTGAAGATCCTGGGCATTTTTTGTGGCCGAGCAAGGTCAAATGTCCATGAAATACCCTGAGGTTCTCAGGGCAGTGAAATGAATTGAGAATACGTGAGGCAAGTTAATCTGTGGCTTTGCCTTCTCACAGGAGACCAGCTGTTGTGTCCCTAAGTACAAGCAGTATTTACCTTATAATGAAATAACTAAATATAATGGGAGGGGGGACTCCCCTCTCCACTTGGGTCCCTCCAAAACGGCTCTGGGTTACATTTGCAATTTTAATAAACTGATTTGTCAGAACTGTCAGAATCAAGGGATATCATCTGGATGCCAGATGAACAAAAATATCTTTAATTATAAGTTGTCTATTTTTTCTCTTTCATCTCCCTTACATGTATCTGTGTGCAACTACATATATTTTCATACACGAACATGCATTTTAAATCATGAAACAAAAAAGATCAACTAATGGTGAGGGGCTGAAAGAAACTGAAAAAATGTGAAATTCCAAGAAATGTTTGGGCACAGTTTTCCTGTGACATAACAGACAAATTTTAAAGTTAAGCCAGATCCCCCCTATCTAAAATATCTAAGACCCATTACATTTGTTTTTTTGGGGGGTAGAGTTGCATTATTACAGGCATAGAAGAGGAAGTCAGGACTTGTGATTTACTGTGTGATCTTGGGCAAGTCACTCCCAAGCACTGCGTACAGTGCTTTGCATAGAGGAAGTGCTCAAATAAATATAATTGAATGAATGAATGAAGTCACTCCACCCTTTCTGTGCTTCCATGTAGAAACTGGATCTTCACACACTTGTTACCCACGTGCCTGGGTTTACAAAGATTAATAAGGTCATTTAAGTGAAGAATCTTCAGATTTCTGAAGAAAAGGTGTGATGCTAAGCCCTACTAAAAACTCACTTCCTTTAGAAAGCCCCGATTAATCCCCTCATCTCTCCACCCTATTTTCCCTCCCTACTGGTTCACCTATGCACTTAAGTACTCACCCCACCTCTATCAACAGCTCTGATGTATATATCCTTATATCCAGGTGCTTCCCCTAACTCTAATTTATTGTAATGTCTCCCCCTCTAGACTGTAAACTCGCCATGGGCAGGGAATGTGTCTACCAGCTCTGTTATATTGTACTCTCCTAAGCACTTAGTACAGTGCTTTCCACACAGTAAGTGCTCAATAAATACCACTGACAGATTGATTGCTTACTCTCCAGTATTTTGCCTAACATTTAATACGGTGCTCTGCACCCAGTAAAGTGCCCCCAAAATATGAATGATTGATTAATAATGTGCTGTTTTTACTTGATCTCATATCCTTCTTCAAATACACTCAGGATCTGATCTTAATCTATGTGCTTTCAGCTATGACCTATGACTTCACAATGGCAAGGTAGTGCTGATCTCCCTGGTCAGGCAACAAATACTTGGCCATAATAAACACTTAATAAACACTTGAACAGTGCCTAACTGATAGAACACAGGCCTAGGAGTCAGAAGGTCATGGGTTCTAATCCCAGCTCTGCAATTTGTCTGTTGTGTGACCTTGGGCATGTCACTTAACTCCTCTGTGCCTCAGTTCCCTCATCTGTAAAATGGGGATTAAGACTGTGAGTCCCAGGTGGGACAGGGGCTGCGTCCAATCTGATTATCTTGTAATTACTCCAGATTGCAGTACAATGCCTGCCATACAGTAAGAGCTTAACAGATACCATTAAAAAAAACGGTGGAGAGCGGCAAGAGAACAGCAAAACATACTGGATCAGATCAGTGGTTCGTCCAGTCTGGAATGTTCTCTCAATCCACCACTCCACCAGTGGCATTTATTGAGCACTTAGTTTGGAGAAACAGTGCAATGCTCACCCTTCTTGACAATCCATCTTCACATTTGGAGATGTAATAATAAGAATAATAATGTTCGTATTTGTTAAGCACTTACTATATGTCAAGCACTCTTCTAAGCACTGGAGTAGATACAATTTAATCAGGTTGGACACAGTCTAAATAGGAAAGAGAATGGGCACTGAATCCCCATTTTACAGTTGAGGAAACTGTGGCCCAGGGAAGTTAAGTGACTTCCCCAAAGTCACACCTAGGTCCTCTGACTCCCTAGGCCACCTGCTTCTCATCAATGACTTCAGTGATTCAACATGGACCTATTGTAAAACTCTTCTCAAATCTTTCTACAGCTGTACTTTTCCTTTACCATAAACAGTAGTACTAGTAATAGTATTTATTAAGCACTTACTGTGTACACACTACAGTGGGAAAAAAGAAGTAGCAGACTTAATCCTTACCCTCTGGAGTTCACAATCTAAAATAGAAGGAATGTACACTTACAGATACACAAATAAGAGTCCAGCTTGCAAAACCACACAGTAAGTACCATTGATTGACTGCACAGCTCTGTACTAAGCGCTGGGAGAGAATACACAGATGGGAATTAGACACAATCCCTGTATCTCAGCAGACCTAGTGTTATCTTGAGGAAAATGCAAGGAGTTCTTTTATATCAGGTTTGTGTTCTTAAATGACCCTGTATTATAAGAAAATTGCACTACAGTGACCATTGATTCAATAAAAATTATTGGGCTGAGGGGTGGGTGGTTCAAAAGAACCATTGCAAAGGGCACTTTCTGATACCAATTCATATATTTTTTACTACGCCCTTCATTAGCACCCTAACAATTTTCATCCTAACAATATTTTTCACCCTAGTAACATTATTCTTTAGTCTACCATACTCTTCCTTTGACTATCCCATTAAGGATCTTTCGTTCATGAACTTATCCAGACTCTTGAGCCTACTGACAGCATGGTGTAGTGGATAGAGCATGGGCCTGGAAATCAATCAATCAATCGTATTATTGAGCGCTTACTGTGTGCAGAGCACTGTACTAAGTGCTTGGGAAGTACAATCAGAAGGTCACGGGTTCTAAACCTGGCTCCACCACTTGTCTGCTGTGTGACCTTGGGCAAATCACTTCACTTCCCTGTGCCTCAGTTACCTAATCTGTAAAATGGGGATTGACACTATGAGTCCCATGCGGAAAAGGGACTGTGTCCAACCCTATTTTATTGTATCCACCCCAGGACTCAGTACAGTGCCTACCTCAATTATTATTAGTATTATTATTATTATTATTATCCCACGTTACAGCCTGCAGCATTAAAAGGCACTTGCTCTTCTGTTTGTTCTGAGCCTATTACTTTTAAGATAAAATGTGTGGCCCTTTCAGCCTGCTATAAGATTTAGTGAACAGCAATTCCATATTCACCTTGCTTACAGCCTTTTAATTTTATAGACTTCAGTCATGCTCCCCTCTTGGCCTTCATCTTTCCAGACTGGAAAGAACAGATCGTACAGAATTATACAGAAAAGTTCAGTCTACCCTGCTTCGTCGTCTGATCATTTCGGTTGCCCTTTTCTGTAATTTTCTCTGCTCCTCTAAGTCCTTCTACAATATGGCTACTAGAACTGCTTGTGGTTTCCTAGGTACCATGGGTTTTAGAGAATGGCAGATAAGCTTTTTGTTCGGTTTTCTATATACTTTTTTTGATGTTGATGACTACTAATTTAACGTCCTTTTTTGGCTGCCACTATAATAACTCCAAGATTTCTTTTTTTGGGATCACTCAATCAAACATTGGTATTTGTTGGGCACTCAGTACGTGCAGAGCACTGTACTAAGCACTTGGGAGAGTCGAATACGATGTCTAATTCCCACCTGCATACTCTTTCCCAGCTTTTAGTACAGTGCTCTGCACACAGTAAGTGCTTAATAAATGCTACTAATACCACTAGGCACAATCCCTGCCCACAAGGAGCTTATAGTCTAGAGGGGGAGACAGTCATTAAACTCAATTACAGACAGAAGAGGTGGCAGAGTATAAGAGTACGTGGGGTGAATATCAAGTGCTTAAGGGGTACAGTTCAGAGTTTAGAACCTTTTTCCTTGCAGTTGTAGATCCTTCTTCAATTTACTTGGCTGTATTAGATCATTCTTAAGATGTTCTCCAAGTTGATGACATCTGGAAAAGCCTAGGATCATCTGTGAATTTGAAGATTTCAATTCACATGCTCTCTTCTGTGACATTTTTAGAAAATTATACACAAAACAAATCCTAGAACTGATCCCTGGGAGGACTGCCATTATTTTACACTTCTCCATCCAGAAAAATGGCAGTTGATCTCTTCATTTTGTTTCCTATCTTTTAGCTAATATTTTATCCTGGACATAGTATTTCCTCCAATCCCATGATTTCTTGGATTTTAAAAAATCCTTTGGTGTGGAACTTTGTCAGAACCCATTTAGAAATCTAATAATAGTAGTAGTAATAGTATTCATTAAGCGTTTACTGGTTGCAAAGCACTGGGAAAGAATTCACGGATGAGAATTCGACACGGTCCCTAGACCTCAAGAGGCTTCCAATATAAAAAGAGAAAGGGGACTGGCTACAGAAACATAAGGAAAGACAAAATAATAACACAAAACAACATAAAAGACAAGGACAGGGATAAAAACAAATTTAAATTCCTTATGTCGTCTGGCTCCCTGGCATCCAAATTTTTACTAACCCTTTCAAAGCACTCCAGCAGATTAACAAGGCAAGATTTTTTCCTTACAGAAATTACACTGTCTCTCCTCAACTGGTGAGTTTCTCTAAGGGCTCACTGATCTTAAATTTAATGGCAGATTCTACCAAATTGCCAGGCACAAAAGTGCGACTTGCTTGTCTATAATTTCCAGGATGCCGTCTCATAGCTTGGGAGTTAAATTGGCCAACTGCCATCCATTGGAACTGGGACTATTTCTAACATTGTTAACACTCCTGCCAGGATTTCCACAACTTTTCTGATTCCTTCAGAACTCTAAGATGGAGGCACGTAGTGTATTGGGGATATGTTTTCATTTAGTTTATCAACTGGGTCTGAAACACCCTGCATGGTGAGTTCACTTTACACAATTCCTCTGACCTGTCTGTTATAAAAAATAATTTGGATGTGGTAACCTCCTAATATTATACAATGTAAATGCCAAACCAAATAACTACTAGGGTGTCAGCTATCAGTTTTTCATCCCTGAGTGAACTGCAGAGAAAAACAACTGCATAACATCCTTCAGGATCTCAGACCCTGCCACGGAACTTTTGGGAACCTGTCTCGAATGCAAACTCACTGTGGGCAGGGGATGTGTTGAAGAACTGTGTTGTACTGTACTCTTCCAAGAACTTGGTATAGTGCTTTGCACATAGGAAGCACTCAATAAATAGCATTGATGATGATGATGGGATGGGTGGTAAATTCCTTGTGGGTAGGGATTATAGCTACCAACTTCATTGTATTGTACTCTTTCAAGCTCTTAGTTCACTTCTGTGCACACAGTAAGCTCTCAAGAAATACCATTGATTGATTTGCTTGATAAGGGGGAGAGAAGGGGAAACTTGCTTTCACTGGAAGGGGCAAGAGAAGTTGTTCCAGTCTTGTTTTTTTTTTTCCATTATTACAATCCTTGGGCAGACCTACTCCAGCCTGACAACCTACTGCCTATCTATCTTTCATTACTGATCTGAAACACTTTCATTTCTTACTTTACCCTAGAGGAGGAGGACCATGTAAACTCTGCAGAGTAACATGTTTGACTCTTCCATTTCTCAATAATAAAGGAAGATGTATTGTGTCTAACTTTGTACCTACCCCAGAGCTTAGTACAGTGCCTGGCACATAGTAAGCACTTAACAAATACCATAAAAAACTGAAATCCATGAAAAGAATAGTACGCTTTTCTTTAACACTCTTTCTTGTTTTATTTCTGAAAATGGTGTAATTCTGGTTCGATTGTAGACTGTAAGCCTGTTGTAGGCAGGGATGGTCTCTATTACTGAATTGTACTTTCCAAGCACTTAATACAATGTTCTACACAGAGTAAGTGCTCAATAAATATGACTAAATTAATAAGTACACCAAAAAGCTGTATAGATAAAACTTCCAATGGGTGGATCAGAAAAATCTCATGGATTATTGAGAAGATGGTAGATCGTGTTGTTGCTATGCTATGGACACTAAGTAAACCTTCTCCCTTTCCTCTAGCAGGCCCAGTGATCCCATTTTATCTAACTTTACTTCCATCAACCTCAGACTCTCCATATTGCAATGACCTTCTTTCCAGCCAAGGCAGCTGGACCCTGTGTCTCTGCAGCCTTGTTTCTTTCCTTGTCCAAATGATTCCTGGTCCCTGCTGGTTTCTGCTTTAATCATTTGATAATTTGCTTTAAACATCTGTTCAAATTTGGGAAGTAATCTGAGCAGGGTTTTTGCTAATGTCCCCCTGGGATGTTGCGAATCTCCTCACACATTGCACATACACACACACACTCACACACACACAGTGAAAAAATTCTCATATACCTGTCCTGTATCCTTCAATGCATGTCCTTCACAAAATGCACACTATAATCCTAACTCTATACACATAATTGCACATGTACTTACAAACACAGCATGTGTGCAAACACTCTCTCTCTCTCTCTCTCTCTCTCTCTCTCTCTCTCTCTCTCCCTCTCTCCCTCTCCCGCTTCTCCAAGGACCATAAACCAAATTCAGCCAACCCAGGGAACGTCAGGCCAGACTTTATCTTATCTTGTGCTCTTTACTGCAATCTATGCATCTTGAAATCTCACTGCCTAACACAACCTGCTGATAGTCAAAGATGGTGGAATATCAAAATGTGGTGGTAGCATTTTTCAGGAAATTAACCTATTTATAACAGAAATCTCCAAAGTCCAAAGAGGAAGCATAATGGCCTAGTGGAAGGAACAAAGGCCTGGGAGTTTGAGGACTTGGGTTCTAATCCTGGCTCTGCCACTTCCCTGCTGTGTGACATGAATAAGTCACTTAACCTCTCTAGCCCTAACAGTAGGGCTATTAAACAGTCAGTCTGGCCTTGTCTCTGGAGGGTGGCTTGCAGAAACCTAAGCTCTTGATTCAATTGCATTTCAATAATATTTAATTTCTGCACTTAGTACAGTGCATAAAGCACTGTACTAAGCTCTTGAGCACTGTACTAAGCACTTGGTGATCCAGGGGGTCCAAAGCCCTAAATATCAGATCCCAAAGCTATTTTAACCCTCTAGACTGTATGCTCCTTGTGGCCGGGTACGTGTCTATTAACTCTATTGCACTGCCCTCTCCCAAGTGCTGGGAGCAATGATGATGGCATTTGTTAAGTGCTTACTATGTGTGAAACACTGTTCTAAGTGCTGGGGAGGCTACAAGGTGATCAGGTTGTCCCACATGGGGCTCACAGTTTCACATTTCACGTTTCACATTTCACAGAGAAGTGAAATGACTCATTCTCGCCTGTCCCGCCATCGACCCCCGGCCCACATCATCCCCCTGGCCTGGAATGCCATCCCTCCCCACATCCACCAAGCTAGCTCTCTTCTTCCCTTCAAGGCCCTACTGAGAGCTCACCTCCTCCAGGAGGCCTTCCCAGACTGAGCCTCCTCCTTCCTCTCCCCCTCCTCCCACTCTCCATCCCCCCCGCCTTACCTCCTTCCCTTCCCCATAGCACCTGTATATATGTATATATGTTTGTACGTATTTATAATTCTATTTATTTATTTATTTTACTTGTACATATCTATTCTATTTATTTTATTTTGTTAATATGTTTTGTTTTGTTCTCTGTCTCCCCCTTCTATACTGTAAGCCCACTGTTGGGTACGGACCGTCTCTATATGTTGCCAACTTGTACTTCCCAAGCGCTTAGTACAGTGCTCTGCACACAGTAAGTGCTCAATAAATATGAATGATTGATTGATTGATTGCCCTAGGTCACACAGCAGATAAGAGGCAGAACCGGCATTAGAACCCAGGTCCTTCTGATTCCCAGGCTTGTGTTCTGTCCAGTAAGCCATGCTGCTTCTCAGGGAATGACTCCAAAGCAGAAAGCTGGGAAGACTGTGATCCTCTCCAGGGAAGCTGCAAGGATGACCAGATCGAGTTGATCCTTGGCCACAGCCTCTGAAGTGGAGCAAAGCGACATGTAGACAACTTCCAGAATTTGGACTAGGGGATTGGACTAGGTTAATATTCATTCACTCATTCATTCAATCATACTTAGTAAACTATTACCATGTGCAGAGCACTGTACTAAGCCCTTGGGAGAGTTCAATATAACAATAAACAGACACATTTCCTGCCCACAATGAGCTTACAGTCTAGAGGAACTTAATATGGGGCATGCTGCTGTCTTGAAATCAGCCAACTGACACTGCGTGCTGGAAGTTCTTCCAGGATCCGGAGGAATGGGAAAGATCTTTCCCAACTGAGCCTTCAGGAGCCACCAGGGCATTCACAGCCCTCAGCACTTCACATATGCTCCTTGCTAAACACTTCACACAATGGCAGAGTTTAGGAAGAAGAAAACAGAGTCACTGCCCAGTTATGTTAGTAATCCAGCAAGATAATCGCAGATGTTGTGACCCACTTAAAGCGACTTCATTTTCCAGATATCTCATTTCAGTCAGCTTATTAAGGCGATGCTATCTGAAGGTTTATGGATAAATCGGGCTAAGCTCATTCTCTAATCAAGGCTTCACCTGTCGACAGTGGCCATGAAACAGCGTAAGTGTAAAACGCATCTGGGTCTCTCAACATGACTTCCTTCCTATTAACCCTATCCACCCTTCTGGCATTTCATTTTCACCACAGATGACATTCAGATCAGCCTCACCTGGAATTCGTTTAAGTGGGCGTCTTGGGGAAGATGTTGTGGAAATGCAAATTTGGAAATAAATAATAATTGCGGAATCTAACACTTACTATGAACCAAGGACTGTAATAATAATGATGGTATTTGTTAAGTGCTTACTATGTGCCAGGCACTGTTCTAAGTACTGGAGTAGATACAAAGTAATCAGGTTGTCCCACGTGGGGCTCACACTCTTAATTCCCATTTTACTGAGGCACAGAGAAGTTAAGTGGCTTGCCCAAGATCACCCAGCTGACAAGTGGTGGAACTGGGATTAGAACCCATGTTCTCTGACTTCCCAAGCCTGTGCTCTTTCCACTAAGCCATGCTGAAGTCTGTACTAGGTGCTGTACGAGTACTTACAAGGTGTTTAGGTTGGATAGTCCTTGTCCCAACCAGGGCTCACATTCTAAGTATCACGGAGAATAGGTATTGAATCCCCATTTTACGGATGAGAAAACTGGGGCACAGAGAAGGGAAGTGATTTGCCTAGGGTCTTGCAGGAGGCAAGTAGCAGAGCCGGAATTGGAATTAAGGTCTTCTGGCTCCCAGGCCCCAGCTCTTTCCACTAGAACATGCTCTCTTGGTGCCATCATCCAGGAAAACTGAACACCCAATCCTATTACCACCCCAGAATTGGGAGCCTTTTTATCATCATCATCATCATCATCATCACCATCACCATCATCATCACAATCAGATCTAAATTCCATTCCCTGGAGCTCTAGACTTTAAGATCCCTTTGGGCATGGAATGTGTCTATTTACTGTTGTACTGAATTCGCCCAAGTTCTTAGTACAGTGCTGTGCACACAGTAAGTGCTCAATAAATTCGATTGAATGAATGAATTTCCCAGGTGGAGAAATGGAGTCCTGAGAGAATGCAGCAAGTAGATATTGAATATAGGCTCCAACCCAGACCTCCGGTTTTGCAGCTCCCCCAGAAACATGGAATTCAGGAGAGGTTCCTAGAGGCCCTAAGGTAGCTCTCTAGTGGTGAAAAAAACAGAGAGAGTCAGCATGGGGAAAGGAAAAAGAATGCAGGAGAAACCAGGGGGCTACCCTCATGGGGAAGAGTATATTCAATTGCTGAGAGGGTTTCAGGTGGGTCTGTTGGCTGGTACTGTTCCCTGCATTCCCCAGGATATTCCTCAGGCCTTGGTGATGTTCTGGGGAGCTTCAAAGGGCTTCTGAAATCCACCCCAAGCCCTGTCCAGGATACGGATTGTAATACTTCCAGGACTCTCTTGTTGGTATTCCTATCTTGCTATTTTCTATATAAGCACATAGAGGAACTGCTCATGAAGCAGATGGGTCGTTTACCATACTCATGAAGGAAGTTGGATAGTGCTTTGCACACAGTAAGCACTCAATAAATATGACTGAATGAATGAATGGATATGACCAATCTTCTGAAGACGTTGCACTTGGCCTGCAGCTTGACGCCTTACTGATATTTTATTTTGTCTGCTGTTCTCCCAAAGGATGTGATGTCATAACTGAATTGCCATAAAAACCTTTGGCTTGCAATAGTATTTCTTTGGTGCAGATTGGTTTATGCACTATGTTTATTATCAATCCATAGGGCTACACTGGCTTTGCAAAACAGCACATGTTCTCTTGCATTCTCTTGAGTTTGTACTACCAAAATGTACTCATCATTATGAAGGGGCTCCAAATAACTGGCTACAGGAAATTTGATGAAGCTCACAGTTTACGGAGGAGAAGAGTTTCCCAGAGGGCTCGAAGGACAGTGTAATACTACAGTTTCCTTTTGTCTCCTCAAGTATGGATGCATAAAATAAGAATGAATAAAACTGTTTCTGCTACACAACCCCTCTTCACTCTGTTAGTGATGGAGAATGGCTGACACAGAATCCCATCAATTTTGACACAAGCACATACAGCCTCCAACTTTATGGTGGTCTTATGCTTTCTTATTTTGCTATATCTTTCAACTTCCTTTGATACTGATACTTGCATCTTAGGATGATGATGATGATGACGATAGCATTTGTTATGTGCTTACCATGTGTCAAGCACTGCACTAAGCCCTAGGGTCAAACAGAGTTCGAAATGGGACTCCCAGTCTAAGGGGGAGGGAGAACAGGTATTTAATACCTATTTTGACATAGAGAAATTAAGTCTTGCCCCAAATCACCCAGCAGACGAGGCACCTATGACCTGCTGTCTATAATTTATTTCTCTTTTCTAAGTATCTGCCCGCCCCCACCTAGACCATGAGCCCCTTGTGGGACAGGGACGGTGTCTGAATTCAATTATTTTTTAATCCCCAGCCCCACCCCGTGCTTAGTACAGAGCTGAGCTACAAAACAGGTGCTAAATAAATACCATGACCACTACTACCACTACAGTCATCATAAATTTTTCTGGACTGAGAAATATTCTTAGTGTCTAAGGAAGCAAAAGGAAGGGGAAGCAGAACCTTTATTCCTGGGGCCTGTGGAAGTCAATCAATCAATTGTACTTATTGAGTGCTGTACTAAGTGTACTAAGACACGTTCCCTGCCCACAACGAGGTTACATTTTAGAGGAAACACCCCTGGGTGGACCCAGAAGCAGGGCCTTATGGACAAGGATCAATTATGGTGTCTTCAGTGTGCACTGTACAATCCCTCTAACACCTTGAACAAAACTTGGTGCCTGAAGGCCCTACTTCCCAGGTGCTTAGTACAGTGCTCTGAACACAGTAAGTGCTCAATAAATACAATTGAATGAATGAATAAGACAAATGAAGGGCTGTTTCTCTCCCACTGATTCAGTTACCCATCAGTGCAGGAAAAAATCCCCAAAATAAACATTCTCTGATTAAACAGATTTGGGTAGAACCGAGCAGGAACATCATGATTGTTCATTGCCTTCAAGAGACCAAACTGAGCAATCCTGAAAATCCCGACAAACTAAGGACTGAAGAAATGGAGTGGAAAAAATGTGATAGGAAAGACCGCCTTCCTTCCAGCACACAGGCCCCGGATGCATCAGTATAAGTGTTACAAAAGGCTTCCCAGCCACTCTGTTTACTTGTTTGTTTTATGGTCCTTGTTAAACACTTACTATGTGTCAGACACTGTTCTAAGAGCTGGGGTATGTATGAGTCAATTAGGACGGACACAGTCCCTGTCCCTTCAGTCAACACTTCAGTCACTGTGCTACTAGAGCAGCATACAGGATCTCTCCACTTCTTACCTCTTCAAGGCTTTCTGACCTGTGTGGAATTTTTTAATATCTAAAGGAATTCCAAAAATGGTACTGAGGCTACCCCAGTTCCCATCCTCCTCAGAGTATAGTGAAACAACAGGGCCGTTTTGTTGGGAGGGTCTTCCCGGATCGACAATGACATGACCCCTGCCTCCTGCATAGGAAGAGTCAGGCAGTTCTTGGAATTGGAGCGCTTGGCAGCACAGTTTCTTTTACCTCCAGACCCAGGAATAGGAACCACAAGACCTCATATTTCAGATTCCTTCTCAGTAAATTTAATAACTCTATTAAGGGGACTGATTATGATAGTGTTTCGGATCTCTTCTATATATCTTTTTTCCTTGATAAAAAATCCTTCTGGAAGTTGACAGAGGAGAAGTTTGATGGGCTGGCAAATTTTCAATTTCTTTGACCCTAGACAAGACGACCTCCCCACCTGTGTGCGATAGCTGTTTTCAGCAGCTCTCCAACATCTCCACTAGAAAGGAATCTGCTTGTGCTCCATATCCACCACTACTCTCCCCACTTTAAAGCCTTACTAAAATCATATCTTCTTCAAGAGGCCTTCCCAGACTAAGAGCCCTTATTTCTCCTACTCGCTCTCCCTTATGTGTCATGCTGGGGTAGATACAAGATAATCAGGTTGGACACAGTCCTTTTCCCACACAGGGCTCAGAGGCTTAAACCCTGTTTTACAAATGTGGTAAATGAGGCACAGAGAAATTAAGTGACTTGCCCAAAGTCACACAGCAGACAAGTGGCGGAGCCAGGATTAGAACCTAGATCCTCTGACTCCCTGGACTGTGCTCTTTCCAATGGGTCATGCTGCTTCTCTAGACTGCAAGTTCATTGTGGGTAGGGAATGGATTTACCAACTCTGTTGTGCTGTATTGTCCCAAGCACTTTGTGCAGTGCTCTGAATACAGTAAGCGCTCAATAAATACCTCTAGTTATCGACTGACTTGTTACCTAGTGGCACGGTCCAGTCAGGAAAATCCTCATTCAGGATGTTCTATCTGAACACCTGGTGAGATTATTTGGATAGGATATTGGTACCACAGAATCGCTGCCTCCTCAGAACCATCACACTCCAGGTCATCGAACATCTTTCCAGCCAGCTGGGATCAAGTCAGCTCAGCACTGCACCGTGGAATAATTCAGCTTGCAGGGAGGGCTACTGATTCTATCTTGGTGGAAACCCAGCAACTCCTACCTTGCCATTTTCCCAAACAACACTAGTAGTTTTCCCCACTCAGTTAATAGATTCCAAAGGAAAAATTTATACCCACCTTTAAAAATATCACTCTTTGCTATTGGCTTTTTTTTTTGTAGTACTTGTTAAGCGCTTAATGTGTGCGAGGCACTGTTCTAAGCGCTGGGGTAGATACAAGATAATCACGTAGGACAGTCCCTGTCCCACATGGGGCTTAAAGTTTAAGTCAGGAAGAGGAGGATTTAATCCTCATTTTGCAGATGAGGTAACTGAGGTACAGAGGATTTAACTGACTTGTCCGAGATCACACGGCAGACAAATGGTGGAGCTGGGATTGGAATTGGATTCGAACCCATGTCCTCGGACTCCCAGGCCCATATTCTTTTTCCATAAGCTGTGCTGCTTTCCTTGCTCCAAAAGATTATCTAACACAATATGATGGTTTGATTCATTCAGTTTAGCAGAGAGTTTTTGCTCTCCCATGTCTCTACATAATAATTATGGTATTTGTTAAGTGCTTACAATAGCCAGGCACTGTACTAAGCACAGGGTTCATAAACAGAAAGAGAAATGGGTAAGTCCCCATTCTTCCCCACTTGCCCACAGCAAATGATTACCCATATAGGGTCAGTAGCCATTCACAGGGTTTATAGCATGATGGCAAAGCGAAATGAAGTGAAGGAGAGCATGATGTCTTCTGGGCCCTCTTTGGGAAGATTCCCTGAGCCTTTTACAAAGTCTGAGGGTCCATCCCTTGATCTTGGGACAACTCCGAGGTACTGTACTCTCCCTTGTGCTTAGCACAGTGCCCTGCACCTGGTAAGTGCTCAATACATATCACCGATCGATTGATTGATCGAATGGGAGGGCGATCCCCAGACTAGTGTCCTGATCCCTAATCCCCAGTCTACATTTTCCCCAGAGCCATGCGGCTCGTGTGGAGAGCTCTGACCGGGTCCAAGTGGCAGGATTGGGGTTGGGATCTTCCCCCAGAGCTTGCAGTGGGACCTGACAGAAATACTCCCCAACACCAGCCCACAATGAGGCCGGAGGGGGGCAAGTTCTATTTTTTCCACAATGATCCCACCAGCTGCAGCACATTACGGGTGGCAATCTTCTTGGATCTGAACTGGTTTGTGAAGTCAGGCTGTCAGCTGCCTCATGTCGCCCCACTCTATTATGATTGAACCTCTTGTTCCTTTTATAGAGTTGTTCTCTCCTAATAAAACACTAGCGCGAGTCTGAGTGAATGCTTCAGGACCCCTGGTTACAGTCTCACGAACTCCCTACCACCCGTCATTCTTTGCATTTTCTGGTTAAAATAGACCAACTCGTGAACCGTTTTTATCATCTAATCTCCCCTCGGCATAATCACGACACTGAATATTGGTCCCATTTTGGCCAAACCCAAACTTCCCATCCATTTCCAGTTATTTTAAGAGCTGCTACTTTGAAACTGGGCATCTGTCCTAAATACATGAAAGAACTCACAGAACACAATCTGCCATAAGCAAATAGCTGCAATTCATTGTGTCAGGAGACTGCAAAGGTGATACCTTCAAGCTGTTTGTCAGAATTAAAAAAAGAGCAAAAAAGCTGTGACTTGTCAACTTTTGGATGAGCTGCACTGCAAAAGAACAGGCATTTTTCCTGGTAAATCTGAACCACATTTAAAAGGTGTTAACTCCTTCCAAGCTCTAAAATGGTTATGGAAAGAAATAGCATCACACTGAGCTGGGACTCTTACTCCAAAAGAATACCTTGACCTGTCTAAACCTACCACCCACCTGATCGCGATTCAATCCACAATCTGCAAAATTATAAAAGGTCCCAATTTACTTTTAAATAGTAAAAATCAAAAATAGTCTTCAATTTGCAAGCCGGTTTCACTTAATTGGTTTCATGCCTACTTTACATTTAAGACCAGAAAATAAAATGGAAAATCTGCATTCTTTGGGCTTAAGACTGTATAGTGATTCCCAGTTAAAAATCAATTAAACAACATTAGATATTGGGATTCCTTCAAGGCTGCTTAATAAGAGAATCCCAACTCCTAGAAGTTATTTTTGCTGTTGTAATAGACTTGACTGTTAATGAGAAGCCAGTAAGAAGATTTAGGCTTTAGTGGAGACTAACCGATCTGGACAATATGAAATGCCCGCTTAGACGTATGGTTGGAATTTAATATCATGGGGACATCGCTTTGGTAAAACCACATCAAAACATAAGTGAAAAATGGCATAATGATGCACAAAGATAACTTCATAATTTTACAAATCAGCAGCCACGTCCTCCCATTCTCTTTTGGAGAAAATTCATCCCTTCCTCCCAGTTTTCCTGCGACGTAGTTAATAACTGCAGTGATGTCACAATGGGAGATATCTGATGCAGAGGAACTCCCCCACTCCCTGCTTCCCACTCCCATCCTGAAGCTCAGCGCTAGCACTGACATTTGACAGAGGTGCAGCTGCTTAAAATATGTCTTCATAGTGGTCAGATGAAGGAGATAAGCACTGAATCCAAGTCTTTGCATTAAAAAAAAATCATCTAAAACCAGGTTCCAAAAAAATCCCACTCCGGTTTTCAGAAAACGGGGTAGGGAACGAGAAGCAAGCCTCAATTTTCATTGGGTAACTAACCCTCACACCTGGCAGTTCACACTCCGTTACTCAGAACTCGGAAACTGAAGGAAAAGACACCGCTCGAAGTAAATGATTAAACAAATGGATTTTAAGCGAAAAAAACCCTTTAACCATCTATTCATTTTCTGTCTGGAGATGGTGCAAAAATGTTACCTATTCCCTAAACAGTTATTAGTCTCAGTAATGTAACATAACAGATACTTTCTAAATCCTTTTAGGCTTTCTCCCCCTTACTGGAAAGATCATCATTTTTTTTTATTTCAAAGTGGATTTAATAAAGAAAAGGAGTGCTGTTAAAGTAATACGTGAGGCTTTGACATTAAGCAGTGCAACCCTGCGGAGTCGGCAAGAACAGGGTCTCTAATCTCCAGTGATTTATAGAGGCTCTTCCTTCATCTCTGTATTCGGGGAGGGCCAAAAAGTTTGGAGACAGCCTGGCGTCCCCTTACTCCACACCGCCAACTCCTGCTGGTCGGTCTGCCTGCTAAAACTTTTAACCCGTTGGCTGCCGGCTGCCAGCGGACCCATTAAAGTCGGCTAATTTATTTGTGTTTGGAGAACAAAGTGGTCTCAGATTGCGGTAATGCATATGGAGGTAAACGTTTATGTCTGTCACTGGGAACTTATAAGCAAAGAACAAAAGAGGAGCTAAGAGGTGGAGAGTTAGGGTCCAGCAGGGCTCCTCTAAACACATTTGGAAATGTGCAGAACAGAAGCACCTCTTAAGGAGAATGCTTAAGAATCCAATATATCAGCTAGCCAGCTTCCAAGGGAAATGGCAGGCTGGCCAGTGTCGGGCCCCCAGTTAACAAATGGCTCACGCCGGGACAATGTTCTGCAGGCTAGTAGGTGAAAATATGACTCTGAAGGTCAAAATGGGACCACAGAGGGTCAAGCAATGCTCGATCTGACCCTTGGAGTCTGGGGAGCGAGTGCACAAAAGCAGCCGATAGTTTACATTTGGATAGGCCAGTCTGCATCCTCACTGTCCCCCTGAGGACAGTCTCAATGTGTGTCACTGGGGGTGGAAAACAACCCGTGCTTCTTTGGGGTGTAGTGCAGGGGCAGAGGGATGTGGAAATGGACTTTCCATTGGGTGCCCAAACCTCCCTCAGTTCCAGTGGGTGCTCCATATATACTCATTGATGGTGATGAACGCTAATCAGGCAAGTGGACATCCCTAGATAACAAGCACGCGAGAGGGCAAATTCTGCTAGGGTCCTCGTCACAGACGGAAGTGGTTCCATAAACTGAATGAGGCCCTTCCTTTGAGTGCCCGGGTGGAAGCTATGCCCTTTAAGATCTGGAATCTGAACAACACTGCCAACATCTCATTCACAGGTACAATAGGAACCGTGTGGACGGCCCTGGGTCTGGAATGAAGCCTTGCTGCCTGCCATACAGGCCAATCTGGTATTAACGAGAAATGATAGTCCTTCTCTTCCCTCATGGTCCTTGAGGCTCCCAGGAAAGGGAACTAGATTGACATTGTGCTTTTTTTAAAAAAAGTGTTTTTTAAGCACTTACTATATGCCAGGCACTGTTACTAGGCACTGGGCTAGACACAATCTAATTAGGTTTGACTGAATCCATGCCCCAAATGGGGCTCACAGTCTTAATCTTCATTTTAGAGATGGGGTAACTGAGGCACAGAAAAGTGAAGTGACTTGCCCCAAGTCACACAGGAGAGAAGTGGCAAAGGAGGGAATAGAACCCTTGTCCTTCTGACTCTCAGGCCTGTGCTCTATCCACTAGGCCAAGCTGCTTCTCGGTTTTGAGCATCTCTGATTCTGTTAGGTTCCATCCGGGACCTCGCTACTGCTGCCACTGCTGCTAATCCCTCAGTTGCTTTTGGATCTTGCAGCTGTTTTCTTCTGGGACTGCAACATTGGGAGGCCTGAACCAGGCTAGGGTGGATTGTTAGGCTAGCAGGGTAGAGGGGACCATGGTGATGGAATACGAGGGGGAGACAGGTGGCTGGGGGTGGGGAGGAACCCCACCCCCCACTTCTCCAACATCGGCCCCCGCCATGATCTCATCCTGATCTGACCCAGGCCACCTAGCTTTCTTGGTAGCCCCAGAAGGTAGGGACTGAAAGCTGTGGAGCAGCTGCAGCAGTGGCAATGGAAGCAGCGGCAGTGACACCTTTGATGGAGCCCAGCAGAGGTGGAGTTTAAAAAAAAAAAAAAAATCAGTTAAGAGAATGGAAGCGGGATAGAAGAGGGGAGTGTACATGGATGAGAGGGGCAGGTTTGGGGTGTGGAAAGGGGATAAGAAAGCTACGGGAACTAGGGATGGAAGGGGAAGTGACTATGCTGGGTTAATGAACCTCAGAGAAGGTGGGACTGGCTTTATGGACTTTGACAGGAAAAAGGTTTCTTGTACCTTGCCTGACAGTGAAGCGAAATATGGGCAACATGCTGTTCTTGGTTTTGTATGCACCTCCACCACCCCACAACTTCCGGCCTTTTGTCTTTCTGTAGTGTAACTGGACTAAATAAGACTCTTGACACTAATCAAATTGAGTGTACAATTGAGAGATGCCACATTTTGATCTACCTCTTGAGTGGAGGTAAGACGCTGACAGGTGGGGCTCTGGGAGACTGTCTTCACAAGGGTGTGAAATGAACATTTAATAAGCTGCACAAGTGAGCTGCCACCCCACTGGGCCCTGGCAGCTTGGCTGGAATTTTGAAATCTCGTGTCCTTTTCTGTCTCATCTCTCCCCATCCGGCGGTCAGGGTGACTGATGCCCTAATGTGGAGAAACATGAGGAGGTGTTTCTAACTCTACATGGGATGCTAGAGTGTGAAACACATCATGTCACATTATGCCAAAACCTGCCGGTCTCACCTCCGCAACATCGCCAAGATCCGCCCTTTCCTCTCCATCCAAACCGCACCCTGCTGGTTCAATCTCTCATCCTATCCCGACTGGATTACTGCATCAGCCTCCTCTCAGATCTTCCAACCTCCTGTCTCTCCCCACTTCAATCTATACTTCACACCTCTGCCCAGATCATCTTTGTGCAAAAACGCTCTGGGCATGTTACTCCCTTCCTCAAAAATCTCCACTGGCTACCAATCAACCTACGCATCAGGCAAAAACTCCTCACTCTCGGCTTCAAGGTTCTCATCACCTCGCCCCCTACTACCTCACCTCCCTTCTTTCCTTCTACAGCCCAGCCCGCACCCTCTGCTCCTCTGCCACTAACCTCCTCCTTCTCGCCTGTCAATCAATCAATCAATCAATCAATCGTATTTATTGAGCGCTTACTATGTGCAGAGCACTGCACTAAGCGCTTGGGAAGTACAAATTGGCAACACATAGAGACAGTCCCTACCCAACAGCGGGCTCACAGTCTAAAAGGGGGAGACAGGGAACAAAAACAAAATAAAATAGAATAGATATGTCCAAGTAAAATAAATAAACAGAGTAACAAATATGTACAAACATAATGTATCAATCAATCATATTTATTGAGCGCTCTAAAAGGGGGAGACAGGGAACAAAACCAAACATACTAACAAAATAAAACAGAATAGATATGTCCAAGTAAAATGACTAGAGTAACAAATATGTACAAACATATATAATGTATCAATCAATCGTATTTGGGCGCTTACTGTGTGCAGAGCACTGTCCCACCGTCGACCCCCAGCCCACGTCCTCCCCCTGGCCTGGAATGCCCTCCCTCCACACATCCGCCAAGCTAGCTCTCTTCCTCCCTTCAAAGCCCTACTGAGAGCTCACCTCCTTCAGGAGGCCTTCCCAGACTGAGCCCCCTCCTTCCTCTCCCCCTCCTTCCCCTCCCCATTCCCCCACCCTACCTCCTTCCCCTCCCCACAGCACCTGTATATATGTTTGTACATATTTATTACTCTGTTTTACTTGTACATATTTACTATTCTATTTATTTTGTTAATATGTTTTGTTGTGTTGTCTGTCTCCCCCTTCTAGACTGTGAGCCTGCTGTTGGGTAGGGACCATCTCTATATGTTGTCAACTTGTACTTCCCAAGCACTTAGTACAGTGATCTGCACACAGTAAGCACTCAATAAATACGACTGAATGAATGAATGAATGCCACGCTTTACCCCCACGTCAGATACTTTGGAGCACTTGCTAACCAGAGGTCTCCACACACAGGAAATCATGGGAACAGGAAGCGGGAGCAGGCAGTATTACAAAACCAAATATTTTCCCAGCATCTTGGTCGTGACACGAGCTTTAGTGATCGTTTGAACTCTCCACATAAAATGCAGGCACTTCTAGTCAGACAGGAAATGTGTCAAACCCCCAGCTCCATTTGGGAACCCAGCACTTTGAACGTTACCAAGGGTGAAACAAAAAAAGTAGTTTTTTACCCACACTCCCATGATGTCACACACATTTTGCCAGGCAGGCAGGGTACCGTGATGATGACATAGGCCAGGAGAGATTAATGCTGGGGCAAAAATAAAAATGAACGAGGGGGTGCTGGGGTGGGAGGCTGGGTGTCCGCTGTCTTCCTCTCGGCCTCCCACCTGTTGTGCGGGGGACAGAAACCCTCGGAAAGGGGTCCCTAGATTTTCCCTCTCCAAACCTCCGCAGCCCAATGAGGGAAGTATGACGGTGTATATGTGTGTGCGTGACCACTTACAACAAAGACAGATTGGGTACTACTTGGACATTATGTCCTCTTCTGGGGAACTGAGGCAGGGGCTTCTGAGTACCAGTCATGTGACTACTGCAGTTGTACCTTCCACCACTTGGAAGCTTCTCTGATGGCCTCCATCCAGAGAAAGTGATGAGAAGCAGAAAGGAAGAAGGAAAGGAGAGAGAGAGAGAGGAAGAAGGGAGAGGAGGGAGGGAGCCACAGTTGTCTCCTGGGCCCTGTACTATCACCAGAAGTGGGGCTGGCGCCAGGGAGATGCAGTGTGTTCAATGCCTGAGGGGCTAGGTGGATGGGAAGGTGAGGACAGTGATGGAGATGAGTTGTGACAATTACAATGGGCAAACAGTGCCATCCTGCATGTCTCAAACAACATTAGGCTCCGGAGCCCAGCCTACCTACCCCAGCAATGCTCAGCAGTCAGTCAATCAATCGTATTTACTGAGTGCTTACCGTGCGCAGAGCACTGTACTAAGCTCTTGGGAGAGTACGCTGTAACAATAAACAGACACATTCCCTGCCTACAATGAACTTACAGTCTGGGGGGGTGACAAAGACATTAATACAAATAAATAAATTACAGATACGTACTTCAGTGCTTTGGGGCTGGAAGGGGGGATGAATAAAGGGAGCAAGTCAGGGCGATGCAGAAGGGAGTGGGAGGAGAGGAAAGGAGGGCTTAGTCAGGGAAGGCCTCTTGGAGGAGATGGGCCTTCAAGTCCACCTGGCAATACAGGCCTCCTCAGAGCACTCCTCCATACACCCCGCATCCTCCAGCAATGCCAGCTGGCTCGGGAAGCAGATGGCATTTTGGTAGCCGGCTTGATGCCTGGCATGCTGTGGCCTGGGTCCGCACAGACACCTCTGGAGGGGGCTGAGGCCTCGTCAGGGCCAAATCTGCTTCTTCCAGAAAGAAAAAAAACCCCTCAATCTGCTGGAACTCCACCAGCATTTATCATTCCTTTATTGGTGTGCCGCTCCAGGCTGTTCTACCTTTCTGACTTTTGCTTACGGTGTTTGTTAAGTGCTTACTATGTGCTGGGCACTGCTCTAAGCACTGGAGTACATATAAGGAAATCAGGTTGGACACAGTCCATGTCCCACATGGGGCTCACAGTTGTAATCTCCCTTTAAAGATGCAGTAACTAAGGCATGGAGAAGTTAAGTGACTTGCCTAAAGTCACACAACAAGCAAGTGGGAGAGGCAGCACTAGAAACCAGGCCCTTCTGACTCCCAGGACCATTCTCTATCCATTACTCCATGCTGTTCCTCTTGTTTCCACCTCTGAGTATTCCCCAATTTCTATGTTCTTTTGGGGGAAGAAAATCAACTCACCACATCCTGTTGGAAATCTTTTGGAAGTACACGTTCCATCAGAAAGTTCCTTTCTGAAATGATTTTGAACAATGAGGTATATACCTATGGTATAATCTTCCAACCAAACAAATACTCCATTTTTATTAAGTTAGCAATTCAGTTAAATAATAATATTAATGGTACTTGTTAAGTGCTTACTATTTGCCAAGCATTGTTCTAAGCACTGGTACAAGTAAATCAGGTAGGACACAGTCCTGGTCCCACATGGTGCTCAAGCTCTTATCCCCATTTTACAGTTAAGATAACTGAGGCATAGACAAGTTGAGTGACTTGTCCAAGATCACACAGCAGATGTGTGGTGCAGCCAGAATTAGAATGCAGGTCCTTCTTACTCCCAGGCCCGTGCTCTATCCTCTATGCCACACTGCTTCTCTAACAAAAAATAAACCAAACCGATGTCTAATAGAATACTGGGATAAGAATTTGGAAAGGGGAAGTCCAAAAGAACCTGCCCCTTTTTGGTGAAATGTTAAGAAAGAGAAGATGCCACAGAAGATAGAGGAAATCGAGGGTGATTCCTTTTAATCTTTAGCTTTTAAAACCTTGATGCTCTCCAGGGCTCTGACTATATTCCCTCTTATCAGTCCTCCACACTCCACTGACATGCTTTGGAATGTAAATCACACAACCTCGGGAGAAGTGTGATCCTAATTTGCACTTAATCAAAGTCAATTAGATCTACATTATTTACACAAAGCCCATACATCTCAATTATACCTGGCTGTTGAGAAATGTTTGTCGTTATTGCTTCAATTTTGCTTAAATAGAGAAGTAAACATTTGCACTAAGCCCAAATCTCCTGGGGTAACCCTAACCAAACATCCACACCAATCTGTACAGTAAGCCACAAATATTGTACGTGACACTTTGCTGGATTTTGGCACTTCAAACGTTTCTGCAAGAATTGGGCTTAGTCCTCTTTGCTGTTTGCTTCCCTAAAGCGAAGTAACTCAAGCTGAGTCAGCTGTTTTTATCTGTGATAGGTTTTCAGGTTTCTTCTGGGGAAAGAGTGCCGAGGGCTCAATTCGGGGATGAATTGATAAGAGTCCATATTTCCTCCAAATCCTCTAAGGGTAGGCCGGAGTAGATTTTTGAACAGCCCTATCACTTGGTAATTGCAAGTGCCCAAGTAGCCACGATGAATCTCGATATGGGTAGGAAACGAGTCTGCTAATTCTGCTGTACTGCACTTTCCCAAGTGCTTAGGATGGTGCTCTGCACATAGCAAGTGCTCAATATAACTGACTGACTGATTGAACGAAGTCACTCCCCCAGCATATCTCCTCGGCCCAAGAGCTGGCAGCCGAAAACACAGGTTCCTAATTCTCAGTCGTGCGTGGAATACAAACTACAGAGGTCAGTTGGTTCCAGTTCCAGACACTTGTAAATCGAACTCTCTCAATCCCATTTTGGCTCAAATTTCCCTAATCCCACCTTCCAACACTTCTTGCCTCCTTCCGCTGCCTTTCCGCCCTGCTTGTGGTTTTTCTGTTGGAATGCATAGGGATAGAGGAAACACATAAAATAAAAAAGAGTCCAAGTCCAGGGAGCTGGGAATAAATTCCAACGGTTGATCCTTTTCCTGCCAGAACCTTGGAAAAGACCTTTTTAATTTTCTTATTTAAAAAAATAGACATGAATCCAATGGGACAAAGCTGGAAGGGTAGAGGGCAGACTCTTCCAAAAATCTGCTTTCTGCCAAGTTACAAGCAACCCAAAAAAGGGACAATAGAGAGTGTTGATATATTCAATTTCCATAATGGGCTATCACAAAATCCTTCAAGACTGTTACCCTTACCTCAAAAGCTGTCTATAATCCAAAGCGCTTTGCTAACTATTGGGGTAGACAGAAGATAATTAGATAAGGCATAGTCCCTGCCCGACATGAGGCTCATAATCCAAGAGGTGGGAAGAGTAAATATCTTATCCCCATTTTACAGATGAGGAAATTGAACAGAGAGGTTAGGTGACTTGCCCAAAGTCACACAGCAGGCCAGTGACATCTGCAATTAGAACGCATGTCTTATGGCTCCTTGTCCCAATGCTCTTTCCACTGCAAAAGACAAAAAACACTTCCTTCTGCATGGCCCTGACTTGCTCCCTTTGTTCTTCCCCCCCTCGCAGCCCCACAGCATTTAACTACATATTTGTAATTTACTTATTTATATTAATGTCTATCTCCCCACCTCTAGAATGTAAAGCTAGTTGTGGGCAGGGAATGTATACTCTCCCAAGTACTTGGTACAGTGCTCTGCACACAGTAAGTGCTTAATAAATATGACAATGAATCAGAATGAGGACAAGTCACCTATCCTCTTCCTTCCACTCTATGCAGCAGCCTTGCTTTGGTCATTCTAGACCTCAAACTGCAGTAAAACCAAAGGGAGTAAGGAAAATTGGAATCAATCCATCCCTTCATCCATCAATCAATTAATTATTGAGCTCTTACTGTGCGCAGAACACTGTCCTAAGTGCTTGGGAAAGTACAAAATGACAGAGTTGGTAAAATAGACACGACACTTAACGACAGACGTTAAAATAGATTCGGAAGAGGGGAAGTAGTGGAATGTAAGAATATTTACAAAAGTACTGGATGGGGTATGTATCAAAGGAAGGAAGACTGCTGGCCACCTGCGTTGGCCAGAAAAGCAAACCTTGTCTGTAAGAGTGGTGTGGAAGGTCTTGAGAGGTCTAACAGCGGACAAGTGGCAAAGTGGGGATCAGAACCCAGGCCCACACTCTTTCCACTAGGCCGTGCTGCTTGCAAACAAGCAAGCAGTCTTACTTTCACAGATAAGAGGCCCAGAATAGGTTAGCAGGAGGAGATTTAGGGATGGTAGATGGTAGATGTCTAACTAGGCGAGTAGATATCAAAGAGGGCTACTATCAGAGTTCCTCCAGGCATCTTTGGAGTTCTGTGGTGTGAAGCAGAATATCAAGCTGAATGAACAATTGTCTGGCCCAAAATAGCATTTCTTATGATTTTTAAAATCATCCCAGGCCAAATGTTGCCCAGGTTGCCACGATATCCAATCAGTATTAATTGCCTTCTGCCTCTCATGCCATGCATACCCTAGCTGGATTCATCACACACTTAGCTGCCTTTCTCAGAAACTTTCCGCAGATTCCCAGGGACCACACGGAGTTCCACTGAGGATGGGAGGAGATGGAGCCATCACACCTCAGGATATAAATATTTCAATAAGGGAAAATCCTTATGCCAAGAACCACCAACCCAACTAAGCAAAAGTGAGCTCTGGGAAAGAGCACGGAATACCATGTCAAGCGCTGTCCCACCACCACAGTCATCCAAACTCTCTTCCAGGAGCTGGCCAAGCCAAGGGCTTGTGGTTACCTGCTTGGGTCTTTGTTGCAAACTGAGATGACTTAAATGGCTCTTCACAATAAAGGCACCATTTAGCTCATGGTTAAACATGCGCAGCAGAGATGTGGACCAGCAGATACATACTAGACCAAACCAATATGGGAATTCGTGTGTTTTCCCAAGAAATATCATTGCCCTTAACAAGCAGTAGTATCATTTTCTCAGGGATTTTTCACTCTACAGCTTCCCAAAGAGTCACCAATAGATAAATATCAAACCTGGTCTCTAAAGAAGGTACACATCCTCCTACTCACACAAATAAGAAACTGGAGCTGTAAATGGGAGATAACTGGGAAACTGACCAAAGGAGACCCCCAATTGTAGAGGGGAGGAGGTTGGGGCCTCAATTCTTTCCAGGAGTTTTGGGGAAGCATAAGAAAATGTAATATTGCTGGACTTGGGTGGGGGCATGGGCGGGGGGATGGAGGGAGGGAGAATGAATGGAGTTCGTGGTGGGCAGGGAATGTGTCTGTTTATGGGTGAATTGTACCCTCCCAAGCGCTTAGTAGAGTGGTCTGAACACAGAAAGCATAAGACTGAATAAATCATCATAATAATAATATAATGGTATTCATTAAGCATTCACTATGTGCCAAGGACTGTACTAAGCACTGGGACACTGTATTAAGTGCTGAATCTGTACTAGCAGAATATAGCCTGGAGGTTGCCTCCCTCCTGGTGTTCCCGAGCAACAGAGCAAGAGATGTTGGACTGAACGGTGAGACAGTGAGACAGTGTTGGAGTGGAGTGGAGTGTGCACAGCCTGAGGACCTGCTAGTCAGCTCTTCCATAAACGGGTGTTTACATGCAGTAGGATCCTGTTAATATTCTTCCATCAGAGTGTATCTGTGTCGCTAGAATGCGACGAGATGGTGCATATGCATGGGATTCTGATCAGGTGTGCTTTCTCTAAAGAGAGATTTCTTTAATGCGAGGGTTGTCAAGAACATAATCCACCCATTATAAGATAATTGAGGGTACTGGTATCCTTAAACTAGATATTTTCTCTCCCAGGAGCACTGGCAATGTGGATTCCAGGGACAGGAGCAGGAGTGCGCTGCCAAAGCTGGCCAGCTGGGTTTCCCATTCTGCACCAGAACAGGCCCCAGAGCCAAGGGGGTCCCCTCCAGAAGACTCCCTCGAAGGGTGTGTGGTGTTTGCCATCAGGTTACCAATGACAGCATCACTGTAACTAGAGGATTCTGAGCGGGGGGAACCAGAGCATTTAGAAGAGTGAACATCTTATGGGAATTTCCAGCAACCAAGAGACAAATCTCCATTGCTATTCTTCTATTCTCCTTCTAGACTGTGAGCCCACTGTTGGGTAGGGACTGTCTCTATATGTTGCCAACTTGTAATTCCCAAGTGCTTAATACAGTGCTCTGCACACAGTAAGCACTCAATAAATACGATTGATTGATTGATCGATTGATTCTGTTCAAGGGAGAGAGATTCCAACTCTCCCCTGCTCCAAGCTAGAGGGCTGGGCCGAACTATTCCCACAACACGGCTCTGTTTGTCTGCTGCTTACCCTCCTTGTCCTTGCTGGCTCCAGGCACAGCATGCATTTGCTATTGTTTCTTCCCTGTCTCTTATTCTTCCACTCATCATTTTCTTCCCGTCTTTCAACAAACACACCCTCTGTCTCCAGAAGCCTTGGAGAAGGTCTTAGCTCCTTTCAACCTAGCTGGAAATAATCTGCATAAACTGGACATCCTATTCTCCTGTCCCAAATGAGGGTGTTACTTGCACTCTAGGCTGCTCCCTGAAGATCCTGAGGCAGCCAATTTACCTTACCTACATCTCAGGTGCTTGGCCAGGGAATTCTGGAGGCACTTCATTTAACAACTTCACTCTCAAGCATTTGTGTTTGCCAGACAACAGAGGGAACAAATCAAAGAGAACTAGACTGTAGCTCCTCCTCTGACTGTAAATATTCTTGGGGGAAATAGGCACTTAATAAATACCACTGATTAGCCAGTTTTGGTGGTCAAGGGTCACCATGTCTCAGGTCATGGAGGGCCCGCTGCTGTCCACACACTTGTCTATTGGCTCTGTCTCTTAATAATGATAATAATAATAATAATAATAATAATAATAATAAAAAAGATGGTATATGTTAAGTGCTTACTATGTGTCAAGCACTGCTCTAAGTCCTGGAGTAGATACCAAGCTAATCAGGTTGCATATAGTCTCTGTCCCAAATGGGGCTCACAGTCTTAATCCACATTTAACAGATTAGGTAACTGAAGCCCAGAGAAATGAAGTGACTTGTCCAAGGTCACATAGCAGACAAGTGGTGGAGCTGGGATTAGAATCCAGGTCCTCCTGAAACCCAGGCCCTTACTCTTACCGTTAGGCCATGCTCTTAACTCTTCCAGATCTGATGCTCGGGAAGAAAATATCACTATGCACCACTGAGGGAAAGGCTTCATACAGCTTTTTTAAAAAAATGGTATAAGTGCTATGTGCCAGGCACTAAATTACACGCTGGGATAGATCATCATCATCATCAATCGTATTTATTGAGTGCTTACTATGTGCAGAGCACTGTACTAAGCGCTTGGGAAGTACAAATTGGCAACATATAGAGACAGTCCCTACCCAACAGTGGGCTCACAGTCTAAAAGGATAGATACAAACTAATAAAGTTGGACACGGTTCATGTCTCACATAGGGGCTCACGATATTAATCCCTATTTTAGAGATGTGGTAACTGAGGCACAGAAAAGTGAAGTGACTTGCTCAAGGTTACACAGCAGACAAGCTGTGGAGTAGGGTTTAGAAACCAGGTCTTTTTGACTCCTAGGCCCGTGCTTTAACCACTAGGCCATGCTACTTCAGTAATGTATAGATGGAGAAGTCCCAAGAAGTGGAGAAGGTGGGGAGAGGTTGGTAAGGTCAGAACTGCGTGAAAAGTTAGCATGAAGGACAGAGAGTGTGGGAAGCTGTGTGTGGAAGGAACGGAGCAAGTATTTCTAGGATGGCATCGCAGGATCTGGAGAGGAATGACAGGGTGACCAATCAAACTGAAAACGTCCAATACTCCAGGGATCCTTTATCGCCGGCAAGTAAAACCCACCCTAAGGATGGGGTTTCACTGGTCTGGGCCTCTGGCACCTCAGTGACCGCATATGAGATCAGTGGCCTCTCCCAAGACATCAAATGTGGGTCATGGGTATGAAATATTCAGGAAGAGATAAGAGGCTGTTTCTGTGCATTGACCTCTGATCCTCTTCTGGCGTATTCTCCCAGAGTGGGCTGGAGTGGGAGAAGGTAGAAGAAGGCAGACTTCATCCCAAATAGCCTGGGTTCTGCCTAGCTAGACTCCTTGTTCTGGTATGGATTATGGACAATCTTTAGTTAGAAACCCCAGTGCTTACTGTGTGCAGACCACTGTACTAAGCAGTTGGGAATGCACAAATAGCCTCCAGACTGTAAAGTCGCTGTGTGCACGGAATGTGCGACTTATAGTGTTGTGTTCTACTCTTCCAAGTGCTTAGTATAAAGTTCTGCACATAATAAGTCCTCAATATATGCAATTGATTGATTCATATTCAAGTTGGTACACATGGCCCCTGCCCACAAGGAGCTTACAGGCTAGAGAGGGAGACGGGCATTAAAATAAGTTACAGATAGAGGAAACAGTAGAATAGGATATGAACACAGTATAAGGTTATAAATTAGGCCGGCAGTGAATGAAATGTGCATAGTTCCATCAGCGATGACCCTTGATTGGCAAGGTGGTGGAAGGAGGGCCTGCAGATTTCTGACATGCCAATTACCCTACTGCTTAACCTAAAACTGTAATCAGAAGCTGAGAGTCACCACTTATATCTTGTAAGTTACTAATTACGGCTGCAGTTAGAAACTTGACTTTCATATCTATTTCCCCATGAAGTAGGGTTGAAAAGCGCTTCTTACCTTTTGAACTCTGGGACTGCCAGAATAAGCAAAACTGTATGGAGGTTTCCCTTTCATATTTATTTCAAACCCTCAGCTCAGTTCATCTCCGGCTACAGAGGAGTGTGTGCGTGAGGACACTGTTTATTACAGCCTTTGTCCAATTTACAAATTGAAACAAATAATTGTGGAGACATTTGCAACTATGGAAAAAGCGTGTTTACAAAATGGAATAAAACAGACTAAATAGGCTTAGATTACAGCAGGTCCCAACCCGGCATGAAAGGGGCTCCACACAAGAACAGAAGGAGCAACTGGGCTGTGAGTCATCGTTGTTGTAGCAATTAGATCTTTTCCCAGATTTCCTGCCCAATCGCCCACTAAATGTGCTGGATTCAGAAACAACCCTGCATGTGAAGCTTTCCCGAAGAATCCGAGATGGGAAAAATGGCCCAAGTCTCTTGTTTCACTTCTCGTCCAGAACAAAATTGCTCCCAGAGATCTCTTCTCTGATGCTGGGGCACTTCCGCTGTCAACTGGAATTTCCCCAAGACTAGTGGGTTGCAGAATAGCGTACACCATTCAGTGCACCAAACTTCAGTTTCCCAAACCTGACATCTGAGGGCGGATTTGTCACTGTGACTGCCTGCAGGCACGAAGCCTCTTGCCGCCCTTCGGTTTACAAAAAAACAAACAAGACAAAAGACAATGTTCACTTGCAGATGTGACAATTCACTTGTGAATGCTGCGGTCAGACAAGAACCCCAACACCGAGCCCTGCAGACTCTGTTGCAATGGAAAGCAGCATGGTCTAATGGATAGAACATGGACATGGTTGGTAGGTCAGAGGACCTGGGTTCCGATCCTGGCTCTGCCACCTGTCTGCAAGTAATTTTACTTCTCCTTGCCTCAGTTACCTTATCTGTAAAATGGGGATTAAGACTGTGAGCCCCATGTGGGACATGGAATGTGTCCAATTTGATCAGTTTGTATCTTCCCCAGCACTTAGTACAGTGCCTGGCACATAGTAAATGCTTAATAAGTACCATAAAAAATGAGCTCAGTATGTAGGGGGTAAACTGCAACTGAAGAACATTATTTACAAGGACCATTTAATATTAATACCAAAGTTTAGCTTTTTTTTTTTTTTTGGATTTCTTTTGGCTGAAAAGTTACCCCTTCCCCAAGAACTGCCCCTCTTGACTGAGGGCTTCTGGGCCTACTTGGAAATCCAGCCCTGCTTTCATCCTCTTCTTAAATGTAATGAAAGTTATGCTGGGCTCAGAACTGTTCATTCCAGAGATGTCAGGACTGAGATCCAGCAGACCCCAGTACAAATTAAATCCTGGACTCAACCCTCTACCTCATCCATCCAGACCCACAATGCAAGGGGCTAAATTCTGAGCCATCAATGGATGTAGAGAGGTGGGGATAGGAGAGAGGAGGAATTTCAGAATATTTATTAAGCATCATCCCAGACAAGGTCTCCCACTACACAGTGGAAGGGGAATGTTGCATAGCTACTGTTATTAGAGTATTCTACAATAAGCTACAGAATGCATAGAGGTGTGTTGAGTATTTTAAATTTGCTTTTACAACCTGGTAAGGGATGGCAGGACTGTCTAACAACTCTCTCTCTTGCTCTCTCTTTTAATGGTGCTTCTTAAGCAATTACTTTGTGCCTAACACTGTACTAAGTCC
Organism: Tachyglossus aculeatus; assembly: GCF_015852505.1. Lineage (NCBI taxonomy): Eukaryota > Metazoa > Chordata > Mammalia > Monotremata > Tachyglossidae > Tachyglossus > Tachyglossus aculeatus. The sequence continues at coordinate 44,512,198 of NC_052082.1, read as the reverse complement.
TGGGGTAGATACAAATTAATCAGGTTGGACACAGTCCCTATCCTACATGGGCCTCACAGACTAAATAGAAGGGAGGAGGATTTAATCTCCACTTTATAGATGAGGAAACTGAGGTACAGAGTCACACAGCAGCAAAGTGGCAGAGCTGGGATTAGAACCCAGGTCCTCTGACTCTCAGGCCTGAACCTGAACTCTTAGGTTCTTCCCACTAGGGCACACTACTTCTCATTGTATCTTACTCCCGTAAGTGCTTAGTACTGTACTCTGCACACAGTAAGGGCTCAACAAATACTACTGATATACTGACTGCCTCAGTTTGGCTCTACATTGGGAATCTTGATGTGCCTGTAGGATCCATGATTCTATAATGTCTGCCACAAGGTGCTAAAACTGCTAGCGCTTACGATGTGCCAAGCACTGGTACAGGTGCTTGGGTAGATACAAGTTAATCAGGTTGGATACAGTCCTTGTTCCACCTCGGGCTCATAGTCTTAACCCCCATTTTACAGATGAGGTAATAGAGGCCCAGAGAAGTTAAGTGACTTGTCCGAGGTCACACAGCAGACACGTGGCAGAGCCGGGATTAGAAGCCAGGTCCTTCTGACTCCCAGGACCATGCTCTATCCACTAAGCCTTTCCATAAACTTCTTATCATAGAACTTCAAAGCACTCAAATCACCTTGCCCCCTCCTACCTTACCTCACTGATTTTCTACAACAACACAGCCCAAATACTTCGCTCCTTTAATGCCAACCAACTCTGCATACTTCTATCTCATGTATCTGGCCACTGACCTCTCGCCTATGTCCTGACTCCGGTCTGGAATGCCCTCCCAGACAATCTGACAGAAAATCACTTTCCCCACTTTCAAAGCCCTGTTATACGCACATCTCCTCCAATAGATCTTCCCTAGTTAAGCCCTCATTACCTTTTCTCCCTTTCCCTTCTGCATTGCTCTTGCACCCCTCCCCAGTCCCAAAGCATTTACGCAGATATCTGTAATTTTATTTTAATGTCTGTCTCCCCATCTAGACTGTAAGCTCCTTGTGGGCGGAGAACATGTCTACCAACACTGGTATGCTGTACTCTCCCAAAGTTATTAGTGCAGTTTTCTGCATGCAGTAAGTGCTCAATAAATATGACTGACTGAAAAAGATGCTTACTACTGCAATCATTTTTGGCCTCTACCATCTACTCATCAAAGCTGAGATGTCAATGTTAAAAAATCCAATGGGCTAGAGCAGCAACGAACCCAACTTCCACACCAGAATATCTGTGATAACATGGCTCCCAGGAAAGAGATCAAACTGACATGATTGTGCTTATAGGGCAAGGATAATATCTATTATCCCTAGTGCACTCTTCTCTTCAGGGGTCTGGCTAAATACACTTGATGAAAAAGAAACTGCATCGAAGGGAAACTGAACTTGGTTTCTGTTCTTGGCATGACACCCACCATTCAAGTCAGTGTGATTCCAAAAAAAAAAAAAAAATTAAGGCCAAAATTAATTCTCTTCTTTTTCTTCAAATAGAATCAAAGAGCTGGGAGAACTTTGCATAGGATATGGAGTTCATTCCTCAGTTTTTGGACAGGGGTGCTGCTAACCTACCCAGCGGAAGCAGACTAAACTATTCTGAACCATTTAGAGGGAGGGAATTTACAGCTTCCCTTGATACTGTCAATCCCTGCCCTCCCTACTACTTAGGCTGTGAGCCCTATGAGGGTCAGAGACTGTCTGTATCTACCCCAGAGCTTAGAACAGTGCTTGACACAAAGTAAGCACTAAACAAACACCATAATAATAGTTATAATACTGTGTCACAAAGCCCTTCCCATGCCTATCCTCAATCCCTTGTGCTGTAATCTAAACCTATTGTTTCACGCCCTGCCCTCAGTGGATAGGCAAAGTAACTTCTTCCCACTTTCCACCATCCTTCCAGTAGCTTTTCCAACAACTGAAGTCTGGGCTTCGGGTCTCCCTCAGACTTGTCTTCTCCAGGCAAAACAACTCCAGGTCCTTTGACCTTTCTGCTAAAAGCCCCAGACTCATGCCATTTGCCAAAGCTTCAAACAATCCTAAACAGAAAGGTGACAATCCATATGTACCCTAGGAATTGGTGATAATAGTTCTCTCATTTTAGGGAAGATAATTTGATTTAGTATTTCAACTTTAGAGCCTTAAAAATGAAAACTTGCAGGGATAGAAATAAACAACTTTTCTTGTTTTATGAATGTAATAACAGAAGAGAAATGAGGTTGGAAAACAGATGTGGACAAAGGAAAAGCTAATGCAACAGGGCAGCCCACACAATCTGGGAAGGAATGATAAAAAAATTTACAAGCTGTTTTTAGTCTTGAATAAAAAGAGTAATCAAGAGGAGCTGACTTGTAAAGGGGCAGGGGAGCAGCATCCTGCTGAGGAGACTAAGCAGAACCTCTCTCCTCCTGTACTGTATGCTGAGATCCATATGCTGAGGAGGGGCTGGGGGGAGGGACTGGGTAACAGCCTCTTCAACCTAATTCTTGATTTAGCACTTAATGATTTTCATTGTGCCCCCTCAAAAAACCTCGCTGAAGGGCTGGTTTCTCTTGCAGTCTGGTTTGGATCTTTCCCTTCTCTTTATTCTTTGACTCAGGCAACTTCTAAGCAAAATGTGTAGAACTGGGTAAACACTCTTGACACTGTCACTGATTTAGGAGAGTTGCTAATCTCCTAATTACCCCAGCATACTCCCCTGTTCACCTTTTTCCCTTTGGTCAGTTGGAATACGGGGAAGAAACAGGGATGCTACTTTAGGGTATCAAAGTCCTCAGAAATGGGTTTGATTTGGCTCCGACCTGTCTTAGAAGAGCCCTGTGAAAAATGAGAAAAACAAAAAGCAGCAGAATGGGGAAAGGTCGGGGTCTTAAAATTCCAGTGTCCAAGAGACTGTCCACAAAAAGATAACGTTTCAATGCCCTGTGTTCGTCCTTATTAATGATGATTTATGAGATCTATGCAAGAGACTTTCAGTTTACAAAACTATGTTTGTCTGTACAAAGTGACTCCCAGAATGGCTCTGTGAGAAAGCAGTGTTGTGCAGGGTTGGAGCCTGCTTCTGAAAACTTTCAAACCCCAGTACTGAAGCCCAGCCAGCATCTAATTTTATCCGTGAGTTTCAGGAGAGAGTAAAGCTGGTGGGAAGATTACAGAGTTCCTTGAAGCTCTGACCTACAACAGGAAGAGAGTTGTCAGTCTTCATGTCTCTCACCCTAAGTCCCCAGGGAAACAACAGTGGCAGCATGTTTTATAACACATTCCCACTGTAAAATTTTGTATTTCAGAAACATGATGCTTGCTCACTCATTTTCCTGGACCTTTGTGTCAGGAAAAACAGATGACCTTAAACGAATATTTTTAGATTGGTTTTTCAATTCCAGTTTGCATCTTGTGCTCAGCCCCACTGTCTCCTTATTAAAGTTGCACACCAAGAAACCACTGTAGCCCTCTGCATTCAGAACATAGCATCGGTTTTCAGTAAAGACACGTACTCATTCCAAAATTCCCAGGGAGTTTGAAAGTCCAAACAGGTACGGGACTGTGTCATGCAGTGTCATCAATTCTGCCTCTGATATTTTCCTAGATGCTCCTAACATAGGGAGATCCTAATGAAGAAAGCTTCAGGTGCTCAGAGAAACCATACAACGATTAGCCCCTGACAAAGACATGGATCACCTCTGGGAAATGGGGGAATCTCAGGAATGAGAGCATTTGCGGCAATTTCCACTATGAATCTTTTCTCAGGTCTGCACATGGACATCTGTCCATTATGAGGATGGGGTTCTGAAAGAAAAATGGGTGCCTCTTCTGATGGGCAAACTGAAAAGCTCACAACAAGCAGGAGAAACAAACAAGTCTGTTCCCCATGCCTGGGAAACTGCAAAGGGCTTTGTAAGAGTTCTCATGTTTTTCTTAAAAGGCAGTTCATACAGTAGCCAGTAACTTAAGAAAGGGCCATGATTGAATTAAGCAACCTCAGTTTCTCCAGTGTTTAAACAGATCGCCTCACTCTCAATTCCTAAAGACGGGGAACTGGCAAGCCAAAGAGCTAGTAAAATCAGAGCTACAGCCTAACGAGGGAGAACAAAGTGCAAACAGGACCAGGATACTGTCCATAATTCTGGCCCATTAAGCTGGGTGAATTTCACAGCCCTAAGTCAGCAATGTGCCTTTGAGAAGACAGCTTCATGGGGACCTGGCTGCTCTCTCAGAGCTGCTCTTGGAAATGAGAAAAGGAAGGGCCAATACAGATGGAGTCCCACCCCAACACCCTACTCAGTAGCTGTGGACACACTGTCAACTTGTCAGACACTACAATGTGCTGTCTGGGACTAAGCATTGTGGTCAGTACTTTCTTTTGGGTGTCAGAACAAAACCAGAACTCAGTGACAGTCCAGAGGAGCTCAAAGTTCATCATAAAAAATGCCAGCTAATGAGAAGCAGCGTGGTTCAGTGGAAAGAGCCCGGGCTTTGGAGTCACAGGTCATGGGTTCAAATCCTGGCTCTGCCACTTGTCAGCTGTGTGACTTTGGGCAAGTCACTTAACTTCTCTGTGCCTCAGTGACCTCATCTGTAAAATGGGGATGAAGACTGTGTGCCCCCGGTGGGACAACATGATCACCTTGTAACCTCCCCAGTGCTTAGAACAGTGCTTTGCACATAGTAAGCACTTAATAAATGCCATTATTATTATTATTATTAATAACTAAAAATGAGAATCGTCACCTATTTTCATCTTGGCCAAGTACGCCTCAATCCGCGTGTGCTGAGAAAAGACTGCATGGCTGGCTATTAACTTGTCTACCAGCTCTGTTGTACTGTAATAATAACTGTAATAATTGGGGTAGTCATTAAGTGCTTACTATGTGCCAGGCATTGTACTAACCGCTGGGTGGACACGAGCAAATTGGGTTGGAAACAGTCCCTGCCCCACATGGGGCTCACAGTCTTAATCCCCATTTTATAGATGAGGTAACTGAGGCTCAGAGAAGTTAAGTGACTTACCCAAGGTAATAGAGTGAATGAATGAAGTGGCAGATCTGGGATTAGATCCAGGTCCTTCTGACTCCCAGGCCCGTGCTCTAACCACTAGGCCACACTGTTCTGCACCCAGTAAGTGCTCAATAAATACCACTGATTGGTTGATAATATCTAGGCAGTGCTTTGCTGTTCTGTTGCTTAGGATAGAACAGAGAATTGGTCAGCTTCTTCGGTCCCACTGTTTTTTGAAACAGGGTCCTTTCCCTCTATACTCACGCATTCAACAGTCTACCAAATCATTCGTCAGCAAATGCAGCGTTTTTTGGAAGTTATGACAGAGAGAGAGGGAAAAGTGAGAATCAGCCAGCCGTTGGGGCTCTTTCTCTACATCCAATTCCGCTAGATTGAAAGTTCCTTAAGGGCAAGGACTGTGTCTTCCAACCCAACCTTATTGTCCAATACTTAGTACATGGCTTCTGCACAGAGTAGGACCTCAGTAAATACTATTGATTGATTCTTTGGGATCAGAGTTCAAGGCCTGTGAGCATCGAGGCACCAGGGAATATGCCTCAACTTCACCATTATTTCAAGAGGTTCTGCGTAGGTTGAGCCAACAGGAGGACGGAGGACGATGAACTCACTTCCCTTTTGAAAACCGCAGCAAAAATAATTCCATGTAACCAATTCTCTGGATTTACCAGAGCTTTTTTTCAACTGGACTTTGAGGGCCTATCACCAATTCATCACTAGGTTTCAATTATTTCCCCTCCTTGCTAAGTCTTTGCTGATTTTAAAGTCAGGCAGGAAAGGGGAGTATTGGCCTTGGAAAACATCCTAATCCCCTGAGAAAGATGTTCACTGGTCCATTTCTTTGCTTTCTCAACGACCCAATGCTGCTTGCTCCAACATCCTGCCAGGTACCTTCCCCGTACCCCTCTCCCTCCCCACCTAAAAAAAAAATGAGAGAAGTGAATTGCCCTGCCTTGCCCCTGGCTTTCAGGAAGGCACAGGGTCAGGACTGGGATCTAACATGCCACATGGCTGAAGCTGGAAACCAAATCTGATAGACAGGATCTAGATTTGAGAACAAGCCATCAACATGCCTGGATTCAATTTACAGGGAGAATGGGAAGAGAGGTGGCCCCACCATCTGAGGCAGGGACAAAATGAGAGGCGAACAGCTTGGAAAGCAAACAATATCAACTCTAAAGTTTTTTTAAAGCCACTCTTCCCCATTTATTTTCAGTTGTTTATTACTGGCCGCTTGTAAACATGGCTGGGCTTTTGCTGCAAATGACTCGAAGAGAGAACATGAGGCCCTCCACATTATCGGCTAAATCAACGAGTGTATGTCCTAAAGTCCTGAACATAGTGTTCTTACCGATATGTTCAAGAGAAAATGGGCGTGAAAAGCTTCCACAGAACAGAGTGCTCTCTGGCGAATGTCACTCGATTCGGCCACAGCGCATTGGGGAGAAATGTCCAGCAAAACCTTTGCCCTCTAGAGCTTCCCCTCCACACACCCAATTCAGCTCAGAAATGGGCACGGATAAGACCGACAACAACCCTTCTGGTGCTGGTGTTTACCAAGAGGTTAATTCTGATATACTCCAGACTCAATGTGCTAATGAGAAATGGATCAGGTCTAATGTGCTTGGTGCCATCTTGCCTGGTGGTAAAAGGTGAATAAGTCAACTAAAGTAGGTGTGCCCTGGGGCTCCACAAAAAGGCTGAAAGGGCTAGTAACTCTGGAGTGTTCATTTAGGTTCTGCCTTTAACTTGCTGTGTGATCTAGCAGTTAACCATTTAGCTTCAGTTCCGCTTACTGTCACAATGAGCTAAGAATAGCTGAAGCTGACACTTCTGACAGGCATGAGCACCAAGAAGGGTTAAGTAAGATTTTGCTCAAACCCAGAGTTGGGGCTGGAGCACGGGAGAACTAGAATCTGCGTTAAAATCTCTGTCTTTGCAAATGTCATGAAAACTGACTAATTTTTAAAGCCTGCCATTTGTGCTTTCTTTTTGGCACAGTTCACATTCTTTGAAAATTTCCCACTCTACCTTCATAAAATAAATCAGACTTGGAGAAAACAGTGACTCGCACACAGAAATGGAAAAGAAAGATGACAAGAATAGGTGCAACTTTGGGGTTGGCTGAAGGACAACTTGAAAATTTGAGTTCGAACTTCTTAATGGGAAAAGACCTGGTCAGAATTAGGATGAAATTACATTTGATTTCTCTAGCTAATGATTTTTTTTCTCACATGAAAGGCCTTTCCAGCAACCATATATAGTACTTATCTGCTGGTTGAAGCAGTATAGTAAAAAATTCTAATCTTACAGATTGCTTGATCAAACAGCTCAGAAAGTCAAGAAAATTGATTTGGCGGGGGGCAAGGGGAGATAAAAATCCTCTAGCAAGAGACAAATTGTAGCACTGGCTAAGAAAGTACTTTAACTTTCTAAACTACTGTGACTTACATTAACCAGGGATATGTTCTTGTCATGCCTGCTTAAGGAACGTCAAATTCCACTAGAAAAAAATAAGTCTGTCTTCTACAGGGCAGAAGTATTGTGTGTGCCTTCAAAGGGCACAGAGCTGGGTCACAAAGCAGGAACAGGACAGTGTTAAATCATTTATATTCTTCTTCAGGTGCTCTCTGAGGAAAAAAAAACTACCAAGCTTTTATAGGGTGACTACACTCCGATCCATGATGAAGAGGCAGGTCCTTGAGATTTCCTATGAGGTTGTCTAACACCGGGGTCACTGATATAAATAAAAGAGTCTTGGCAAGTCACCCCCTATCAGAAGTCAAAAGGACCTTACTTTCTCAAGTCTCAAATAACTTGCATTTCCCCTTCTGATCTAGAGGGATGTATGCAGAACTGAATTTAACTACCTTCTTGGGAAGGTAAAGGGCTTCGACACCCCTACGGAAGGTCTCAGCTGGGTGTTTTTGGAGCAAAAGCATGGAGGCTTTGGCAAAAGCACCGGTGTTGAGTCTGTTGTTGACAAATGATAATAATGATGAGGAGGAGGATTATGGTATTTGTTAAGCACTTACTATGCATCAGACATTGTTCTAAGCACTTGGGGTAGAATCAAGTTAATCAGGTCAGACACAGCCCCATCCCACATGGGGCTCACGGTCTAAGCAGGAAGGAGGAGGGACATCGAATCCCTATTTTATAGATGAGGAAAGTGAAGCGTGGAGAAGTGAAGTGACTTGACAAAGTCACAAAGCTGGCAGATGGCAGAGCTGGGATTAAAACCCAGGTCCTCTGACTCCTTGGCCTGTTCTCTTTTCACTGGGGCATGCTGCTTCTTACCACAGTGGGTTAAGCTACAGTAGGGCTCTGAGGCAGCACTAGATCAATCCATCAACCAATAACCAATCAATGGTATGCACTGTGTGCACAGCTCTGTGCTAAGGTCTCGGAAGAACAACACAACAGAGTTGGTAGACATATTCCCTGCCTATGACAAGTTAACAGTTTAGAGGGGGAGATGGACACTGATATAAGTAAATCAAGATCCGAATCATTTCTAAATCGCCCAGCGCCGCAAGATATCGCCAGCCAAGCCCCTGGACAGTGTCGCTGGTGCCCAGGACCCCAAAGAAAAGTTTCTCAAGGCAGAGACTGGGGGGGCTCCCGCCCCTGTGGCATCCACACCACACTAAAGGGGACGTCCGCTTGGCTCGTGCACGGGGCAGTGCTAAATGAGGCAAACAGATTCGGCAACTGTTCGATTCCCAGGCTTTTAAAAAATTGTTTTATTTCTTGCTATTTAAAAAAAAAAATCACTCGTTCCCGTGGCCCTGGAATGCCTGCCTCTGGCCCCTCTGGAGCCCTGGGTTATGTGAAAGCAGCTATGCCAAGCAGGGCCGTGGGCGTGGCAGAGCCGCCCTGGCTGCCTTGTGACATGTTCCTGACGTACTGTGTGGTCAAGGAGCTGGGACTGGGGGGCCTGAATGAGGGCCAAGCCTTGCACTTCAGCTTCCTGACCTGGCAGCCATTCAGAGAGACCCTGCTAAGTGCTATTTCCTAAATACACTAGCTTTTCATAACAATCTTACCACATTGCTTTCCTTTACAAGCGCTCTTAAAACGAGAGCTGGACTCCTTCTGGTTAATCTACACAGACTGCATTTGGAAGCCATCAGAAACTGAACTCTAAACAAAACGTTATTAATGTGTTGTAATCTGCCCTCACTGTTGCAGATGAAAAGAAAATGTTTTATAGTTTTGGAGTATACGTTTTAATTGCCTTTTAAGAGTGCATATACTTTTAGTACTCACTGTTATAAAACTGCAGTATCTGTTTCTTGATAACTGTTGAGTGATCTCAGCTATTTTTATTAGGGTTTTTTCCCCCCCCTTTCTTTTTCTCTCCCCTTTCTCTTAAACTGCCACCCGTGTAATGTTCCTTCAGATCATGCCTGATATAAGGCTCTCATACTCTGGGTCTTCATTATAAACAGCTTCTTTACAACTACCACCTCACTATAAAACACTTGTTCCTGAAAATGAGTTCTATAAACAAAGATGGGGTGAGTGGCTTTGTCTGACAATCCAGTGTGACTGGGAACCTCTTTTAAAAAAAAACAAAAAACAGAAATGGGTGACCTGAAGAGACCTAGGCTCCTGTTTCTTTCCTCAGTTATAGTCAACACATTTTCCCAACATCCCCCTGCACTTCATCCCACCAACCTCAAAGAGCCTGGCATTTTGGGCCCTGACTTAAAGTTGCCCACTGGCATAATTCTCGGCACACCAAGACAGACTCTGCGGCAGCTTCCAAATTTGTTTGAATCAGACTTGCGGGCAAGCAAGTACCAGAAAGTTCTGGTCAACCCCAATTAGGAACCATCGAAAGTCCTCATTAAAGGCAGAAGTGGGTAGATGGTACTGTCATTCACAAGGAGGGGAAACTGAGGCCTCGTGACCTGTCAGGGTTCAAAAGCAACTGGGGTAGAGTTGGAGTCCGAATTTGTGAACTTTTGACCCCCAGCACTATAATGGAGCCCACAGCCTATATAGCCATAATCCGCAGCTTTACATACAAGGCTCATTTGTTCGTTGCTTCCTTGGCGAGAAGTGCTGGCATACAGGAACTAATCACAAAACAGCAGTTTATATACCTATATATACACAAAGGAGAGCCAAGAACCAGCAGTACGGGCTCCTCGAGGTCGAAGTTCCTCTAGAGGTCGAGGCCGAGGCTGATGCCGAGGAGAAGGTGGTTTCTACCAAAGAAGTTTTGATGAAGTGGAGGGTGGATTTGGGCGAGGAGGTGGTAGGGAAATGCACAGATCCCAGAGCTGGGAAGAAAGGGGAGACAGAAGTTTTGAAAAACCAGGGCAAAAAGATGCAGGGACCATCTCTATATGTTGCCAACTTGTACTTCCCAAGCGCTTAGTACAGTGCTCTGTAGTAAAGTGCTCTTAGTAAAGTGTTCTGCACACAGTAAGCGCTCTGCACACAGTAAGCGCTCAATAAATACGACTGAATGAATGAATGAACAGAATTGGCCTATGCCCTAACCTTTACCAGTAGACCAACCAACCAGTGAAACACTAGTGTAAGACTAAAGGGAGTATCCTGCAGTCCTTCCAATTTCAGTTCTTTTAAAGATAATTATCTTCGCTCACCCCCAAACATAATCCTCCCTGTGATGTCTCTGGCACCTCCCTAATACTTCCTTGACTTACTGGTTATTATGGCTTGATACAGTGCAGAACAGCCCTCAGTTGAAACCATAGATTCCGATACAATTTCTCATGACGAGTAGGCCCCTCTCTTCAGGCCCTACCCCTCATCTCCTGGCAGTATATTTAGACTATTCCCAATGGTAACAGGCCTGCTTTTCTCTCAAGCTTTGGGATCCATACAGTCTGAGTGGCTGTTTACAAATCTCATTTTTATCTTCAGAATTATCATGACTTGTATTTTTAAACAACTTTTTTCCCCCTCTTTAATAGCTTTTTGCCCTGAGCATGGGCTGGGCAGATAAATGGGCTGGGAATCCAGGGCGAGGGGTGGGCGGTAATCTTGGATCAATCAAGCTCAGTGTAGAAAAGCAAACTTTTCCATGGAACTCGGTCTATGAAGCTCACTGAAGTCTTTACAGAACCTGGGAAAGTGGTCTCCTGCACAGAACTTTGTTTACCTGGAAACAGAAGTAGTTTTAAAACACTTTCATTTCCACTAGTGCTACTGTTGTTGCTCATCATTCTCTGTTTTCCCTGGACTTACTTGATATAGCCTGGGAGTCAGAAGGACCTAGGTTCTAATCTCGGCTTCAACACTTCTCTGTTGTGTGATCTTGGACAAGTCATTTAAATTCTCTGTGCCTCAGTTACCTCATTTGTAAAATGGGGACTGTAAGTCCCATGTGGGACATAGACTATGCCCAACCTGACTGCCTTGTATCTACCCCTGTGCTTAGAACAGTGCCTGGAATGTAGTAAGCACTTAAAAATACCATAAAAAAAGTCCCGAGGAAGAAACATGACATCTTTGTCTAGGGTTGCAGGCAGGATTTAGCCACTGGAACCCAGAATCTGGACAGCAATTTCTACAGGGATCCTTGTTTTACTGCATGGCATAGTGGATAGAGCACAGGCCCTGGAGTCATAAGGTCATGGGTTCTAATCCTGGCTCTGCTATTTGTCTGCTATGTGAGCCTGGGAAAGTCACTTCACTTCTCTGTGCCTCAGTTACCTTATCTGTAAAATGGGGATTGAGATTGTGACCCTTGCATGGGATAGGGACTGTGTCCAACTTCATTGGCTTATATCCACCCCAGCACTTAGTATAGTGCCTGGCACATAGTAAGCACTTAACAAATACCATCATCATCATAATCATCATCATCAACCTGGCTGACTGGTTTGTGTTTCTCCTTACCTCTCTGGCTCTGAAATATTAGGGATCTTGGAGTGATGATCCCAAAGATGATGGGAAAAGTTTCTTTAGACAAGGATTCAGTCCTATGAAAGGGGAGAGTTTGGAAAGACAGTTGAAAACAAAAATGCAGTACAGAAAAACTTGGCTACCTGGTTTACAGGAAAAGCAGCTTTTGTTTCAGGGGAGTCCCTGGAGAGTTTCCCAGACTCTGTTTACAAATGTCATGTTTTGGAAATTGTTGCCAAATTACTGCAACTGGCATTCTCCCGAGAGACATTCTGTTGCATTTCCCCTACCAGGAGGATAGCTCTCTAGGCACAAACCAACTTGCTTTTATGGTCTCTAAACTAAAATTGGTTCTCTCTTTGTCAGTGTGGAAGGATTCAGTTGACATCCAAATGATGAACACAGTTGAGAAAATATTCGGTTCTAAATCACCTTTGGATGTTGAAAGTGTGATAATGTTCCTTCAAACTCCTGACCTAGTCATCAATACTCATCACCCATCTCATTCCACCTATTCCTTTTTGTTTCCATCCTGCACTTGTGCCTACATTTCAGGTTCAACCCTTCAGGTAAGAGCCTATGCTTAGGTAGGGTCCAGAAGAGCTCAGGGTAAAGGAGTCAATAAAAAAAAAACCCAAATGGAAACTTTCTTCTTCCAATTTCTGGCCTTCTAGGTGGCAAATGGCCTCCCCAAAAAAGCCAAAACAAAACCTGATGATCCATGCATCTACATAATACTTTCAACAATGAGATGTGTGGACCATTACAGAAAACCCCAGGGGAACTATTTGGAATCTTCGTTGAGTCCTGGAACTGCACATCTTTATAGGTTCAGAAGTGTCAAATTACCATTAAAGTAACAGTAGTAGCAACACAACTCGTGCATCTTTTCCCTTCATCTGGGAAAGGAAACAGAATCCTCTGAGGGAAGGAAATTGTTTTACATTACAGCCTAGGCAGCTGACCTGAAATTGGAAAGGATCTACCAGAGATCTCTGATCTGTGAACTTTTTTTTTCTTTTTTTTTGGTGAGTAAGAGGAAATGCTAATAGCTGCCTTGTGGGGGAAAAGGAAGGATCTTGGCCTTTGTTGGGGGCATCTTAGTCATGTTAGGCAGGGCTGAAAAAACTCTCCCAGGGAAGCAAATTCACGAAGGTCTTAGAGAACAACATCCAGAACAGAGAGAACTAAAACCTGAGAATTTTCAAAGTTCCCCTTCCTTACACTCCTCAATTTGTAGGAATAAAGCACTGAACTCACAGCCCCAAAATAGGAACAGACTTTTCCGTTCTGAAACCTACAAGCAAAAGCTCATAACTGCATCCAACAAATTGCAGTTAATCCTCCAACATGTTTTCTTTTGGGTAAATCACATGGACAAGCATAAAAGAAAACTTACAGGGTGCTGGGTTCATGGATAACAAGGGCTGCCTGGAATGTGAGATATACAGAACACAGTGGAAAAACTTTTGGCGGACATTATAAGGAATCTGGCCTTATTTCTCAACACTCCTAAGATCTCGGGCTATTGGTCAGGTAGAGAACGCTGCTCGTGATATTGAACTGCTCAATAAAGTTTTACTGGCGAGTCAGAAGGAGAAACATCTGCTCCAGTCAGGAGCAGCTGTGGTCAGCATATAAGGCAGCTCGCATATGGTCAGCTCTGCTCTTGCTGGTAGATGGGATTGTGGTCAACAGTCACGACTTGGGGGGAATTTCACGGGATTCAAGGAGAACTGAATAGACAAAGAACAATCTACTTCATTTTCTATTTTTAGCCTACGAAAGTAAATCAAGACAAGATTGGCAAAATTTAGAACCTCAGCTTCACCCATATTTTGCATGCATGGTTGACTTTTTGCCTCAAAGATTGTAAAACCTTTAAAGGTAACTATTTCAAACACCATTTCATTGCCCAGTGGCCCTTCCACTTTTTCATTCTGATGGGACAGTTCCTTGAGATTACATTAGCACATAAGAGTTTCCTCCTACAAGGTAGATAGATTACGGAACTGTGTATAAAAGAAAATGTGAAAATTTTAATTAGAAAATTGACAAACTGTAGACCTTTCATTCAAAACCTTACCTTTATCATATCTGCATGCTATTTAAGAAGTTAAATTATGTCATATTTATTGGGAGCTGGAATTCAAACACAAACCATTTCCACATACTCAATTGTGATCATTCTTCATGTAAAGATGAATGTCAGAAAGCAGTTAAATTAAAATAGACTGTACTTAAAAAATTAAACACTTGGGAAATAACCTTTTGAGCCACTGGAAAATTACAAAGTCTAAGGCATTTCAATCAAGTTAATTTCAGTACCAACGCAGAACATTTTTTTCCCACCAGAAACCTTATGAAACAATGAACTTATCAAAATGAGCTCTGGAGTGAATGGATAACTTCAGACACAAATAGAGCTTTCTGATTACCTGTCAATAAGGTTATTCTGTGGAAAAAGTCAAAACCAGTCCAGCTCATTTTAAAACATAATCTATGGCCAAAAGGGAACTATTTGTATTGAAATGGACGTTCAACCTGCATTTTAAACAACCAAGAAACTTCTTCTAAATCAAACAGGAATGCCAACCTCTACACGTCCAGAGACACACGCCATCGCTTTTAGGTTCAAAGCCAATGAATGCTCTTTTCGTGAATGACACGGAAAAGGCAGTGTGTCATGAAGACCCTTTATTTTGGGTTCTGAGGCCTTGAAATTGTAGCCACTAATAGATGCCAGGATATTTCAAGCAGTGTTTGCATTTCAACAAGCAATTTTACAATGATAAATAATAGCTATTAAAAATTAAACTAACTAGAACACTCCCAGAAATGATGCTATTTATTATCTTGAATTTGGAAACACCAACAGTAAGTCCAAAGAATACTGATGCAATAACATCTGGAACTAAATATCTCTCAACCTTTGCTTTTCTTTTTCTGCTGTTTTGAAAAACAAGAACCCAGCAATAATTGTGAACCAGGATTTCGAGTAGAGGATTTTTAAATAATTGAGCTAAATAATTAAACTACTTGTAACAATATGGCTCTTAATTGATAATACTGCATTTCATTTGGGGGACTGATACAATTATTACTAATAATTGTAACAGCAACAAAAATGGTTTGTTAGAAGAGCATTTTTCTTCCAGAAAATCTGAACATTTAGTGATGTTTAATTCAGAAAGGTCAGGTCTTCATTTAAACATCATTTAACTCCCATTTCTGTTCTGTTTTCTTTTTCTAAAATCCTCTTTCATTCCACTCACCATAGTTAGTGTGGTGTAAGCCTTGGGTGGCAGAACACTCACCTCAGGGAGAGATATTGAAGTTTAGACCTTGATTCTTCCTAAAGCAATTTTGCATCTTGCTCAGTATTAGTAGCAATATAATAATAATAATAATAATGGCATTTATTAAGTGCTTACTATGTGCAAGGCACTGTTCTAAGCGCTGGGGGTATACAAAGTAATTAGGTCATCCCACAGGGGGCTCACAGTCTTCATCCCCATTTTACAGATGAGGTAACTGAGGCCCAGAGAAGTTAAGTGACTTGCCCAAAGTCACACAGCTGACAAGTGGTAGAGTCTGGATTCGAACCCATGACCTCTGACTCCAAAGTCTGTGCTCTTTCCACTGAGCCACACTGCTTCTCCAAGCAGCTGATCAAAGTTATTCGGCACTAAACTAGGCCCTCAGGGAACATACAAAAGAAGTAAAGGTGGGATTCTGCACTGCACTTTCAATCTCATGTGGGATACAGTAATAAGAATGATAATAACAATAATATAATGATGATATTTGTTAAGTGTTTACTATGTGTCAGACACTTTACTAAGCACTGGGGTGGGTACAAGCAAATTGGGTTGTACACAGTCCCTGTCCCATGTGGGGCTCACAGCCTCAATCCCCATTTTACAGATGAGGTAACTGTGGCACAGAGAAGTGAAGGAACTTGCCCAAGGTCCCACAGCAGACAAGTGACAGAGCCGGGATTCGAACCCATAAATGGATGAACTTTGGTCTATCTCTCCAGCAATATCCCTCTTTTCTCAGTAAATTGGGGATAACTAGTCCCACTGATCTACTTCACCAAGGTGCTCGGAAACCACTATTATCCTGGTAACTCAGAAACACTGAAAGTTTATGTCATGAGATCCTCAGACTTCCTATGGACACTCCTACCTTGTCCATAGGACAAGTCCATATTCTGCTGGACTCGACTCCACTCAATTTGAATGCTCCCCTGAAACAGCTTCACACTCCCAGAGGCACCTTAGATGTCTTTACTAGCTGATGTTGACCCATCTCTGATATAACCATCTCCACCCCATTACTCCACTTCTGACCTTTGGCTTTTAGACAACAACCCCCTATCCTGTCTCCTCACCCACAGTGCCTTTCCCACTTTCAGGCCTCAGATTCTTAACTTTCCCCATTGCTCCCCAAATCTACCTGTTTCCTTGCCTTCAGAGCAAACAATTCCCTCCCTACACTTGAAAGTTTTCAGTGCTTTACTTCCTATGAATCTCAGTGCTTACCCTCTCAATGTTCTTAGCCTAGCCACCTCCAGGCCTGGATTCCCAACCACCCTCAGCCTGCACTCCATACAGTTAAGAAAGACAAGATTGCTCTCAGCTGGCATGGAAACCTTCCATCTTCAATAAATGGCCAGTCACAGATTTATTTAGATGCCTGTGATAAAGACTCTGTGGTAAGCCTGGCTTGAGAACCTTTGGTTCCCTAGAATGAAAGAAGGGACGTTGAAGGCAATTGAATCATGAGGTGAGAAGTGGAAATTGGAGAGAGAGAAGAGGCCTCTTTAGCTGAACAGGTCCTAGCAATTGCCTAGTTTACCCACATGATAGAGTTAACTCTGGCCCATGGTTTCTTCAAAATCCGATACTCGTGTACTTGTTTGCTGGTACGCATATCATCTATTTCCTCTTTGCCTTGGATTTGGAATCCTGGAGTTCCCCTTAATTATTCAGAAACTATAAAGGGCTTTGCCTGTGTTGGTTCTGATCATACGCCACAGACATACTACGCACATCTATCTTCAAAGAACAGTTATGTCCTGATAAATTCAGTCCTTTGTTCCCTCTGCTGATGCTTGGCCTTGGCTGAATGAGATCACGATGAACAAGACAACATTGAACAGGGAGGAGAATACATCAAAAAGTCTGTATTGTCATTAGATATGGGAGAAGCTGTAAAGTCACCTATCTAGCCACAGAAAGGCAGAACAGACTTCCTTGGGAACCCAACATTTCCCAGATGTGAGGATTACCATGCCTGCCATTCTGGAGCTAACTACCTGAAGAGTGAACATAGAGACTTTGGGCCATAACCTTTCACCTCACACACTGTGTCCCCCTGCCAACCAGACAGTTTCACCAGACAGTTACTCGCCCTTTGTAATAAATGGCTTCAGTCCAAGTCCTGCTACAAAGCTGAGGTGAGAGTACTGTGCAGAAGCTGAAGGCTCTTATGTCTAGAAGCTCAACCAAGCCTAAACCCCCTAAGTGTCTTCCTTGACTTTGGCTACCCAGTTCTTTCAGAAGAGTGTGGATGGCTCCAAATCAGAAAGGTTGTTCACTGAATCCTCTAGCACAAGTAGGAGGAGAAGCAGCATGGCTCAGTGGAAAGAGCCCAGGCTTTGGAGTCAGAGATCATGGGTTCAAATCCCAGCTCTGCCACTTGTCTGCTGTGTGACTTTGGGCAAGTCACTTAACTTCTCTGTGCCTCAGTTACCTCATTTGTAAAATGGGGATTAAGACTGTGAGCCCCCCATGGGACAACCTGATCACCTTGTAACCTCCCCAGCACTTAGAACGGTGCTTTGCACGTAGTAAGCACTTAATAAATGTCATTATTATTATTATTACCCCTTGAAGTTGGTCGGTTTAACACAATTATAAGGCAGACACCTTTTGCCCCAGCTGGTAGTGGTGGGCAGAGGTAAACTAAGGCAGAACATATTGCTTGTTCAGGAATGATTTGGATAAATTAACAGAGGAGTGGTCCATAATGGGGGTACTAAGGGAAAGTTAGGGGATGTGGAGGGAAAAGTTGGGTTTGTTTGATCGATCGGAAACACAAGTGTATTGGTTCCACTGTCAGGGACAGAATACTGGGCTGGATAGGCCTCTGCTCTGATTCATTAGTGGTATTGAGGATGCAGGCACATGCCTAAATCTTCACAGGCCCTGAGATGTCCTGAGGAACTAAGGGCCTCCAGTTTCCAGGAGGCTGTCAAACTCAAAGCACCCCAAGGTCCTGAGCAAAGCCCCAGAGCATCTCCATGATTGTTCTGCTCCTTTCAGCTGCCTTCTCTTAAGAGACTAAACAACCCAACTGCTCATCTGCAGGAGAGGGCTCTCCCTTGCCATTCCCAGTCAAAGACTCATTAGGGCTAGTACAGCTACATTAGCTATTTTTGCCTGTACCTTACAAGACAGGCATACCATGGGTGACGGCACAACCCTAAAAGGCTCTTTTCTGCAAATATTAATGATGACTCACATCTGCACTGTAGAATGACAGAAGCATTTTCACAAATCAGTAGTCAATCATATTTATCGGAGCACTCACGGTGTGCAGAGCTTGGGAGAGTACAATCTAATTGACACATTCCCTGTCCACAATGAGCTTACAGACAAAAGGGAGCAGCTCCTAGTTCTCTGTCCTGAATGGGCTCATAAGGATGGTGCTAAAATTGCCTCATGAACATTCTGGAGTAAATGCTTCTCGCTACCACTTTCAGATAAGTTGATTTCTTTCTCAGTTATGTTTTCAAAAATGTATTGAGACTTTATAGAAGAGCAAACACAAGACACCATTACCTTAAAAATAACTACCTGGCCACCGCAGCCACAAAAATATATTTCCTCTGAGGCTGCTACTGAAAGCCTGGACCCAAAGCATTTCCATCTTAGCGTAGTCAAGATTCATGGAAAAAGCTCAAAAGGTTGTAACCTCTCAACAAGAAATATTTTTAGTTCATACCTGAGCACTCTTTTTTAAAGAGATCCACATTGAAAAGGTCAAGTTGCAGGGTCTTTTGTTTAAAATAAGTAATAAATGAGTAAACATTAACTTATAACTTCTCCTTGGGTCTTTGCTACTTCAAGGGATATCATTTCTCCTTTAAATAAGTTGCCCCTTAAGAATCTGCAAGATTATCTTGATTAAAAATCTTTAACTTCTTAATTTTAAATAGGAAAAAGCTCATTTCCTTCTTATTTAAAAAGCAAACAAATACTTTCAACATGATCTTGATCTTAACATTTGCATGCTATCCTTGAAACATTAACACATTGAAATGATAAACCCGTCAAAGTAAAACTAGTTAATCTTTTTATTTTAATCATACAAAGTGTTTAAATGTATTTGATCAAAAGACAAAAAACAGAATTTCATGCCACTCTCTCCCCTTCATTTTAAAAGTCATTATAAATCACTGGCAGAAAAGTTTGTCCTTGGAATTTCATAGGTAATATCTCAAACATTTTCACTGTTGTACGATGAAGGCTTCAGAAAAATCTTACCTTCTGTCTTGCTCTCAAAGAAAATGAGGTAAAAGGGAAGACCAGGTACATTGAGTGCTATCATTACTGAAGAATTTTATTAGTGTTTATTATGAGCAAAGTACTGTGTGAAGTGTTTTATGTAATTTGCAGAAGATGAACATTATTTAAGCATATAAATTCTTAAATCTAAGAAATTAAATTCTAAAAACCATCCTTTCCTCTTCATCCAAACTGCTACTATATAGCTCCAAGCACTTATCCTATCCTGTTTTGACATCCCTGCCTCCTTTCCCCCCCCAAATCCAGTCCATACTACACTCTGCTGCGTGGATCATCTTGTCTGTTTCATCACCAACCCCTCATCCTGTTAAGTGCTTACTATGTGCCAGAAACTGTACTAAACGTTGGGGTAGATATACACTAATCAGGTTGGACACAGTCCCTGTCCCACATAGGACTCACAGTCTTATTCCCCATTTTACAGATGAGGTAACTGAGGCACAGAGAAGTTAAGTGACTTGCCAAAGGTCACACAGCAGACATGAGGTGGAACAGGGATTAGAACCCAGGTCCTTCTGACTCCCAGGCCACTAAACCATGCTGCTTTTCATTATCAAAGAGAACTTCAAATTTGGAATTGTTAATTGATTACCCAGCAAATGATACAAAGGACATAAACTCCTGGGAATAGATTTTAGCTATATGTTTTCCCTGATCCTACACATGACTAGTTCAGAGAAGAAAAGAGTCAACACAGAAACTAAGAATGCTAAATCTACTGTTTAATTCAATATACCAATTTTTTGGTGGCAAGGCAGCCTATTATTAAAATCTCAGACTGTTTTGCTTGGGAGGACTCTGCTAGGGTTATCTATCCCCCCTGTTTCTAGGCAAAAAGACTTCTAAACAGTCTGTGGATCGTAACCACAACGTCAGAAATATTTCATAAGAGCAAATTGATATGACAATAAACCCTCCACAGAACACCACCTGGAAGCACCTTATTAGAGATTTAAGATCTTGACAAACCACTATGGAAAGTCTAGCTGTCACAAATATAATCCAGAATCAACAGAGAGGGAGATTGTATTAGGCAAATCACAAGATTAGAACCCACTCCTTCGAGGTTTTTCAATGGAAAGGAATTCTCCCATAGTGTGGGTGACAGTCCAGTTCTACACAGTGGGCATTCAACTAATTTGGTGCCCTGCCCATTTCAGCAGGACACTCTTTACTGGGAACAAGTATGAAGATGCAAAACAACTATGGTGTTGTTCCATTGGTTATCCATCCAATAACATCAAGAGGGAGTAACCTGTGGAAAGCTAAAGCTCATTCTTCCTCTATTGCCTCCCTCTCCCGCCTAGAGGGTCAGACAGCTGGAGTTGAGGACACTTAGCTCTCTTTTCTTTGCATCCAAAGAGTTAATCTGGGTCCTGGGGAGATGAAAATCTCTGGGTTTATTGTTTTGTGAAGTTGCCTGATAAATGAGGATCCAGCTGTAATTGTAACATTCCAGGCTCATAAGGCGCCAAGTTTTACTAACTATAATTTAACTGGTCCAGTTGATGCAGTCCAAATTCTTGTTTGGATAATCAGCCTTTGTTTAAATATGTACAAAAAAGTCCAGGCCAGCATCAGCCTCTGGCGATGTCATGTGAGCTTACTCCCCTCCAGCTTGCAGTAGCCGAAATTCATACACAAGAGAAGGATTATTTTCCTAGTATTACTGTTACGGTAACATATAATCAGTTCTCCCTCTCCCCTCCACCCCCCAACCTCCACAGCTCCCCCCTTTACAATTCACAAGTCTTCTTTTCAAGTTCAAACAAAGTTTAAAGGTGAAAAGGTCAAGAAAGTTTCCTGGCTGGTGGGGGTGGGGGGTAGGGGGTGGGTGGGAAGGGGGTAGGAATAACCAGGGTCTCCACCTCTGCATCTACAAAGGGCTCGAGACTCTCACATTTCATTGCACTGCTGAAGTGCGTTGTCTCCTCAGCCCAATCTGTTTGGAATGAAATTAAGCCCTTGTTAATAATACATAACATAATAATGATTACACCACAAGTCAAGCAATCATATTCAATATATAAGCAATTGGAGTGGCTCATTAGCCCATTTGTCAAAGTCTCGATTCTTGATCTTTGACTTCACTTCCGCTGGGAAAAGGACTTCCAGAACTAGTCTGTTCTCTTGGAAGGCGTTTCTCCATTGGCCACAGTGGCTTATACATTTCGACACCCCAAATGCCTCTCCTCTCGGCTGGCTGGATAGCCTTTAAAGTCGATTCCAGGTGAATCATAGACAGGAAGGGCCCAGACTCATAATTAATACGAAGACAAGAAAGATGGGGATTTCAGAAAGGCAAGGCATAAATCATGCACTTGTGTGTCTGGAAGTGCTGAACACTTTGAATGTGAAATTTGAAAACTGCCATGCTATATCTGAAATGGCTGGTCCCAGAGTGAGCAAGTTCTTAGCTGGGAGGGTCAGATCAGAGACAAAGCCTAGAAGATCCTGAGAGTTTCAGAGAATGACATTCAAGTTCTTGGGCCAGGCAGCTTCTGGGAGAAAATCCTAACCACCTGAATGGTGCCCAGCACCTAATGTTTCAAAAGAGGAAGAGGAGGGAAAGGAAGGGATGGGCCATGTTTATGTATCTAGAAGCAGAGGTGAAATGGGATTCTTTTGTTTTGTAACTTGGCTCTTTGTAGATGCATTCTGGGCCTTATAATAATAATAATAATGGCATTTATTAAGCGCTTACTGTGTGCAAAGCACTGTTCTAAGCGCTGGGGAGGTTACAAGGTGATGAGGTTGTCCCACGGGGGGCTCACAGTCTTAATCCCCATTTTACAGATGAGTTAACTGAGGGACAGAGAAGTTGAGTGACTTGCCCAAAGTCACACAGCTGACAACTGGCAGAGCCGGGATTTGAACCCATGACCTCGGACTCCAAAGCCCGGGCTCTTTCCACTGAGCCATGCTGCTTATGTCCTCCAGGTGCTTAGTTTTGTATCCAAAAGCCAGACCCGAGCAAATCTCAGAGGACAGGGTTGGCGCAGCTGCCAACATTTTATGTTGGGCACCAGGGTAAACTTGGGATGGAGTGTTGTGAAGATGGCACACTGGGGCAAAGTTTTGGTGGGGGTGAGGAAAGAGGGAAAGAGAAGAAAAAGAGGGGGGAAGGGGAGGGAATAAAAGGAGGGAAAGGGGTTTTATTCATTCATTCAATCATATTTATTGAGCACTATGTGCAGAGCACTGTACTAAGTGCTTGGGAGAGTACAATACATCAGTAAACTGACATATTCCCTTCCCAAAATAATCTTGAAGGCAGGGATCATTCTACCGATGTTCTCTCACGTGTACTCTCCCAAATGTACTGTGCACCCAGTAATTGTTCAATAAAAAATGATTGATTAATAACGATAATAATAGTAATAATAGTATTTGTTAAGCACTTACGGTGTACCAGACACTGTACTAAGTGCTGGGGTAGATACAAGCAAATCAAGTTGGACACAGTCCCTGTCCCACGTTGGGCTCACAGCCTCAATCCCCATTTTCCAGATGAGGTAACTGAGGCCCAGAGAAGTGAAGTGACTTGCCCAAGATCACACAGCAGACAAGTGGCGGAGCTGGGACTAGAACCCATGACCTTCTGATTCCCAGGCCCGTGCTCTATGATTGAGAGGAGGGAGGGAAAGAAGAAGAGAAGGAGAGAGGTGGGGGGAGGAAGGGGAGAGGATACTTACCTTCTGCTGCTGCCATCTGCCAAGCAGCTGTTCTCTGGTCCCAGATGCAAACTGACAGCCACAGTGGCGGCTTCGGAACCCCATCACTATGCCCCCAAAACAGCCTTTGGGTTGTCTGAATGGACCAAGGGTGAGATAGGTATCTAGCTGGGAGGGCCTGATCCGAGACAAAGTCTATAGGATCCTGGGCGCTTTAGAGAATGACACTCAGGTTTCAGGGCCAGGAAGCTTCTGGGAGAAAACCCTGTCCCGGCAACCTAATGTTTCAACAGAGGATGAGGAGGGCAAGGAAGTGATGAGCCTTGTTCAGGCATCTAGGAGAAAGAGAGGTGAAATGGGATTTTTTGGTTTTGTAACTTGGCTCTTTGTAGAAGCATTCTTGGCCTTATGGCATCCAGATGCATAATTTGGTATCCAAAAGCCAGACCCCAAACAAACCTCAGAAGAAAGGGTTGGCAAGGCTGCCATATTTTATGTTGAGCACTGCTGAGAAGTTGGGGTGAAATTGGGGTGAACTTTGGATCCTAGTTGGGGGGAGAGAAACTCGGTAGTGGGAGCTGCCCAGTGAGGGTCTTTCAGCAGGGGGCTAGAAGTGGAGCTGATATATGAACTCCACTGCCAGCCCCTTTCTGGTTGTGAGGGGTGCTGATGCAGTAGTTTAATTATACCCACTGACCTCATCCAAAAAGCTGGGAGGGAAAAGCTAACGGTTTCGCCCTTTCCCAGTGACAATGCAATGGGGCGGATGCCCCCTTCATTCCAAACCTCCCTCTGCCTTATATTTTCTTCATTCTGCCAAACGAAAATCTGTCAAAATGAAAAAAGCCTCCAGAAATCTCAGTCAACCGCAACAGTTGAATCAGGCAAAGAACTGGGATCCCCAGAATAGTTCAGAAATAAGGAAGTCACAGCATAATAAGGCAATTATATTATTAGAGATATGAGATATAAGGTAATAGGTACATTGTTTTTAGCCCTGACAAATAAAATAGATAAAAAAAGACCCATAGTAGAACAACATCAGCTCTACTTTGAAACGTCCCTTATGATTTAGGCTTTTTGAACCCAAATCCTATGCCACTCGTTTGAAGACAGAGGAAGAGAGTATTTTCTCATACTACTACTAATAGTTACGGTATTTGTTAAATGCCTATTATGTGCTAAGCAGTGTTCTAACCACTGGGGTAGACACCTATTTTGGTTAATCTCTGATTAACAGATGAGGAAACTGAGGCCCAGCAGTCAAGTGTCAAAGCAGTATTAGAATCCAAATCTCCTGTCTCCCAGTCTACATGGCACCTCAAGAAACTAGAAGTAAGGGAGCCGGGATCCTATGTCCCATGCAAGTCCTGACTTGCTGGTGATTGTGTTTCAGTTTTTCTAGAGACAGGGATGATTCTACTCTGGGATAAGACTTGGGAGAATCTGGAATCGTAGACTTTTCAGACTGGAAATAATCTAATGGAGCCATTCAGCACATTCCCCCACTTCCAAGCAGAACCGTTCTAAATTCTTCCTAGAAGATGGATACGATCTACCTGATCCTTAAAAGAGATTCCGTTACCTCCTTCACAACCAAGTCAAGGTTTTAACAGCCCCTATTGCTGAGAACTTTTTTGCCGATAATCACGAACTTTCCTGCTACACTTCAGTGCCATTTGAGCCCTGAAAGCATTCTAAATAATTACTCATAAGTCATCTTCCAGTGAGGACTGCCTTCCTCTTCAAGAGACAGTTCATTATGTTTTATCAAGAATGCTGCACTACAGAAGAGGACAACTCTTGGAAACATTCAGTGAGCTCAAAAATGCAGGCTTGTGGCTACAAACAACATCCCCAATTCTCTTCATGTGTAAATTTATCCCCTAAATTTACTTATTACCAGTCCAACAGTATTTATTGAGTACCGACAATGAAGAGAACACTGTATTAAGCCCCCATAAAAGTGAACGCTTCAATTCCAGACCTCAAAGAATTAACGACATAGACTGTTAGCTCCTTGAAGGCAGAGATTGTGTCTGCCAATTTTATTGCACTGTACTCTCCCAAGTGCTTAATACAGTGCTCTGCACAAAGTCAGCACTCAATAAAATACCACTGATTGAAGTGCTTGCTGCTTTATCAGCAAACTGGTGAACAAAGAGAACTGGGTTCTGGAAGTAGTAGTAAAGCTATTTAATAAATATCCACTGGTGCAGTGCACTGTACTAAACGCTGGGCTAACAGCACCAGAAACACGAGACACAAGCTGAGAATTTCTAATGCATCTAAAGCTCTTCTGCAAAACCCATTAGTCATTAAAAAATTCTGAATGCCCCATTTTTTCCACTCAAACCTGTAAAACCTAGGGTCAACTATCTCCCTTGGGACCCAGAGGTGCGAAGATCTTGGCACTGAATTAGTTCCTCTGCCTTTGCTACCCTGGGTTTGGCCCTCCCAATATACTTCACTAATAACTTTAACAGCACCGGAATTAACTTAAAAGTCAAGCATTTTAACCATTTGGAAGTTATGAATAAGGTTACCCCATTTCCACCCAAATTAGCATTCCGCATGGAGGGACAGAAGTATGACTACAAACCGGGGGAGGAGCATAACTTCTTGGGACCCAGGTGCTCAGATAAGCAGGCAGGGGGAAGGTGCTTTCCCAGCCGGCAGTCCTCTAGATCCATCTGGAAATTCAGTCAAATGGAAGCAAATTCCATTTAATTCCCAACTGATTCAGGAAACATCTTTTTGCATCTTGGGTTAACAGCCCAGTCCGGCCTCAATGGTGTGCATTAGGAAAACACAACATTTATAATTGTCTTACATCATGAGCCTAAAGGATGCCAAAGAGACAACCGGTGAGGTGGAAGGAGCCTGAAAAAGGAATCTGGCACGAACTTTCCACTCTTTTGATATCTCTTTTTCTCTCATGTGCATGCTCATCTCTTTCTCACCCCTCCCTCGGGTAGCTATGGCTTCTCAGGATGTCCATGCTCAATTGCAATCAAGCAAGGTTTGTTTACTGGCCACAGTGATGGGCTCGGAGACCACAAATGCTGGCTTACATTCCCAGCTCTGCCAATTTGCCGGGAGGATTTTGCCTTGGTTCCCCCATGCAGAAAATGAGGATTTAAAACCTTGCCAGAGATAGGTTTGTCATCAACACTACATACATACAGAGCCTCACTGTGCAATATGCACATATGTACGGAAATATATACACACCAGCTCCACAAGGGCAACTGGCCCTATTGTTTCTTTTTCTAGGGCCACAGAACACAGTGGCAGGTTGCTGCTGCTGCCACATTTTGACATTAGCGTGGCTATCCTTGGGGGTCTCTCCCTCAAAAGTTACCAGTACAATCGCTAGTCAGAGAAGCAGCATGGCATAGTGGATAGAGCATGGGCCTGGAAGTTAGAAGGTCATGGGTTCTAATCCCGGCTCTTCCTCTTGCCTGCTGTGTGACTTTGGGCAAGTTACTTCAGTTCTCTGTGCCTCAGTTACCTCATCTGTAAAATGGGGGTTAAGACTGTGAACCCCATGTGGGACAGGGACTGTGTCCAGCCCAATTTGCTTGTATTCAACCCAGCGCACTTAGTACAGGCTCTGGTAATAATAATAATAATAATGGCATTTATTAAGCACTTACTATGTGCAAAGCACTATTCTAAGTGCTGGGGAAGTTACAAGGTGATCAGGTTGTCCCACAGGGGGCTCACAGTCAATCCCCATTTTACAGATGAGGTAACTGAGGCACAGAGAAGTGAAGTG
The DNA here is from genome assembly GCF_015852505.1 of Tachyglossus aculeatus. Classification (NCBI taxonomy): domain Eukaryota; kingdom Metazoa; phylum Chordata; class Mammalia; order Monotremata; family Tachyglossidae; genus Tachyglossus; species Tachyglossus aculeatus. The sequence goes on along the minus strand of NC_052082.1, from coordinate 44,485,206 downwards.
ACTTGCCCAAAGTCACACAGCTGATAATTGGCGGAGCCGGGATATGAACCCATGACCTCTGACTCCAAAGCCCGTGCTCTTTCCACTTAGCCACACTAAATACTTTAAGCACAAATAAGTTTGTTCAATAACAGAGTCCCCTTCTAGACTGTAAGCCCAGTGTGGCAGGGATTGTCTCTCTTGCTGAATTGTACTTTCCAAGTGCTTAGTACAGTGCTCTGCACACAGTAAGCCCTCAATAAATAGGATTGAATGAATGAATGAATGAAATACCATAATTTTTTTATTTTTTAATGCTGAGGCCTCAGTCTTCCACAATCTCCTCCCAGATCCCGACCCCCCAGCATACTCCAGTTTTCCCAACTCGTTGTGGGCAGGGAATGTACCTGTTTATTGTTGGATTGTACTCTCCCAAGTGCCTAGTACAGTGTTCAGCACACGGTAAGCACTCAATAAATATGACTGACTGACTGACTTTTCGGCAGCAGCCATGCCCACGGTTCCTTCCATTCCTAGTGACTTTAACCCAAAGTTGTCTGGGATCTCCCACACATGCAGGATGTCCTGAGTCACTTCAAGCGTCACTATGAGGTTTCCTTCCTCCCCCTCTCCGCAAGAGACAAGAGACTGGGAGAGAGAAAGGTGGGAATAAGGTGACTGAGAGTTACTCTGCAGCCTTCCTCAGACTCTGGGGAGGCCTGGAATCAGCTTGGCCTTGAAGTAGGAGTCTTCCTCTGAGCCTGTCCCTTTCCACTTCACATCTGTGGGTCTGCTCTCCTTTCTAATATAATAATAATAATGATATTAATAATGATAATAGTCGCATTTGTGACAGGCACTGTTCTAAGCCCTGGGGTGGGTACGAGCAAATCAGGTTGGACACAGTCCCTGTCCCACACGGGACTCACAGTCTTCATCCCATTTAACAGCTGAGGTAACTGAGGCCCAGAGAAGTGAAGGGACTTGCCCTAGATCACCCAGCAGACAAGTGGTGGAGCTGGGATTAGAACCCACGTCTTTCTCACTCCCTAGGCCCAGGCTCTATCCACTAGGCCATGAGGCCATGTTGCTTCTCTGTGCTCTAGACTCTAAGCTTGTTGTGGGTAGGGAATACGTCTGTTTATTGTTATCGTGTACTCTCTCAAAGCTCTGCACACTGTAAGTGCTCAATAAATACCACTGACTGACTGACTCTGTTTTCTTTGACTGTCTTTCTGGCTTTGGCTCTGGGTTACCACAGTCCTGTGTTTTTCCTAGGGCACCCCTAGTATCTGTCCACTACGTGTCCAAATCTCCAAATGAAAGACTGTCACCTATGCACATCATTTCCAATCCTTCTCTAGAGAACATGATTACTAATTCAACTAGTCAGCTCTATCCAAATTGACAGTCAGAAAATTTCCCCCGTTCCACAGAACTTTCCTTTCGAACTTACTTTCCACCTCGCTATGCTAATATGAGAGCTATTTGGAGATAGGAAAGGTGCCCAACTGTGCTTCCTCATTGCAAAATACCAAGAGAACTTTGGGAAGCAGATAATAACTCCAAATTCTTCTTCAGTGCAAGCGCTCAGTAAATATCACTGACTGATTGCCTGATTGAATGCATGTTACAAAGCAATATTTATCAACCATCACTGTTTTGGAGGGACGTTTTGCACCATTACCATGAGAATAAACCAAAGAGAGGGTCAGGGTGAACCAGGTTAACACTGGTTCATTCTTGGTCACGAAATATGGAATATTAAAACTAGGACAAAAATCTAGCATACATCTGGATAAACCATCATTTGCCACACCGATTATCTGTAATTGCTCCAAACATTAGAAGAGAGCATATTTCTGAGGAAAGGAACTTATTGCATTGTCAGTAGCAGTTGTAAAATGTGGTCAGTCAAGTGTTTGGATAAATACAGAAAAAAATGCCATGTCTGGCTCTTTGAGGACAGGGATCATGCCTATTCACTCGTACTCTCCCAAGTGCTTAGTACAGTGTTCTGCACACAGTAAGAACTCAATGAATTATTTATTTTTATTTATGTCTGCCTTCCCCTCTAGATTGTAAGCTTATTGTGGGCAGGGTATGTGCCAACCAGTACTGTTGCACTGTACTCTCCCAAGCACTTAGTACAGTGCTCTGCACACAGTAAGCACTCAATAAATGTCACTGATTGTTTGATTGACGATATGGATAAGTCAAAGTTTGTAACTTGATCAACTTGGTTTAGAGAAACGGGCTTTGGCCAAGAACTGAAGATATCAACAAATTCAGTGCTTTCAACTGGCTGCTGGACTGGGACATAACTTGGGAGCCGGGAAGATTGGAGGCTAGTTTGACTTCTCCCATGACCTTGCTAGGTGAGTACGGACCAGTAATTTACTGCCTCATTCCTGGCTTTCCCACCTGTAAAATGGGAATGGTAATTCTATTACTACCCCCATTTTCCTCCCAGGGATACTGGAAGGATAATGTGAGATATCTGCAACAAAAGCAATCCTCCCTAATAAAAATCAAGAAAATATTTCATGAATGATGAAGAAACCAACAAATATATATCCTCCATCTACCAAATGTGACATGAGTACCTGAATGCCAAGTTGCGGTAGCGTGATTCATATTTTGTTTGGACAGGCAAAATCTGAAGTCATTACGCAGCCAGACATAATGACTTATAAGGCGATAGAAAACTTTCATTTCCTACTGTGATATTCAGTGATTTGGGGAAATACTGTACCCATTGGACATATTACTTGATTCCTTCTAAATCCTTTAAAATGTCCTGTAAATCATGGTTTCCTGTTAAAATAACTTCACTGACTAAAGATTATGTGTCAATTCATGTTTCTTGGCTGATTATGCAACATGATTGGGACTGAGAAAAATTTCAAAGCAAAATAATAAAAGCTCCAAGAAAAGCCTCAATTATTATCAATCATCAATGGTATTTATTAGGTGCTTACAGTATGCCGAGCCCTTTATTAAGTGCTTGGGAGAGTACCATATAATAGGGTTGGTACACATGATCCCTGTTTTACGAGAAGCAGTGTGGCCTAATGGATAGAGCGCAGGTCTGATACTCAGAAGGACCTGGGCTCTAATCCCAAATTGTGACCTTGGACAAGCCACTTAACTTCTTTGTGCCTCAGTTACCTCACCTGTAAAATAGAGATCAGGACTGTGCCCAACTTGACTAGCTTATATCTACCCCAGTGCTTAGAATGGTGCCTGGCACCTAGGAAATGCTTAACAAAACAAAACAAAACAAAACAAAAAAGGAGTTTACAGTCCTTTTGTTAGGGCAAGTGAAAGAGCTGCTGCCTACTAAATTTTACTCCAAATGCAGTGTGGGGATGACTATACCCTTAGCTTACTATGTGCCAAGCACTGTTCTAAGCACTGGGGTAGATACAAGTTAATCAGGTTGGACACAGTCCCTGTTCCACAAGAGGCTCACACTCTTAATCCCCATTTTATAGATGAGGGAACAGAGGAACAGAGAAGCAAAGTGACTTGCCCAAGGTCACACAGCAGACAAGTGGTGGAGCTGGAATCAGAAACTACGACTTTCTGATTCCCAGGCCCATGCTCTATCCACTATGCCATGTCTTCTTCTATTTCTTCTTCTACTCTTGTACCCTCCCAAGGGCTGAGTCCACAGCAGGCATTCAAAACTTTCGATTCATTGTGAATCACCTCACCCATCCATCGCTCCATCCGTCACTCCATCCATCTACCTATCCATTCACCTTGCACTGTTTTTTTGTTGCACCGAAAACAATTCAGTTGCTGATACTTCTAGTGAAGGATTTACCCAAAGACTCATCCACTTGGAAAGGAAGGGCAATTTTGTTTGAATTAAAATGGCCAAATTCAATGGTTTAACTCTGGCCCCTTGGGAAGTGGCAGCAGCAGCATGGGAAAGAGTCGAGGGCGGAGACTCAAGTTTCCTGCGCAGAAGGAGGCAATGGTAAACCACTTCCCTATTTTTTACCAAGAAAATTCTATGAATGCAGAATGATTACAGATGGAGGCGGGGCGTTCTGGGAGAGAGGTATCCATGGTTTCCTTATGGGTCGGAGATGACTGAACAGTATAAGACATGACCATGGGAAGTTAAAACAAATTAGCAGAAGGTACCCTGTATCCAAAATATGTAAAAGGAGTGAAGGAAGATACAACCCTTTTTGTAACACTTAAGCACTTTGATACTCACCCCAGCCCGATAGTACTTACATAAATATTCTTAACCTCTACTATTTTCTCAATCCCTACTTTATTTCAATGCCTGTCTCTCCCCTGGACTGTAAGCTCCTTGTGGGCAGGGATCACATCTACCAACCCTGCTGTATTATACTTTCCCAAGTACTTATTTCAGTGCTCCGCGTACCATAAGCGCTCAATAAATACCACTGACTGACTGGTAGAAGCCCAGGATTGGGACCACCAGGAATTTGAATTAGGATCCGGAATCTTCTTCCTGCTTTGGCAGTGCAATAAATTTTCTGCTGCTCCATCCTTTAAAAGGAAGATGTCTGTTGATATCTTGAAGTCCCGAGTTATCTGGAAGCGTAAGCATCCAATGGTGCTTCCAGAAAGCAAGTTCAAAACACATAAGCATCAAAATTTTTGGTGCAGTTGTGGGGTTTTACTAATAAAACCAACATACTGGCTTCATAGTGTCCTTCAGCCTTTAGACATGCATGCTAAACACAACTGCCTGGAGTTTGCTGAAAACCAAAAATGCGTGGACATGTTTTATGAATTCTACGCAACAAATTTTTTCATTTAAAAATTCCATGTTTCAGCTGGGATGTAAGAACACGAATGATACACATTCCACCTGGAACATGGCATTTTGTGAAAAGAATTTTGTCCTGCATCTTTTCCTCCAGATGGGTGTCTGTGTTCAGTTAGAATTAGTAGCAAAATCGGTCAGAATCAGATGCAAATAAAAAGAAATGTGGTTGATGGAATGCATATTCGCTGTATTCCACCACTACAAAAAATGCATATTTTCATTCAGAGCTAGATGTGACACTATGTCCCTTTTTATATTCACAAATAATTAACTTTTTTTCAATCTCCTGCACAAAGTTTACAACCAAAGAAACAAGAATAAACACCCCTTTCATTAGAGTATTAGATCATTCCAAGTGAGCTACGGCTTTAGATGGAATAAGATGCTGACAGTAAACTGATTACATATGCATCAACTCTACCAGACATAAGCAGTTCTGGACTGCAGGGATAAGATACTGTCTTTGCTTATGACTGCTTCTTGATCCAGAGAGATTTAAGCAACTGATTTTAATTAGATGCTTTAAGCTAGTCATACTACAACCACCAAGATGTATTTATAGTAGAATTTTAAACTGGAAGAATTAAAATGACTGTGAAATGGATGAATCCCATTCCTCTCTCTCCAAATGGCTTGCTGACCATTAGCAAGAAAAAGAAAAAAAAGTTCTGTGATTTCAAGAATTAATCCAGAGCAGTAAATTAAGCCACACTCATCAGATCATAACTAACAGGTGGCTGAAATGATGTTCGTTCCTAACCAGCATAAGTTAATGTAGTCAGGGCTAGCCGCAGTTCTCCTGGAACCGATTTGAGCAGAAAAGGTATCACTACCCAAGTCACACCAACTCAAATCATTTCCAGCTCTATGCCTGCAGATGTTCACAGAGTGGTGGAGTGCAAACGATACCCTTAAGGAACACTCCAAGCACTGTGTCCCCATGTGGCTCAATTATTAATTATTATTATTATTGCTATATCTTAGCACCTGGTTGTTGAAGATGACCTAATGTTCAAAATCAGTGAAAGGGAGATGAATCTCTTCTTGATAATGCCAGAACACAAATGCCCACTAGGGAAAATCTGCTTTCCTGATTAGTTCCCTCTTCCTTTACAAATGATGAAGTCTCTGGATTATTATTATTATTATATCATATTATTAAATGTTGATGCTTTTCTCTAAGTGGCAAGATGTCCACAGAAAATATGCCACGTGATCCAACCATCTTTTTTAGGTTGAGCGTAACAAATTCCCCAGGTGAAATGTTTAAGGGTCCTGTTTATGGGCTGAGACCAAAGGTTGATGAAGAAGACAGCTGGATCTAATAATGTTAATAACAATAATAATAATACTGATGATAATAATAGTGGAATAGAGAGATCAGCAGGGAGGCTAATGTAGAAGTCAATTTGGAATATGGCAAGTGCCTGGACTGGCACGGTTGCCATTCGGATGGAGAGGAAAGGGTAAATTCAGAGAATATCATGGAGGAAGAACTGGCAGGATTTAATGACAGGCTGAATATGGATGCTGAAAAAGAGGGAGGAGTCAGGATAATGTCACGATTATGGGATTGAGAGAATGGGAGGACAGAGGTGAGATCAACTGTAATGGGAAAGTTAGATGAAGGAGGCAACTTGGGAGAGACAATGAGGAGTTCAGTTTGGGAGACTCTTGTGTTTGAGGTCCTGGCAGGACAAGATTAGGAGGACTAGGATTGAGCAGAGTCGCTTGGATTTGGCAAGGGGAAGGTCACCGGTCCCCAGTGACCTTAGGGAAAGAGTGGTCTTGGGTGGGTCAAAGGGGCAGAAACCAGATTCTAGTGGGTCAAGGCGGAAATTGGAAGAGAGGTAGTGGAGGCAGTGGTGTACAGAACAAGTTTTATAGATGCAGAGCGATATCCTAATTCATCCATTCATTCAATCGTATTTATTGAGTGCTTACTGTGTGTAGAGCACTGTACTAAGCGCTTGGGAAGTACACATTGGCAACATATACAGATGGTCCCTACCCAACAGTGGGCTCACAGTCTAGAAGGGGGAGACAGAGAACAAAACAAAACATATTAACAAAATAAAATAGAATAGATATGTACAAGTAAAATAGAGTAATAAATATGTACAAACATATAAACATATATACAGGTGCTGTGGGGAAGGGAAGGAGGTAAGGTGGGGGGGATGGAGGGGGGAGGAGGGGGAGATGTGGAGGGGATCCAGAGAAGGTTTTTAGGACAAAGGAAGTGTGGGCATGTTTGAAAACTGATGAGAAGGAGACATTAGAGAATGAGTGAGCAGTTGAAGATGGCAGTCTGGCAGGGAAGAAGAGCAGATGCAAATGTTTAAAGAGGCGAGACGGGTAGGAGGCACAGGTGGAAGAGATAGATTTTGAAAGTATTCTTCTTGAGATTGAATAGAATGAGGGAGTAAATGTGGGACTGGGAGGAGGCTGGGAAATTGAGGGAGAAATTTCAGGGCACTCCTGACTGATGGCTCTCTTTTTGTCAACAAACCAGTTGGTAAGGTCAAGGCAAGTTTCAGAAGGGAATTGAATAATAATTGTGGTATTTGTTAAGTGCTTACTATGTGCCATGCATTGTACTAAGCGCTGGGGTGGTTACAAGCAAATGGGTTGGACAGTTCTGTTCCACATGGAGCTCACAGTCTCAATCCCCATTTTACAGATGAAGTAGCTGAGGTGCAGAGAAGTGAAGGCCTGGAAGAAATGGGTGGGGTATTGGGCAAGGGAGACGATGAGGGAGGAGAAGCAGTGTTGCTGAGTGGAGGGGAGGGAGGGGTGAGGATGAATTTGAAGTGGCAGAAGTTGGCCTAGTGCTTGATTTCCACTGAGAGCACTGCACTGATGAGTGCAGGAATGCAGGAAGTGAAGTTTGGAAATGATCGAGGCTGAGGGTTGGCGATGTGAGGTCGGTAAAAGGACATGGTGGTGAGGGAGTTGAATTTGGCGGAGTGGGTCGACTTGAGGACGTGGACGTGTGTAACGACGGGGTGGGGGAGGGTGGGTAGGGAACCCAAATGGGGTATAATGCCCTGGGATAAGTGGAGGAGGTTCAGAGATCAAAGTCCTCTGTGGGAGAGGACAGGCAGTTTAGAAGGCTGTGGTCCGAGACTGACATTTTCAGAGTTGCTGAGATTAGAAATGGTAAAATGACTAGTGTTGATGAGAATCACCACTTGTCTAGTTAGTGAGGGGGTGGGGTGGAATGAAGCAAGTCTGTGGAATTGAGGAGTGAGAGGAAATGGGCAGTATGGGCTAATTGCTGGGCACAAATCGAGTCACAAATTAGCCAATAACAGTGTGCCTAATTCATAACGAAGTCACATGCTGCAGACGGGCTCCAGTGCAGAAAACCCAGGAGAGAGTTCTTTGAAAGACATTCATTACAACCCACTAATTTAGAAAATCGACACTGCTCAATAAGGCTGTCCTCAAGCAATTAGACAACTGGAAAAGCTCAATTGGAACAATGCCTGGGAAACCAAAGGGAAAACTCCTGCTATTGTATATAAATTAAAGACTAAGTCTACAGAAGGAGAACAAAGATGAAAGAAGAGGAAATCACAGGAACCAAGGATCAACAAATGATTTTGCCCAAGGCAGCTGAGCGCAGCAAAAGAACTTCAAAGACCCACCTGAAACAGCAAAGGTGACAACAAAGTTGCCTAAGAATCATCTTGAAGCAGCAACCATCAGGCCCCTGCTTGACTGAGGATCAACAGCCAGGATCAAAGATCAAAAATCGATACATTTTGACCATCAGGGAAAACCACAAAATTATCATCCAATCTTCTCCATCCTCAATGATGAACTTCCCTAGGCAAGCTGAAGTCAAGAAATCTCAAACTCAATTACCTCAAGCCCAGTTGAAGAATAAAATATGGAAAAATAAACTCATTATCAGACCAACCTGTGTGTCCGATTTGATTCTTTTGTATCTACCCAGCGCTTAGTATAGTGCTAGGCATGGCCAAATGTCCCTCAGCTCTCTGCAGACCCACGTGTTGAAGCTCAGACAATGCATTTTTGTGGTGCCCCTTCCAAAGACAAAAGTGCAACTCAAAAAAATTTTGAGTGTTGAAAATTCCAGAGCTTCTCCCAGCTGGGCTTAGCTAACTTAGTGGTGCCTTCACACTAAGGGGTTGACACGGTGAGGCCACCCCTTTCTAGAACAACCAAACCACAGAGATGAAACTTTTGACTGCCTACAGTATGCCTCTCTGGAAGGGTACTTCTAGGAAACTAAAAGTTACCTCTAGACTGTAATCCCCTCTAGCCTGTCTCGCTACTGACGCTTAGCTCACATCCTGCCTAAGGCCTGGAACACCCTTTTTCCTCAAATCAGACATTTACTCTCCCCCATCCTCCCTTCAAAGCCTTACTGAAGGCATGTCTCCTTCAAGAGGCCTTCCCAGACTAAGCCCCACTTTTCCTCATCTCCCACTCCCTTCTGTGTCACCCTGACTTGCTCTCTTGGCTCTTCTCCCTTCCCAGACCCACAGCACTTATGTACATATCTGCAATTCTATTTATTTGTATTGATGTCTGTCTCCCTGCCTCGAGACTGTAAGCTCATTGTGGGCAGGGAATACATCTGTGTATGCTATACTATACTCTCCCAAGCGCCTAGAACAGTGCTCTGCGCATAGTAGGCACTCAATAAATATGATTGAATGAATGAACATTAAGAATTTATTTGGTCACAGACGACCACAGTTCCTTCCCTCCCTATCACCTTAAACACATACATGCTCTCTCTCTTTCTCTCTCTCTGTCTCCCCCAGCCCCCGCTATTTACCCACAGAGATGTTCTCAGTGCAGAGAGGTCTGTAGCCGCTCTCAACAGCTGGTGAGAGAAGGTAGCTGCCATTGCCCTTATTATCAGCTGGGCTGAAATCCCAAAACAGATTCTCCAGAAGTTGTTGTAGGAACCTGGCCAGCCAGTGGCAGGGAGCAGAGTATTAGCAAAGGGCAGAAGCAGTAACAAGACCTTATAACGACATACAGCCCCTGACCTCACCACCCCCAAACTTGCAGAACAACTTCCCCTGCTCACCCCTGATGAGCAGTGTGGTCTAGTGGAAACAGCACAGGCCTGGGAATCAGAGTACCCGGGTCCTCCATGTGCCTGCTCGGCAAGTCGCTTCTCTGTGCTCTGATTTCCTCATCTGTAAAATGGGGATTGGGGAGATTTTGTTCTCTCTCCTACTTAGAATGGGAGTCCCATGATGGCCTGGATGATCTTGTATCTATTCCAGCGCTTAGTACGGTGCTTGGCACATAGTAAGTGCTTAACAAATACCAAATTATTATTATTATTATTGCTATAGGGTCAGAACAAGGATTTCAGTCTGGTTATCTTTAAGGGCAGCAGCTACAGCCACTTATATTTACCATCTCATGTCTCAGAGGCTGTTTTGGTCCTCTCTGCCCTGAGAACATGTCAGAGGGTAAGTATTTCACTGAGTTAGAGGTGGTAGGAACCACCCAGGGAGGGGCAATACAGAGGGAAAGGAGGGAAATATGGTAATTTGGGAAGAGTGGAGGCGGAAGAGGTTGAGGGAACTGGAGTGAGGGTAAAGGCATCCCATACAGAGCTCTGCACATGGTAAGTGCTAGGCATAACCTAGAGCTGAGAAGCAGTGTTGCTTAGTGGATAGAGCACAGGCTTGGGAGTCTGAAGGACCTGGGTGTAAGTGCTAAATAAATACCTGGTGCTTCAATCAATCAATTGATCAGTGATATTTATTGAGAGCTTAGTGAGTGTTAAACCTGACTGACTCTGGCTGGGATCACCATAAACTGGCCATGTGACTTCCCCAATCTCAGTGTTTCCATCTGTATATTGGGATCTGTACATTGGGAACTTTGCAAGCAAAGTATTTTTGATCTCTTTGGTTGCAAGGGGCTGGAAATAGTAGAGCTTAATCCCTGGCCAGTCCTCTTTCTCTCAGGATGGGAGAAAAAGTTCCTCTTTATTCCAAGAGGCCTGCTCTCATTAGGTTAAACAAACTCATCTCCAATTGCAGCCTGAGCATTGCCTGGCCCACATAAGAAGCTCTTGCCATCAGTTAAGCGATTCCATAAAGTAGCAGCAGCTGGACGAAGAAAGGAGAGCACGTCGGCTCCAAGAAGAGAGGGTTTCTCACGGCAGCTATTTGCAAACCTCCAAGGAGCTGCCTAGGTTGCCCATTAAAACCCTGTTAAAACACTTCTGATGTTGTCAGCAGCGGAGAACTGAAATAGCACTGTGATTACTGAGATGCTATCTGCCTCTAGCAGTTCAGTCCTACTGTCAATACTATGAGCAAGAAGGTACAAGATAAGCAACAACCTAATTTCTACATCAAAATTTCATAAACTCCCTGAGCTGGCAGAATAGCTAATGTGGGTCCACACAGGCCAAACCGATGCGCCATTCAGGAGGAAAAATGACCTTCGATCCAGACACTCTTCCAAAACTCCTCCACAGCCCATGCTGTTTATTTTCCACTCAAATCTCTATAGAAAACATGTCAAAGGAGGTGGCATAGGAGGGAGATCCCAGGAGCTCTGCTGGGCATCCATGGAAACTCAAGGTTTAGGGGGGAATTCCTTTTTTTCAGAGGTTGTTTGTAGGAAGAACCAAATGACATCGCCTTGTCCTCATTTTCTGTGTGTATAAATGCAGCAGTCAGATCTTAAGTCAGGTACTGTCCTGCCCTGACTTCCAATTCATGTGAAATCAAACCTTCTGAAGGACACTAATGAACCCAGTTCTGGGTTTTTTTCCTTTGCTATGATTTAAGAGTCACAGGGAGGGAATCCTACCCCAAATGTACGATTTCTCCATTCCTGAGGATTAGGTTACTGGGTGGGCTAAGAGAAGCAGCAGGCCCAGTGGATAGAACACGGTCCTGGGAGTCAGAAAGACCTGGGTTTTAATCCCGGCTCTCCCACTTGTCTGCTGTGTGACCTTGGGCAAATCACTTAACTTTTCTAGGCCTCAGATGCCTCATGTGTAAAAGGGAGATTACAGCTATGAGCCCCCTGTGGGATATGGACTATGTTCAAACTGATTATCTTGTATCTACCCCAGCATTTAGTACACAGCCTGGCACATAGTAAGTGCTTAACAAATACCATCTGAAAAAAACAAAACAAAAACCTGTGTAAGATTAAACAACAGTTTCATTTGCTCAATCCAACTGGCTCTGATTTTAGAGCATATTCATGAATTGCTTTGCCATCAGCCTCAATGCTGAGGGGCAGCATGACCTATTTGAAAGAGCTCTGGCCTCGGAGTCAGAGGCCCTGGGTTCTAATCCCAACTCTGCCACTTTCCTGCTGGGGGACCTTGGGCAAGTCAGTTAACGCCTTTGTGTCTCAATTACCTCAACTGCAAAATGGGGATTCAATATCTGTTTTCCTTCCTATTTAAACTGGAAGCACTGTGTGAGACAGGGACTGTGTCCGATCTGATTATCTTGAATCTTCTCCACTGCTCAGAACAGTGCTTGGCACATATTAAGCGCTTAACAAATTCTGTAGTTATTATTAGCCTCTGTCATGTTCTCCAGGACTCAAAATCCCAATTCTTCCTTCAGGAAAAAGGAGACCAAGGAAGGTATGTAAAAGGACAAACTAGAGTCACAGGAAGGAGCAGAATTCTTGAGATTCTGTTGGCAGACCTCTACAACGAGGCAGTCAGCCTTCTGAACCAGGAGCAGACAATGCTGACGGTTAAGAGAAGTAGAAGTAATGTGGCAATACCTGTTCTTAGCTCTTTTTTATGGTAAGCATTCATTCATTCATTCAATCCTATTTACTGAGCACCTACTGTTTGCAAAGCACAGCACTATGCAGTTGGAAGAGTATGATGTAACAATAGCAATACAACAATAAACAGACACATTCCCTGCCCACAATTAGCTTACGGTTTATAGTGGGGGAGAGAGTAACAGACCAGTAGCTAAACCATGCTGTTTCCCCGTGAATTGTACCTATGGTAGAATATGATAGGTTTAGAATCCCTCCCCAGAGCAAAGATGGGTGCTACTTTTAAAATGAGTCCTGTCCCATCCAAGGAAAATTCAACCCTTTAGTTCTTTATAGGGGGAAGGTAACATTACTTCAATTCTTCCAGTGTCATTATCTCTGTGGTTTGGGGCTAACAGTAATAATAATAATGATAATAATTATGGCACTTGTTAAGGGTTTACTATGTGCCAGGCACTGTAACTTAAGGAACAGTCAATCAGTAGCAATTATTGAATGCTTACTGAACTAAGCATTTGGGCAAACACAACTAGCTTTAGTAGATGCAATTCCTGACCTCAAGCATAATGGAGAGCTCTATCTGAGCAGCAAGGGTTCATTCATTCATTCATTCATTCATTCATTCATTCATTCAATTGTATTTATTGAGCACTTACTGTGTGCAAAGCACTGTACTATGCGCTTGGGAAAGTACACTATAACAATAAACAGACACATTCCCTGCCCACAACGAGCTTATAGTCTAGAGGGTTGGGGCTCAACTCAATGACAGAGAAGCAAATTCAGAGTATAGTTGTGGGCTCCTTTGAGGTGTCAATCTTGCTATAGATGGACACTCTAAAACATTTGGTACAGTGCCTAGTGATCACCAAGTGCTCAAGAAATATCACTGATTGACTGATTCTCCTTTGAGCTCCCAGATTACATACCTTCAACCACCTCAGCATTCCCTGCTGAGACTGGAGAAAGACATACCTAAACTCCACCCACAAAAATTGCAACAATTTTAAAAGGACAACTACTTCAACAGGATCCGATAACCTCAACAATTCAGACGGGAACTCACCCACCCAAATTAACAGTTGCAAATAATAGCGGCGCTAATTCAAAAGCATGGGAGGCAATAAAAATGGCCACCAGTCCGCCGTCTGACACTTCTCTGCTCTGGTATAGTTTGTGCTTGGCCTTTGGCAAATAACTTTGATCACTTGGAAAAAGAATGAGCTCCGTTAATTGCTCTTGGTGATAAGGGGAACATTATTAAAAAAATAACTCGGAGGCAAATCAACCAGTAAGAGTGAGGAAATCTGCCTGCTGATGAGGGTGGGTCTGTAAAACATGACTTGGAGATTTAAAAAAAAATCAAATGCTGTAATGGCCCTGGGTCCTGGGAATGTGCCCTCCATTTGCTCATTCCTTCTGCAGCTCCAAATAACCACCACGGGGGAAAAAGAAGAATTTCTTCTCTTCTTCCTTGTTTTCTTTTTGACTCCCAGCATCAACAACAGACTCCAGGCCACAAGCCCCAATCATTCCCAGTCCTTGCAATCTAAATAGAGTAAAATGTGTCCCCAAGAGAAGGCCTGCCCATTTTGCAAAATTGTATTTTTGCTGGCAGCACAACCAATTTACATCTCTGCTGTGCCAACCGACCTACTGGCAACACTGGGGAAGTCTGACAGAGAGAAACTTTTAACAGATTCTCCAGGCAGATCGGAGCCTCGACTGATTTGCTGCAGGAAAGGTGAGGGAAATTTCCTCATTCTTCCATCCTCTTTTAGTGCACTGTCCTTTTCAGTGCTTACATCTGATGAGCAGGTGGGCTGATTTCTGCCCATTAGTTATCGAACTATGACCAAATCTGGGTCGCCTGAGGCTCTTGATTCCCACCTGAGGAGGAGGTTCTGAGTACAGGATCATTCAAAGATTCCCCCGGCCTCCCGCCACGAGGTGACACCTTGGAGTGGAATAGGTGACCTGTGTGCTCTGCACACAGTAAGCGCTCAGTAAATATGATTGATTGATTGAATGACCTGCAATGGCCCACAGTGGACTGCTGCATAATAGCAGATGAGCAGAAGCATAAAAATAAGACCCCCTCTCTATTCAATATGGAGGTGAGAAAATGTGGCCCTTTCTTGAAGATAGGGGAGTAATTTCTCTTGCTTTCTATTTGATACCCTCACCTAAAATTACTTCCTCCACTCATCAACTTTCAGAGTTCATTGCTTTGGGAGGCAGGGAGGGGATTCACCCTGCCTTACCAATAGGTGTGTTTTGGCACTGAACAGCCTCAGGAATCAATATTAGATTATTTTAGAAATCTATCCCTATCAGTCTATTTTAGTAGTCTCTTTCTGTCTAATATGCTAACAATGTGAGTTGGTGCCACAATGACAAGATGCAGTCATTCATTCATTCAGTCGTATTTATTGAGCACTTACTGTGTGCGGAGCAGTGTACTAAGCGCTTGGGAAGTACAAGTTGGCAACATATAGAGACGGTCCCTACCCAACAGCGGGCTCACAGTCTAGAAGGGGGAGACAGACAACAGATCCCTAGTTCTAATATTTGGTACCTATACTAAGCCTCCATCAATGGAATCTAAGAAAATTCACCAGAAAAAATTGGTTTCATTACTAAATTTTCATTGCACTTATCTGCTGAAGTAGTAGCAGTAGTAATTGTATTTATTGAGCAACTACGTGGTGCAGTGCACGTGGGAAGTACAGAATAAAGAAGCAACATGTTCCTTGGCCAAAAGGAGCTTATACTCTACACAAGGAGAAAAAAATATATAAATGATAGGAAATGCATGACATATCCTATAACAATCTCAAATCAGCAAAGGATCATAACATGGTTTTGTAACCAACAGCCCCCAAAAACCTATTCTGAGATGAAAGAATACGTCAAGCACTCAGCAAGCACCCAACTCTTTCAGCTTTGCCTTCATGAGAAGAACTCGAAATGTGAACTTGAGCAGCAGCATGTGAAATGGAAGATGATGATATTGCCAGGATTGTCAGATGAACCTCAGTCCTGAATCTTCAGGACCGAGCACCTCCAGAGAGGAACTGTTTGTATTTCAAGCGGTTTGAGCAGTGTCACATACTCTCTCTTGTCCCTGCTAGATCAGTTCCTGCTGGAGCCCGGAGTATAGCGAGCGATTAGGAGAGGAGAGGTGCAGCAACTCGTTAAATTACATGGGCAGTCTTCGTCTGACATTAATAATAATAATGATGATGGTATTTTTTAAGCACTTACTTTGTGCCAGGCATTGTTCTAAGCGCTGGGGTGGACACAAGCAAAATTGAGTTGGATACAGTCCCTGTACTAGCCAGCTACAGTCAGAATCAGGTCCAGAACTCAGGACTCTGATTCCCAGGCCAGTGCTCCTTCCACTGTATCAACACTGGGACTAGAGGAAAATAAGTAGTATATCCTCAAAAGTCTTGTCCCTTCTTGAAATTTACCTTAATTATTGTGAATGAATCAATCATCTACCATATCTCTAAATCAATCAGTCAGTGGTATTTATTGAGCACTTACTATGTGGAGAGCACTGTTCTAATCGCTTGGGAAAGTACAATTCAACAGAATTATCAGACATGTTCCTTTCCCATAATGAGTTTACAGTCTAGAGGGGGAGGCAGATATTAATATGAATAATTTGCAACACATACTTTAAAAGTTCCTCCACATCTCTAATTTTTCTTCTCTAAGTCCATTCTGGACTTCTCTAGTAAGTTACTGAGAATCCCTTGGACCCTCCAAAGTTTTAATTCAAGCTTTTGATCTGTGAGAATCAAGTGATTAATTTGCCAGAGAAAAACGGTTGTTTCCTCTCTAAAACCTTACAGTTTAGTTTGCTTAGGGCACAGTTTGACAAAAGGTAGATGTTAAACCTCAATATGAGAATATTCTTTAATAAATAAATCCTGGTATGCACTACCTTCAGTCCGGTTTTATTCAATGCTGAAATGTGGATACTCCCATGATGCACTGGGGTAGAATGGCTGCCTGCTGAGAGTGTTTTTCTATAAGAACTAAGGAAAATTTTGTGCTCTGCTGCATGATCTGAACTGATGCTGTAATTCCAGAGAGAAAGGGAAATTTTGGATGTCAGGGCAGGTTGGCACAGGAGAAGCAGATGGTCAATAAAATGTTCAATAAAGTGGTCTGACATCATAGCTTTAATATGGGGGGGTGAATTAATCATGAAATATTATTTGTTTTCTTTGGAAAACTGGGTTAACCAGCTAAAGTTCAAAAGCAACCTTGATTAAAACAAAACAAAAGATCCCTGTGTTTTAAGGATATTGATGCCTGTTTGCTTGTACTGATGTCTGTCTCCCCGCCTCTAGACTGTAAGCCCGTGGTGGGCAGGGATTGTCTTTCTTTACTGCTGTATTATACTTTCCAAGCACTTAGTACAGTGCTCTGCACACAGTAAGCACTCAATAAATATGATTAAATTAATTGACTGAATAAATGAACTCAAATGCAAGGAGATCTCATGTGACAGCCAATCAGGAGGCATAAATTCAAAGGAAGTAAGGAACTAGAGGCTCAGGGTGGTTTGGAGAAGCAACTCCCAATGAAAGGAATCATTATGATTTTCAATATTTTTCAAAGAATCAAGTGTTAGTCACTTTAAGGAAACCACCAGTCTCTTAGGAGCCCCCAAGACACCCACAAGACATTAGGAATAAAAGGCAGTGTACAAGACACCATTAGAAACATACTTTTTCTTATATACTAGAATCAGTAAGATACTGATAATGTCCTTGCAAAGCCAAGCAATAACATCCTTGTAAATCATCTTGGGGTAGTTAGCTCTCTGAGTTTAATAGAAAGGGAAAATTACATCAACTATTGGAATGGATTAGGAAGAACTATAGGTGGAGATGTGTGAAGCTGATCAAGGTCAATTTGTGGCTCTTCCTTATCAATTTCAGAGAGCCTAAAAGATCCTTAACTTTAAGTCAAGGCTTAAGTTTTATCCTGTCATTTAAGAGACATATTGGCTATTTTTCTCTTGGTACATATGTCTGTGTTGATCTACAAAATGACCAGTAAATTTTGAGACACAAAGCCAACACCAAATTGCTAATGTACTGACATTATTCACACATATATTGCATTAGTTCCTTGTGGGCAGGGAGTGTGTCTATCAACTGTGTTATACTGTACTCTCTCAAACTTAGTACAGTGCTCTGCACACAGTAAGTGCTCATTAAATACCAGTGACTTATTCACCCACCTGAATTGTCAGCTTGTCTGCAGCAGGAGGGGAGGGGGATGATGTACCCTAAGACCACCTCCTCCTTCCTTTTTTATGACAGAAAAGGAAAGCGTTAAAATGACATTGCTTCGTTGTCAGCTCCCATAGGGCAGGGATCATGTCATCTAGTACTATTGTACAATATTCTCCCAAGTGATTAATACAATACTCTACACACAGATCAGGCAATCAATGATATTTATTAAGTGCTTATTATGTGCAAAAGCACTTTACTAAGCACTTGGGAGAGTACAACACAGAACCCCCTGGAAAATGCTATTAGTTAATCTGCTTTTTGGGTAGACTCAGCTTCTTTAGGAGTAAATGAGGAAGGAAGAGAGTCTAGTTTTCAGGGTACGTTCCTGGGAGTCAGGAGAACTGGGATCTAATCCCAGTTCCACCACTTACCTGCTGTGTGACTTTGGACGAATCACTTAACTTCTCTGTATGTCAGTTCACTCATCTGTAAAATGGGGATTCAATATCTGCTCTCCCGCCTACTTAGACCATGCGCCCCACGTGCAACAAGGATTTGGTTCGACCCGATTACCTTGTATCTACACCAGCACTTGGTGCAGTCCTGGCACGTAGTAAGCCCTTAATGATAATAATAATAACAATAATAATGGCATTTATTAAGCACTTACTATGTGCAACGCACTGTTCTAAGTGCTGGGGAGGTTACAAGGTGATCAGGTTGTCCCACGGGGGGGCTCACAGTCACTTCCCATTTTACAGATGAGGTAACAGGCACAGAGAAGTTAAGTGACTTGCCCAAAGTCACACAGCTGACAATTGGTGGAGCCGGGATTCGAACCCATGACCACTGGCTCCAAAGCCCGTGCTCTTTCCACTGAGCCACGCTGCTTCAGTGTGGTATTCAATAAATACCATTATTATTATTATCATCACTGTCATTATTATTATAATTAAAGCAATGAGCCCCAGGAGAAATCCCAATGGCCTGGAGCTATTTCCATATGGGACAAGGGCTGTCTTATCTCACTGTATTGTATTGTATCTTACTGTATTGTATCTGCTCTTCCTCCCCTCCCCAGCCCCAACTCCCTCCCTCTGCTCTACACCCCTCCTTGCCCCACAGCACTTGTGTGTTTATGTACATATTTATTATTCTATTATTTTATTAATATGTACATATCTATTATTCCATTTATTTATATTGATGTTATTGATGCCTGTCTACTTGTTTTGTTTTGTTGTCTGTCTCTCCCCTTCTAGACTGTGAGCCCGTTGTTGGTCAGGGACTGTCTCTATTTGTTGCCAAATTGTACTTTCCAAGCAGCGCTCTGCATACAGTAAGTGCTTAATAAATATGACTGAATGAATTAATGGTATTCATGGAGCATCTATTGGGTTCAGTGCAGTGTACACTTGGGAAAGTACAACAGATAAATGAGACAAGTTCTCCATCCAGAAAAGTTTACACTAACTAGAGTCTATCTAGACCTATCTAGCCTGGTTGGAATGAGAATTTCAGACTCACATATGTCATCTTGCTTTTGGGAGGCAACAGAAGCCTTGGGTGCAGTTCCAAGGAACAGCAAATTAGCAGCTAATTGTTAATAGTAGCAATGATACAAGCCGCAATTTCCTTCCAGGCAGCCTGAGGGAAACTTTCAGGTAATCTTACAGGTTGAAGTAGGCTTACTACTTTCACAGAAAATGAAAGCACCCTGGCTAACCTTGAAGATGATCATTCTGATTTCTCCAGTTGGGAAAACACACTAGATGGTCCATTTTTTCCCTTATGATCTTCCTCTCACATTAATAGATTTGACCTTTCGGAGCCCTTTAAAGAAATATTTCTCCTTCAAGAATGGATTTTTTTAAAAAAATTTTTAGACAGCCACAAGCTTCAAGAAGAATTCTTCTTTCAGGCCCCCTCCTTTCCCAGGTATTCTTTTCAAATGAGTTCTTTGGTATAGACTCCATGATCTCTCATGCAGAAGAAAAGGTTAGGATATGAATCTGTCAAGTTTGGAATATTTCTTTAGAGTTCTACAAATGACAGAAACAATGGTGCTTTAGTCTTTTCTAAGAATAGTGCATTTGTTCCCTGTTTTGGCATTACAGAAGAGAGTATTTGCAATTCTTCACTTCCTTACAAAATATTCAGATTCTTCAATGAAAAGAGTTTCCCACATTGTGGATCCACCCACACAACTTGATGCAGAAGTGAATGAAAGAGGCTGCAGTAACATGGCAACAACGCTAACTTATTGCTGGACTCCGGCCCTGTTGAAGAACCATGACCTAAAGGTAAACTACATGTGGCTTTTTACCTGGGGGTTTGAACGTGGAGCAGGGAACACATTTGCAGGTTGAAAGCTCAGAATCCTAGGTTAACCTGGGAGAAGCACAAGACTGTTTAGCCGAGCAGGGAGAGCCCTGAGAGCTTAAAGGGAGAAAACTGTTTGATGTATGTGAGAGGCCTTGGCTCCATTGAAGGCCATTCTGAATTAGTCAGCCAACTGTATTTATTGAGTGCTTCCTGTGTGCAGAGCACTGTACTAAGCCCTTGACAGAGCACAGCATAATAATATAACAGACACATTTCCTTTCCACAGTGACTTAAAGTCTAGAGGGGGAGACTGACATTATTATAATAAATAACAAATAAATAAATTTAAGATATGTAAGGGCTATGGGGCTGGGAGGGGGGTGAATAAAGGGACAGGACAGGGTGACACAGAAGGGAGTGGGAGAAGAGGAAAGGAGGGCTTTGTCAGGGAAGGCCTCTTGGAGGAGATGTACCTTCAATAAGGCTTTGAAGTGGGGGACAGTAATTGTCAGACTGATGTCCCTCAACACTGGGGAATCCTGCTGTCTTCTCCTACTGTCTGTACTGACCTGGTTTCTGGATGGAATTTGGTTTATGCTGGGATATATACAAGCTAATCAGGTTGGACACAGTCTGTGTCCCACATGGGACTCACAGTCTTAATCTCCATTTTATTCATTCATTCAATCGTATTTATTGAGCGCTTACTGTGTGCAGAGCACTGTACTAAGTGCTTGCAGATGAGGTAACTGAGGCACAGAGAAATGAAGTGAATTCCCAAAGGTCACACAGCACACAAGTAGTGGAGCCGGGATTAGAACTCAGGTTCTTCTGACTCCTAGGGTCGTGCTCTATCCACTAAGCTACACTGCTTCTCATGTCATATTACTTTTGAAATGGCATTTAGAACTCAAGTAAGTGGTTAATTCAAAATGCCTCCCAAGGTGTGGGAGAGGTAAAATCTAGCTCAAGTCTCACAGTTAAAATCTGACAGTATAAGACATCAAAGAAAAGCACCCAGATTTCCCCTGGATTCAAAAGTCTCAGACACTCTGACATATCTGAGCAGGAGGAGCAAAGATGAGCCTATATTTTTTGACTCATTACCTCAGAGGCTTATTGGGTTACAGGACTTAAAATGGGGCTGGTCTATGTGAGCCTGTTGTTGGGTAGGGACCGTCTCTATATGTTGCCTACTTGTACTTCCCAAGCGCTTAGTACAGTGCTCTGCATACAGTAAGCACTCAATACATACGATTGAATGAATGAATGAATGAATGAACAGACCTTTAACTGACACCAAAAAACCTCCCAAAAGCAAATCTCTAGTCAGTTCAGTAACCTGGTGAACTGGCCAGAATGTAGCAATCAATCAATCAATCACTCAATCCTATTTAGTAAGCACTTACTGTATGCAGAGCACTGTACTAAGTGCTTGGGAGAATGCAAATCAACAGAGTTGGTAGACACATTCCCTGTCCACAACAAGCTTACGGAGCACAGAAGCAATGTGACCTATTGGATAAAGCACGGGCCTGGGATTTAGAGGACCTGGGTTCTTATCCAGGCTCTGCCCCTTTTCTGCTGCGTGACCTTGGACAAGTCACTTCACTTCTGTGTGCCTCAGTTACTTCATCTGTAAAATTGGGATTTAGACTGTAGGTCCCATGTGGGACATGGACTATGTCCAATCTGATTAAGTACAGTGCCTGGAACACAGTAAATGCTTAACCAATACTATAAAAAAAGTAACTGTGAGTAGAGGTGGCAGCACACAAGGAGAGTTTTTACTTCATTTATTCACATTCATCTGGATTTAGCATTTTTAGTAGAGCTTTTAAAATTTATAATCCTTCTTGGCCTCTTTGACTATATCACTCCAAAGACATCTCTGAGCACCAGACTTCTTGATGTCCCACTGGGAAGCACAGGGCTGAGGGAATCGAAGTGGGGACTCGGGACCTGGAACCATGATTTCTGTTTTTCTCTCTGCCCTCAGGGGCCGTGGAAAAATATTTTCCTAAACGATGGCCTAGAGTCCATGAAATATTAGTACTTCTTTATCCCTAAAGTGAGTGATGAATCCCTTCTCACTATTATAAGAGGCATGTTATTCATCTTCCTGTGCCTCGGTTTAGCTCTCTGTACAAACGGGAACGGGCATAAGAAGTGTCCCTAGATGGTTTCACCTGGCAAAATTAAGTTATAATGACAAAACACCTGGAGATCAGCACCAATTGGAGCATAATAATAATAATAATAATAATAATAATAATAATGGCATTTGTTAAGCGCTTACTATGTGCTGAGGGGGGATACAAGGTGATCAGGTTGTCCTATGTGGGGCTCACAGTCTTAATCCCCATTTTACAGATGAGGTAACTGAGGGCCAGAGAAGTTAAGTGATTTGCCCAAAGTCATACAGCTGACAAGTGGCGGAGCCAGGATTAGAACCCGTGACCTCTGGCTCCCAAGCCCGTGCTCTTTCCACTGAGCCACGCTGAGGGAGGCAGATTAGCATTCTCTTCCCCTTCACTGGGGGCTTCTAGGAAATGCACCTCCTCTCCCAAACTGATGGAATGTGAGTTCCAAAGACAGACTTTTCCCTTCTAGCTACGTCATCCACACTGTATGCTCAGGGAGTTCCTTCATCCGGGCAGCCTTCCGCCATTCTCCAACACTACTCAACTTCTGTGAGGAAGGGTGGCAGTGGCTCCTTCTATACAGCGCCCAAGGAAGTGGCCTGGAAGGGTGGGCGATCTTCATGAATGGACAGGAAACAGAAAAGACACATGTCAGGAGGATGACAGATCCCCGATTTCAGTTAATGGGCCTTCGAGATACGAGCTGTTCTATTAAGCCCAGGGTCATTATACTGGCCATCCACTTTAAACCCCAGAGTGATTAAAATGCTGGCAGGAAATGAAAGCTCCCCATTGAAGGGCCTTCCCCGAGGTCCTAATTTCAAACCAAATTTTACAGCACCGCACAGGAACAAAGGCGGCCCAGTGCTCCAAGTCGTCTTTTTGTCACTTCGGACAAAGAAACCCCCTCAAACGCCCTCAAAGAACAATGGCCCCTCTAGATCCACAGCCACGCCAAGAATGGACACAAACCATACAGAAACACATTTTAAAAATACATTTTACACTGCCCTTGACATTTCAGATAAATAGAAGCCAATGCACTGAAATTCCAACTATTCCATCCTTTTCCTCCTCCCTCACACCACAGTGAGAATTTCGTTATTCCTCCAATCTACTTGATCTTTGACATTTTGGCCTCTGGGAAAGGAGGACACAGTACAGCAGTCAAAGAAATTAATTACGCAGATAACTGCATTTTATTAAAATGATTACTGAAACCGAGATCACAACCAACAGTTGCTTCATGACTCTTGACGACACCCAAAAGATGCCTTCAACTCACTTTATAATTTAATGGAAACACTCTCTGGACCCATTCCTAGACTGTAAGCTTGTTGTAGACAAGGAATGTGCCTGTTTACTGTTATAATGTACTCTCCCAAGCGCTCAGTATAGTGCTTTGCAAGGAGTAAGTGCTCAATAAATACGACTGACTGACTGACAAATAGAGAGCAAATGCTTTTATCAGATCAGGCTTCTTCTCTAACTGCAGTGCTACCACATATAGGGGGGTTGGGTTTTTCTAAATAGAAAATGGCCTTCACCATTTGACTGAACCACTTCAGATTTGCTTTTCCACAGAGGGAATGTTTACTTGGTTTTGGCAGGCTGGTTCCAGCCAGTTGTTTTCAAGTGAACCAAACGCAAGACCATATGTTCCAATGCTAAAGCAACTGAGAGGCAGAGGTATAATTTCTGAGTGCCCCTTGCAGAAACTGTACATTAAATACCCAGAGGATCTGAGCTGTACACGAGATACAGCCTTTTTTAGCACATTTCCCTTAGCAACGAAACCACTCTACACCACTTATATCATAGACTTATACCACAAGTTTGCTGAGAGCAGTGGGAGGCTGAGGCGACTCTGCTTCACGGATTGCCGTTTGAACGGGAAGGAGGGCTAAGTATATCCTTTTGGTGGGGGCTGGAACCAGTGGGTCTGGGGACCTCTCTGGGGAAAATCAGCCAACAGTGATTGAATCTGCTTTCCTGACATCCCAGAGGCCTAATACGTTAACTAAAGGGGCCATCAACAACATTCGCCTGGAAGATGACCCATCTCCTTAGATTTCTCCTTTCTTTTTTCAGAAAGTGCTCAACTCAAGTGTGGAAGGTGCCATTTACGCTGATCAGGGCTGGGGAATGAACAGAGTGGAAGAGAAATATCCAGCACCATGGAGAAAACAGTCACGTGATTCAGTAACATGTACTTTGTATTCATCCTGGGCTTCATCATCACCATCACTGATAAGCCTGGAAAACTGAACTGTGGATTTAAACCAAATCAGACTCAGCCCTCCCTCCCTCCACCCCAACCCCAAGGTATTTAGCTCACTAAATGGGCTTGGGCCACTGTAGCCCTTCTATCTTCTGTGGCAGGAAATTTCAAACCACTAAACGACAAGATGCACATTTTAGGATCCACTGTTAAAAGAGAAACAAACAAAATAAAATGTGGCAAAAAGCCAATTATCCCTAAGACACAGAATCAGTAACTAAATATTACCTTCATCATCATCATCAATCATCAATCGTATTTATTGAGCGCTTACTGTGTGCAGAGCACTGTACTAAGCACTTGGGAAGTACAAATTGGCAACATATAGAGACAGTCCCTACCCAACAGTGGGCTCACAGTCTAAAAGGGGGAGACAGAGAACAATCGTCATTTTAAAAAAGCAGCCTGGGTTTTCAGAGTTCAGAATTTATTATTCTGCAGAGAAGTTTAAAACAGAAAATCTTAGTCATGTCATATCAAACTCGCTTCTATGGGTAGGGCATTTATGTGTTTACACGTTCCTAAGGGGACCACACTTTTAAGATGCGGCAAATTAAACATTATGTCCTTTGTAAAATTTTGACCAACCTAAATTATTATTCAGAAGAGCAAAATAAAATCGATCAACTGTATTGCTTGAGTGCTTACTGTGAGAGAGCATTGTACTAAGCACTTGGGAGCATACAATTCAGTAGAGTAGGTAGACACAATCCCTGTCCAAATGAAATTGGTGAATCAATTTCTTGCATATAAATGTTGATGGGTGAGACTTTACAGTGATCCAAGATTAAGGAGCAGGACAAAGAAAGGAGGAGGAGAGAGGTGAAAAAGCAAGAGTCCGGAGGAGAGAGAGACAGAGAGGGAGAGAGACAGAGAGAGAGAGAGAGAGACAAAGAGAGACAGAGAGTTGGTGAAGCATCTCAACCAATCAACTGGATAGCATTTATTGAGTACCTATTGGCAGATCACTGTGCTTGGGAGAGGTTCAAGAGAAACAGTAGATATGATCTTTGTCCTCATGGGGCTTACAGACACTAAAGTAAAATATAGATAAATGGAAGTATTAGAGTGTATAAGATACTGGGGTGGAGAATTGTGAGTACTTAAATACTTGGGTGAGCAAAAGGGCTGAAGTGGGTGTTGGGGGATAATAATAATAATGATGATGGCATTTATTAAGCGCTTACTATGTGCAAAGCACTGTTCTAAGTGCTGGGGAGGTTACAAGAAGATCAGGTTGTCCCATGGGGGGCTCACAGTCTTAATCCCCATTTTACAGATGAGGGAACTGAGGCCCAGAGAAGTGAAGTGACTTGCCCAAAGTCACACAGCTGACAACGGGCAGAGCCGGAATTCAAACCCATGACCCCTGACTCCAAAGCCCGTCCTCTTTCCACTGAGCCACGCTGCTTCACTAATGTAGATGTAAAGAGAGGTGAGAAATTAAGCAGGGAAGGCCTCCTGGAGGGATGTGATTTCAGAGGGGCTTTGAAGATGGGAAGAAATGTGACCCATCAGCTATGAAGGGGTAGGGAGTTCCTGGCAGAGGGAATATGTGAGCAAGAAGCAGGTGAGACAAGGAAGGGGCAAAATGAGGAGGTTAGTTTGAGAGGAATGAAGAGTGCAAGCTGGAGTACAGTGGGAGAAGAGAGTGGATAAGTACAAGAGAGAGAGAGTTATACAGTGCTCTGCACACAGTAAGTGCTCAAGAAATACGATTGAATGAATGAAAGATTGAGTGGCTTAAGTCAGGTGGATTGGTGTGGAGAAGAACAGGCAATCACTGAAGGTTTCTGAAGAGGGAGAAGTATGCAGTACGTTGTTTTTGAAAAATAATCCACGTAAATAAAAAGTGGTAGGTTTCATTGTATTTTTTAAAAGAAAATATGACTATTAACATGAAGTTTTACATAAACTTTATTAAACCTGAAATCATGGATCTTAAGTTTCTAGGGTGCCAAACACAGATGCCTGAATTAGATGCTAAATTTAATTATTTAATAATAAGAATTTTGGTGGCTGTAGTTCAGACAACTGAGAGCAGTAAAGGAATTTCCCTTCCTTTCTAGCCATAGTTTTAGCTCTGTCACTGACCTTGGGCAAATCCCTTAACCTCCCCATGCCTGTTTCTCTAGGGAACAATAACCTGTCCATCCTGACCTGAGAGGAATGCTGTGAGGGTAAATCGAGATAACAAATGTGAGACTTTAAAGTCTGTGGAAAGAAATCTCCATGAGATTATTCTCACTTTTTAAAATGATTCAGTACAAGTGGTGTTACTGTTAATAACGATCATTATCACCATCAAAATCATTATAGGTTTTTCATAATATCCTCTGACAGAAACCTTGACAGATCATCAGCATTACCCACTCTGACTTTTAACCCATTTGAGCATGAGGGTGGAAGGGTGTGAAGTGACCAAAACTAAAAAACTAAACACTCCTCCCGACAAAGGTTTTTAGATCATATTGGATGTGCTGCGGGAAATGAGAGGCCAGTGGCTCCTTACCATATGGATCCCACAATTACTATTATTATTATGGAATTAGTTAAGTGCTCAATATGTAGCAAGCACTGCTCTAAACACTGGTGTAGATACAGGTTAATCAGGTCAGACTCAATCCCTGTCCCACATGGGGCTCACGGTTTAAGTGAACAGTTATGTAGTTACGAAGCAGTGTAGCCTACAGGAGAAATGCCTGGACCTGGGCGTTAGAGGTCCTGGGTTCTAATCTTGGCTCCACCACTCATTTGCTGTGTGACCTTTGGCAAATCATTTAACTTCTCTGTGCCTCCGTTTCCTCATCCGCAATTTGGGGATTAAATACCTGTTTTCCCTCGTACTGAGACTGTGAACTCCGTGGTGGGCAGGGACTCTTGTACCTACCCCAGCGTAAGCGTCCTTTAGTACAGTCCTTGGCATATAGTAAGTGCTCAAAAAAATTCCATCATTATTCAGGAAAGCCTAAGACTCAGTAGAGTCTATGAACTCACAGTACTAAGATGACTTCAGATTAAGGCCCCGGTCTACTTTTGAATGAATATTTGGAATGGGGAAAGCATGCTGGGGAAGGCGCTTGAAAACATAAGAGTGTTTTATTTTCTGATGAGCAGACTTTGTCTTGAGCCCCCCTCCAGCCTAGACCAATGGCAGGGTTAGAAGGCCCTACAGCATGTGGTAGTAATCACAAAGAC
The DNA here is from genome assembly GCF_015852505.1 of Tachyglossus aculeatus. NCBI lineage: Eukaryota > Metazoa > Chordata > Mammalia > Monotremata > Tachyglossidae > Tachyglossus > Tachyglossus aculeatus. The sequence continues at coordinate 44,457,420 of NC_052082.1, read as the reverse complement.
CAATTTGTTATGAGCATGTCAAGGTCAATGACATTATAGCTGGGGAGAATGTCTTGAGCACCAGAAGTCTGTAGTGGTTCCTAAATGTCATACAGGATAACCTCGAGAGTTTGTTTGCCATTTTCCCTAGATGGGGTCACAGGGCAGCTATCTTTCTTGTAGAATGAGAAGTGCACAAATGGAAATACTTCTGACTGTCTTCTACTGGCCAGCGAGTAAGGCTGACAATTGTGAGGTTAAATAGAAGAGCAGTTGAAGCTGTTGAAATAAAAACAACCTTTCTTTCCTAAGACTGAAGTTTTTATCCGCTCTGGCTAGGTCCACGTAGCGTTACCTTTGGCCTGCTTCTGTCCAATGGGGACTCTTACCAAGGCCTCCGTCCTGGCCCGGAATAGGAAAAGAAGGGCAGATATTTGACTGTGATTTTTGTTGCACTTTAACACTGATGGGACAGAAGGAGAGAAATGAATGGTTTATTCCTGTCTGTTATCAGACCACTCCCTTTTCCTGATAGCCCTGTTCTTTGGAAAGCGATTTTGCGGGATGAGAATAGAAATCTATTAGGTCCCAGGAAAAAGGATAATGGAACTTTACTTGCATAGATTTGTCCCCACTAAAGGTGTGGGCAGAGGAGTGGGTCAATGAGAGGGACATAAAGTTGGAAGGAGAGTAAAGATGAGCTGCCACTCCCTAAGCACTGACCTGAATTGAGCCCAAGACTTCTCACTGAACTGTCGGCATTATTTCTCGCGGTTATCTTTTCTTTCTGGTTAAGATGCATTTGGAAGTGTACTGGACCTCTTGATCGCTACCTGTGCTTAATGGGATGAAACAACTAATGAAACAGAAATTAGATTTAAAGAAAATAAAAATGGCACTATATTTTGAAGATGCAGTGGCAGAAACACTGAATACAGGGCCTGCATTTTTCATATACAAAAAGTTTTTAGGCAACAGATTTTGTTGCCCATTTTTACCACGGGTATTTTTACTTTTCTTTAAAAATATTCCACTTGATGCTTCTCAAATTTAGTGTTTCACATAATGCCCTTTCATAAATACTAATGTGGGAAAAAGTTTAGACATATCGGAACATGGAATACTATGAAAAAAAAGTGAACTGAATGTAAAGGTCTAGTAAAATTTGGTATCTTTAGCTTTTCCTGAACTGGTTCACATGACCCCTGTTTTATTTTTAGAAATGCAACAATTCCCATTTGGATTCAGAGGAATACCTTGTACGAGAATTTGGTTTAGCACAAATAAACTTGAGGAAAGTGTTGACTTAAAAATAAAACACTGGGAGGGGAGAAAGTTTCTTTTCTCTGTGAAAATTTCCGGAAAAGCTGTAAACAAAAGCAGGTTTGGCTCAGGGGCCGCGGGACGCTAGTGAGCTGTGGAGGATGAGGAATATATCAAACCCCACAGAGTGAGGAAATGTTTGTAAAACAGTTAGTAAATCACAGACAGCCAGGGTCACCATGTTGAACAGCATGAGTGACATTCTGCCAAAGCCCCAGCTGTGAAAAGGCAGCTGAGGCCTGGCTTCACAGCTTGTTTGCACCCCATTCTGAGATCTCCAAGTTCCATTTTCTCTCTCGTTTTCCCTCTCTGCGTTGGTGATTAGCTCTGTGCTGGTGGCAATGTCAATTGTCTCCTCTTGAGGCCCGCACAATTCCATTTGGCCAGACAGAATCTGGAGACTACTACCATGCACAGCTTCTGGGGAAATTCCTAGAGAAAGATCATTCGGTCCCACAGAAATTGTGGCATCCCCAGGCAGTAAAATAGGAGTTTGCAATTTCCCCTGCAATTTCAAAATGTTGCCTGACCCTTTCTCTGGTTATTTTTTCCAGAAAACCAGGGACCTGGCTCGGTACTGCTGTTCTGATTTTTTCATAGAACAATTGCTCGGAACTCAGCTCTTCCATCACTGCTTCTTCCTCACAACTTGACCTCTTACCTCCCTCACACCAAGCTCTAACAGCAAGAGAATTTCACGAGAGTGTGACGATCTTGGAACTAGATCTTGGGGCTACCCTTTCTTCAACTACTGAACTGGGATGGGCCTTAGCTTTCTGACTTGGCTTCTAGTCAACTTTCTTCAACTGCATTTTACCACCTTTTTAAAAATGTTATTTGTTAAATGCTTACTATTTGTCAGGCACTGTACTAACCATTGGGGTAGGTACAAGAAAATCAGGTTGGACACGGTCCCTATCCCACAAGGGGCTTACAGTCTAAATCCCCATTTTATAGATGAGTAAACCGTGGCACAAGGAGTTAAATGACTTGTCCACGTTCACACAGCAGGCAAATGGCACAGTCAGGATTAGAACTGAGATCCTTCTGACTCCTGGGCCCAGGCTAGATCATGCTGCTTTTCATCTCAAAAGTTGTCAGTTCTTCCCCTCCAAAGAACTGATGTTTGCACATAAAATATCAGAGGATTGACACTTCATTCTCTGCCCAGACACTGGGGTACATTACTACTACTACTACTAATAATGATTGCATTTATTAAGCACTTACTATGTGCAAAGCACTGTTCTAAGCGCTGGGGAGGTTACAAGGTGATGAGGTTGTCCCATAGGGCAACATTGTGACTCAACTTAGCGGGGTATGTTTTTCTTAGGCACATGGAAATTGAAAATCCTAATTGTCACTGTGGCTTCCTGCAAGCTCTGATCCTACACCAAGCCTGACACCAAATGAGAAAAAATAATGGGAAAGAAAGGGAGAGATAAAGAGAGAGAATATGAGGGATATAGAAGAAAAAGGACACACATCCTTAACATAGAAGCCAAACTGAGTTCTTTATATTAATAATAATAGTAATAATAATAATAACAGGGAAATTGGTTAAGCATTTTCTGTGTCAAGCACTTTACTAAGGACTGGGCTAGATAAAATATCAAGAGATTGGACACAGTTTCTGTTCCACATGGGCTCACAGTCTAAGTGGGAGGGAGAACAGGTATCTCCCGCATTTTATAGATGAGAAAACTGAGACACAGAAATGTTACATGTCTTGCCCAAAGTTACAAAGCAGACAAAAGGTGGAACCAGGATTACAACCCAGGTCTCCTGGCTCCTAGTTCCATGCTCTTTCCACTAGGCCAACTGTTTTATGTTGGAGAAAGACCAAAGAATTCAAGTACTCAAAGGCAGCTTCAGAGGGCTCCTCTCACAGTCTAACTTCATTTCAAATGAACATCAATTTATGCCAGAAATTCAGCCTCCAGCCTTCGCCTGAACTCCTGTTCAACAGAGAAGTTTTCTAAATCCTTGCTCACATCCTCTTCAGCCACTTATTACCACCTTCTACCCAAAACCTGCCTCGCTGCTTTCTCTTGTGCCTGTGGCATCCATTCTTCTTTATAACAGAAGTTCTCTGCAAGTTTGCCATGTGGACTTGGTGTTAGATCCATTAGTAAGAGTGTACTTCAAACCATGGAAATCGGGAGCTGGGAGTAAAGCCTGGTGACATTTTTACTGCCCCTTAATCAATCCCCGCAGAGAAGGGTTGGTGGATTAATGTGCCATAGGGAATTTGTTGCAGGAGGGATTATACTGCTTTGACTACTTGCCTCTTACATTTCAAGAGGACTGCACATGCTAATTTCTCTTCCCCAACTAGTCCCCTCTACCAGAACTACTGGGCAACAATGCTCTAAGAACACTGTTCAAATAAGAGATGAAGATTCAAGGGATTTTGTCTTATTACAGCTTCAATGTTTTTGCACTCTGTGCAGACTCTCCTGAAAAAAGCAATTAAAAATCATTTAAACAATGCAATTCAAAATCCAATTGACCTTGGAACACAGAAGACTGGATAAGAACCTATGTCTTCTTTCAGTAATGAAAGGCGTCCCTTTGGCAAACAAAATCATTGGACTCTAAGCTAAGAAAGGCAATTTTGGATTTCCTTTCCTGGAAACTTTTAGGTGGGATCCACCTGGGAGTCTGATTTCCAATGGCAAAGAGCATGAGGGAGATATAGGTCCTGGGACTGTCACATACGGTGCCCCCCTCCCTGTAATACTTCTGGGCTAGCAGAAGAGCAACCTGGTCTCCCCTGGACTTCTTAGGGGACATCCAATGTGTACTAGTTGCCACCCAACCTGAACTTCCATGGGATTGCTAGGATCTAAGCAATTTAGCTTTCTACTTCCAACTCCCTATGGCACAGCCTAATGAGTTGGGTTAGTAGTGTTGTCAGGAAGCAGGAGAAGTGACAAGAATTACAGTGGAGGATCCTTCTAACCCAAGATTATTCTGTATTGTATTTTCCCAAGTGCTTAGTACAGTGCTCTGCACGCAGTAAGTGCTCAATAAATACAACTGAATGAATGAACAAAAGATGTTGGTGAATTGAAGGATAAATCTCCTTCACTGTCCCTCTTCCCCACTCTTCCCTTTTCTTCTCAAATCACTCTTAGGCCAAAATGCCATAGCTGGATAGAGTGACAGACATGAGCAAAATATTTATTACTAGCTTCCAGATGTAAGGCAAGAAACTGGGAATGAAATACTGTAATTTGTTTCCATAAATGAAAACCTGAACAGCATAGGCAAGAGGAGTCTATTGTTCATTTGCCAATTGGATGAGAGATGCTACTTTTGTTCCAATTTAAAAACATCCTAACTTTCCAGTAAAACCAGAATCCCTGATACTGATAGGTCTGGTTGAAGATGCTTGGAAGAAATCCTATTTTCATTCTGATTTCTAGAGGAGTGGTTTCACTTGGTGAAATTACAATCTCTCTCTCTCTCTCTCTGTGTGTCTCTCTCTCTGCTTCTGTCTCTCTCTCTCTGTCTCTCTCCCCGCCCCCCCGCCCACCCCGACCCCAATCCAGTTTATTTGAAATTTGTTTCTCAAGATCCATTTTGGTCTTAAAGAATCAAAGTACTAAATGTTGATAAAATTCTTTAAGAACATCAGTGAAGCCTCATCTCTCCAACTGAACACTTCTTTTTATTTTATTTACTTATAAAGATTTTATAAATTACACCAGAAAAGTAGGATTTTTCAGTCATTATACTTTAATGTTCTGCAATATTTTTTCAAAGTCTTATTTTGTTAACTAGTTAAAACTCCATTCTTATATCTTGTTATTTTTCCAGAGAGCCTAACAGGACATCTTAATCAATCAATCATATTTATTGAGCACTTACTGTGTGCCAAGCACTCTAATAAGTGCTTGGAGATTACAAAATAACTATATAACAGAGTTGGTAGGCACATCCCTGCCCAAAGCGAGCTTACTTGGTCCACTTACCTTTTGATATAGTAGTCTGTCAACTCCATTGCTCTTTAAGTATTTATTAAAGGAGTGAGTCTAAGAGTTAGGAGGTTAAGTAATTCTTGCAAGGATTTACCGAAGAAAGTTATGTACTTGGGGCTTAAATCTCCCCCTCTAAACTGTAAGTTCATGGTGGGCAGGGAATGTGTCTGTTTATTGTTATATTGTACTCTCCCAAGTGCTTAGTACAGTGCTGTGCACACAGTAAGCACTCAATAAATATGATTATTGAGTGACTACCCAGACACTGGGAGGTAGGAACGCTTTTATCATTTGTAACACATATGCAAGTGATTTCTAGACTGTAAGATCCATATGGGCAGGGAATGTGTCACCAATTTGGGTATATTGTACTCTCCCAAGTGCTTAGAACAGTGCTCTGCACACAGTACTTGCTCAATAAATACCACTGAGTTGATTGAATGATTCTAGCATACCACTCTTTCCCAGGTTATGATTCTCCAGGATTCTACAGAGGCTATAGCTAAAGGATGAACACAAAACTCCCACTACACCACACTGCAAAATTGGGGGCAAAAGTCTTAAAGTGACAAGAAAAATGGAGAAGAAAATCCAGCCAGCCGGTTTTCCTTCTTGGGAGAAACTCTGACAAAGAGCGACCCTCATGGGATTCCAGTCTAATTCCCTAATTCAGTAGAGTGGCATGACCCTATTGAATGCCACCTGCCTCACATTTGACTCGGCTATGACTTGGGTAAACTTTTCAGTTTTCCGAGTCTCTTTCCTTCCTTAGCACTGCATTTGCTAGAGTTTCAGTTAAAATTGTGTTTTGGCTTCCACAAAGGAGACAGTCTCTCCTGGAAGATAAATGTCTTTTCACTCAAACTTTGGATTTTAAGTTATTTAAACATGTCTCTCACAGCTCATGTTCCTAGTCTGAATAGTACTTAGTGGTGACTTTATCAAACAGAAGTGGCTATTTTTCTTTTGCCCCTTTGTTCGGCTGGTAAACACAAGAAACCCAAACAACTTCACAACACTTGCATGTTTCAATGCTTTTGTAAGTCTGACATTCCACCAATTAGTACATGTTGGGAAGGCTGATTGAGTCCCATGCTCCCCTCACTTCATTTCTGCTACTTGTGAAAACGAGGGAATTTGAAATGTTCATCATTTGGTAAGAAATATTACTTTTTTTTTCCTCACGGATTTAATGTTAGGGTTAAACATCCTCCTGGCTTAAAAGCAATCATTCCAACTTCTGATGTGAACAGAAGGCACCTCATGTTCTTCTTAATGTAAATTCTCATTCTCTTGCTCTGAAGGCTGGAGAAAAAGGCTCCAGGAGTAAGGGTCAAAGATGAACAGCTGCCTTGTCAGAATGGACACACAGTTCCTAATTTGACCTTGAAATCACTCATTTTTGTATTAAAGAAGCCACGATTCCCAGGCTGGGTGCCAACAGGGTAGGTCCCGCCTCAAAATACAAATTCAGGAATAATCTAGGATTTCTGCCCTTGATTAGAACATATTTAGGAAACTTTCTTTATTTGGGGTTTTACAAAGGCATCCTAACCCGTTCTGGGCCTATGTTAGGAATAGAAGGAGTCAGGATTTCTTTATAAGTCTCAAAATAAAGAAAACTTCCTAAAAGTGTTATGATTTTTTGGGTCACTGACCTAATACCTGAGTGGTCTAAGTTAGAAACACTCGATTTTAGGTGAGTGACCAAAAATAAATCATGAGACCTGGTTGGTGATCTCTGACAGGTCCAGTTTTAGCTGGGCTGCCAATCAGAAGCCAATTCCAGAGCTGCATTTTTCAAACAGAATGTTTCATAGTTAAAGTCATTTCTTCAAAACTGGAACAATGGAACGCAGACCCAGTCGATGACATTTAGCCAAAATCAGCAGGTCTGTTCAACTGTTCCCTGTTCATTAACATCATAGTATTACTGTGTGTCTTCAGAGGCAGGTTTTATGATAGAAAGTACTCCTTATTTATATAGATTAAACATTTTACAAGTGAACCTGTCAAGCTGCATTCTGTTAATACTCTGTGCTTTCCTTCTCAAGAACATACTTCTGTTAGAACAATATCATCCCAACACACTAAGCCCCTCTCAATTCAGACCTCAAATATCCACTTCCGACCCTAATATTCAGGATTTTATTCACATACAACCCCCACCACCCCACAATAAAGAAAAAAAAACCTGGACTTCCATATTAATAAAAGTAAGGTTGACTGTGAGCTCACTGTGGGCAGGGATTATCACTTTTTATTGCTGTATTTTAGTTTCCCAAGCACAAGTACAGTGCTCTGCTTAATAAATACAACCGAATGAAAGTTGAGAAATAATGATGATTTTCAAGGGAGAAGGTAGGGTATAATTCTAGTTCAAACTGAACTGGCCATTATTATCAGCTTTGTTCAGCTTCTCCCGTGCATGTTTCTATTTAAAAGTCCTTCTTCGTATTATTCTGGAAGAGAAGCAAAATCTTATCTCGCCAAAAGATTGCTGCCCTTAGTCAGGCCTGTTGGTGTTTCCAATTTCCTTGTATAACAAGGCTCTAATGTTGTGGAGGAAGTGGGCAGATACTGAGGAATCAAGACGGATCAAAAAGCACAAGACCCATAACCTCTGGGGTCAAGAGGTTATGACTTCAGGGCCCAGCAGTAAGGTGGAAGCAGGGAAGGATGTTTTTCAGGTAGTTTTAAATGACCTCCTTTAACAGGCCTTTTCCAAGAGGAAGGAGATAGGATCTAACCAGAAGACAAATATTGCAAACATGAATACACTTACACAGGTCACAGGAATCTATTAAAATTGAACTGTCATTTGTTCCCTAAGAGGCAAAGGCTGGAATAGTAATCATTTGTACTGTAGGTCTACTTCTCAAACTCGGTCTTTCTGTCGTGAAACTATTTTCTTTAGCTTTTCTTCCCAAATGGCTAAATATGTTAGATGGGAGAGAGAGACTAGACTCTTTGACCCAAAGTAACTGTAACATTGAAACAGTCATGTTGGTTATATGCCTCATATGTAAGTGCCATAAGAATAAAGGGAGAAGACTGTTGGATGCATGGATGAACACCACAAACACACACACACATGTGCATTTATAGAGAGAGAGAGTAAGAGAGTGCTGACCTTTATAGGCTTATGCTAGAAAATGCTGCTGCTTATACTATATATAATACCTACCCACTAGCACGAATAAATCTATACTAGTAATGTTGGCATTTTATACAGCCTGGAAACTTAAGAGGAACAGCATTCATTGAATACTTGCCGCTAGACTGTAAGATCATTACGGTCAGGGAATGTGACGGCTAATTCTGTTGCACTGTACTCTCCCAAGCACTTAATACAGTGCTCTGCACTCAATAAATACCATTGATGGCTTAATAAAGAATAACTCCAGGATGGAAAAAATGTTCCATTCCTCGCTGAGTACTATAAATAAGGGTGTTTGATATTAAAAATCACCAGGAATTAAAAAGGTACAGGGATAATAATTATGGTATTTATTAAGTGCTTACTATGTGCTAAGCCCTGGGTTAAACACAAGATAATTAAGTCGGGCACAGTCCCTGTCCCACATAAGACAGTCCAGACAGGAGGGAGAAGAAGTATTTAATCCCCATTTTACAGATGATGAAACTGATAATGATAATAATTTTGATATTTGCTAAGCACTAACTATGTGTCCAGCACTATACAAAGCACTACGGTAGATACAAGATTGGCTGATTCGACACAGTCCTTCATGGAGCTCACAATCTAAGACGGAAAGAGAACAGGTACTTTTTCTCTATTTTACAGATGAGGTAACCGAGTCATAGAGCAGTTAGGTGATTTGCCAAAAGGCCCACAGCAGGCAAATGGCAGAGCTGGGATTAGAACTCAAGTCCTCTGACTCCTAGGCCTGTTCTCTTTCCACTAGGCCACACAACAGTTAAGTGACTTGCTCAAGGTCACACGCGTGGCAAGTGGCAGAGCTAGGATTAGATTTCTACTCTGGGTCAGATCTGGCCCAGAGAACAGTTTTAAAACTGCACTTGATTTAATCCTCAGAAACACACTTTTTAAAATTTGAGCTGGAAAGGCCCAGACTGTGGAACAGCCAGGAGGAATGCAATAATTAATTTCTAAATGTCTAGACTACAAGCTCCTCTAGACTGTAAACTTGTTGTAGGCAGGGAATGTGTCTGTTACAAATAAACGCTCAATAAATATGATTGATAATGTCACTGTTTTTAAAGTACAAGAAGCAGTGTGGTCTAGAGAAAAGAGTTATTGACCTGGGAGTCGGAGGATCTGGGCTCCAAATCCAGTTCTGCCACTTACCTGCTGGGTGATCTAGTTCAAACAACTTCCCAGTGCCTCAGTTTCCTCATCTGTAAAATGGGGGTGAAATAATTGCTCTTCTTCCCTTTAGTCCTCTGAGCTCCATGTGGGAGAGGTACTGTGTCCAACCTTATTCTCTTGTATCTACTCTTGTACCTAGTTCAGTGCTAGGCAGATAGTAAAAGCTTATTATTATTAATAATAATATTTGTTAAACACTATGTGCCAGGCACTGTACTAAGCATTGTGGTGAATACAAGCAAATTGGGTTGATGCAGTCCCTGTCCCACGTGGGGCTCACAGTCTCAATCCTCATTTTACAGATGGGGTAACTGTGGCCCAGAGAAGTGAAATGATTTGCCCAGGGTCACATAGCAGACAAATGGAAGAGTCAGGATTAGAACCCATGACCTTCTGACTCCCAGGACCCTGCTCTATGCACTATGCTATACTGCTTCTCACAAATACCACTATTATTATTATTATCATTATTATTTATAAATATACACATTTTATACTCCAAACATTTGAACCTGTATAAATAATGGGGAATACTTTTCATTTTAAAGGACTGAGCCCATAGGCTATTGGTTCTGATCATTATTGAAAAAGAAACTCTATCCAACTCACCATTCTAGGTGTTAAATGATTCAACAACCATACCTAAGTGATACACATAGACTAAAATCTAGAAAAGAATGGGGGAAAAAAAGCAACTTTCTGAGAATTCCTGAATGGAAAGCAAAATAGAGTCTGCAAGAGCTAAGACAATCATTCAAAAACACACCACTGCAATTTGCTCACTCTTCCACAAAACATAATCTCCTGTGTAAATCGAAGAACTTTAAAACAGCCCAATTATTCTGACTGTAAAATTTACATGGGCCAAAACCTGGGAGGGTGGGGACTGCTGGGGGCGGCTTCTTCTGGCTTGAGATCTACTCGTGTAAACTGGTACCCTGACCGAAATATAGCCAAGCTCACTAAGGCGTGACCCCATTTCTGGAAGTGTTTGCAGTTGCCAAGGGATTCCGTGATTTGTAATCCCAAGGAGCGGACTGAGATTTTAATATGGAATTTGGTCACCGGAGACAGCCAGAACTGATCATTCAGACTGATATCCCGAAGTTACAGCTACTGCCATGGCTCTTTCACTGTTTCAGTTACTGCTGGGTAAATCTGGCCTAAGGCACGCAAAAATAAAATGATAAGGACATATGATGTTTCCAGTCAAATCAAGAGAAAAGAAGGTTATTTTCATATCTGGCTGCCCAGTTCCAGTCTGGAAGGAGGAGGACAGAGGGGAGGATGGGTTCATTTGCAAAACTGTCCTAACATCCTGATCAGAGCTACGAGCCATCTGGCAGGTATCTCACTGGGTGAGAGTGTACCACAGTTCCTTACCGGGAGGGAGGGGCAGGGAAAGAGAAGCAGAAATGCATTATTTAGCTGCTGTGTCAAATGACAGCATTCCAGGGTAAAATGCCTATTTTGGCAGGAGAGCAAATTTCATCTATTTTTCCTCTCTGGGCCCAATTCTCACTCTTATTCCTGTAGCTAAAAGGTACATTACTTATTTAAGCTTTCCCTGTCCAAACAGATGAGAGGTTAGGAGAGGGGAAAAGTGGCACTTGCCATTCAGCTTGGACTCAGTAAAATTTCCATCTATACGAAATTGTGGCCCATAGCTGTGTAATAGCTACAGATTATTTATCATCGAAAGGGTGTCTTTCATTTCACCATATCCAAACTATTGCCACTCTGGAAGAGTTTGAAAGGCAGATAATCTCCACCTTTGGTGTTTAAAGCACCAAAAGGTTATAAAAACAATACTCTCCCCCATGGTATGCAACCTTAAAATGAACCCAGGAAAATGGAGTTCTTTATTCTGTTGTATATACTAGATGTGCTATAACTCCATATTATGCAGGTAAATCAAATTACAAAAATGAACCTTATCCTTCAGATAAAACTCTGGGACAAAGCCAACATCACAGTGATTATCTTCTCTCGTGTTGACTGTTCTACATAAGGGTTTGGAGGATGTAAACAGGACATAAACCTGAGATTGGTACTTCAATCTGTCTACAAATAGCCATGACATTACACATAAACTCAACTTTGGAGCCTATATGGTTCCCTTTTAAGCAGTTAAGGGGTATATCAGACACCATGATAGACAGAAAAAAACAGAGCGTGAATACTAATAAATGCAAGCCTTCCGTCTCGGAAACTCTTCCCTTATTTGATTAAGTTAGGTGAAAAGCAGAGCAGTCATGCTTGTAGCTTTTCTTCCTTTTTCCTTTCCTCTGCTCTTTTCATTTCTAATGCGAATCGGAAGTCTATGTGGAGCAGTCTGGCTAGCCCCAGCCTAACCTCCCCATCTGGAAGGGGACTAACCAGCCTTGAGGCTACTTCCAACCCTTCCCAGCTGTTGGGTTTGGGTTTTTGTTTTTGCGGGCTTGAGAAAGCATATTTATATAAATGATTGCCATATCCTTTGCCAGCTGTTGACCCTGCTCTTGTCCCGGCTGGGGCATGGTTTTCATTTTTAGCGGCCACAGACTGGAATTGACCCTGATAGAGTTAGCACGCTATGCAAACAGCTTTGCGCGTTATTTCTGTGACAGTTCAGACAATGGATGCACAGTGTAATCCCGGGGACCCGGTGTTTCCCTTTGGGCGAATGTCACAGAATCCAGAGCTACAAGTATCGGTTGAAAAAATAAATTATGCGATTCCCAGCTCTGTGGAATGGTTTCCTCTTCGGTCGCTGAGATCTTGGTGATTTCGGGTTGGGCCGGGGCAGGAAGAATTTAGCGGTAACAACAACACTCAGGAGAGGAGCTTTCCTCCCGCCATGTTGTAGATGAAAAGGGCTTGTTCTTTCTGTGTCCGGGATGGTGGGTAGCGGGGGAGATGGTGAGGTGGGGAGTGGAGGCCTACTCTAACAAATGTGCTCTCCCGAAGAGCTCTGTGTTGTAGATGGGGGGGGGGGGAGGAGGGGGGGGACGGCTAAAATTCCCATTTTAATTGAGGATGAGATTTCACCTAGTGCCAACTTCCCTTTAACTGAAAGTCAAAGGACTCCCTTCAGACATTTGTCCCTCAGTAGGAGGAAAAAGAAAAACAAACACCAAGGAAGGGTACTTCTGGTACTCAGGCAATGCTCTGCTCTACAAATCCTAACATTTCAGGTTAAATCCATGTTCATTCCCTGGACACCTGCAGTGACTCGGAAGCAAAAAAATTTAGAAGTCGTCTTGGGGACAGGAGAGAAACAGTTAGAACTTTTCTAATAGAAGCACATATCCTAGTAAGAACATTTTCTCCTACGTAATTACTATTTCAACCATGGTTAAGGAGAAGAGAGACAGGAAATGGAAATTTTTACAACTTTCCTAAAGCACTGATGAGCTCTCTGATGCTCAGTGCCAAGGACCAGAAAGCCTCACTTGATGCATAGGGAAACCTTGATTTATTTACAATGTGCAGCCTTACGGAAAAATACATTTACTCTTAACCCCTAATGTGATGTCCCGGCTATCAAATGGCAACAAAATAATTAATTAGTTAGTCAAAGTGATATTGAACTCACTTTTCCCAGGGGGTGAAATTATTCCCTGATATTAGGCACTCTGGAAGGAGCTTTAATGCTCCCAGATGACGAGGAGACGATCTTAACGCCCTGAAAAAAAATAATCTGGTGTGGCAAAGGTCCAAGATATCCACAGCGAGAATGGAATATTGGTCACTCATAAGGCTCTTTTCAGCCACACACCTAGTGTGGCCACTTGTCCAGTTTCAAATCAGGCAGTCTGGTTTCAGCTGGTCTGTCCTCTGCCTGGTAAAGTATTTTTATTTTAGACACTCAGCATCCCTCCTCCCCCTTGGCTTCTGAGGTTGAGTCTCATGTTTTTAATGGTACTTGGGAAGAGAATACAATGGCTCTATACGGGCGCGGTGGTCATGGTTTCCCCAGCCGCACACTCTTAGATGGTGAACCCCCCGAGGACTGTGTCTAATTCCCACCTGTGATTTCTCTCCCAGAGTTCAGTAGGGTGCTCTGCACACAGTAAGAGCTTAATCAGAAGCAGCACAGCCTAGTGAACAGAGCACCGGCCTGGGAATCAGAAAGTCACGGGTTCTATTCCTGACTCTACCACTTGTCTGCTGTGTGACCTTGAGCAAGTCACTTCACTTCTCTGTGCCTCAAGTTACTTCAGCTCTAAAATGGGGATTAAGAGTGTGAGCTTCATGTGGACCATGCGCTTAGTACAGTGCTCTGCACACGGTAAGTGCTCAATAAATACAATTGAATGAATGAATGAACAGGGACTGTGTCCAACCTAACTTATATCTACCCCAGTGCTTAGAACAGTGCTTGGCACACAGTAATTGCTTAACAACTACACTCAAGTTCCTGCAGATTTCCATAAAGAAACACTTTCTGTAGACTTATGGACTTTATTATGTTACATAAGATATAACATGCCACATATACCTTTAATAATAATAATAATAATAGCATTTATTAAGCACTTACTATGTGCCAAGCACTGTTCTAAGCGGTGGGGGTTACAAAATGATCAGGTTGTCCCATGGGGGGCTCACAGTCTTAATCCCCATTTTACAGATGAGATAACTGAGGCCCAGAGAAGTTAAGTGACTTGCCCAAAGTCACACAGCTGACAAGTGGTGGAGCTAGGATTTGAACCCATGATCTCCGACTCCAAAACCCCGGGCTCTTTCCACTGAGCCACGCTGGAATGGCAAAGAAGGCTCCAGTATTCTTGACTGTTGCCACTGACCACCCTATCTGCATCTCATTCATGGATGAAACTCACCATCGGTGGCATCACTTTAGAAAAGGTTGGGTGGCTAAAAATGCTATTAGAATCAATATATTATTACTATTATTTTTATGGGTTTCTGCAATTGAGAGGGATTAACCACCCTAATATTAAGGAAAAACTGAAGAAAACATTAATAGGGGGAAAAGATTTAAAACTGACCCCCATATAAAGCAATAAGCCCAAGGCATACTGATCTGGAATACTGAAGGGGTCATTCTACCTTATGACTGTAAGCGCACTGTGGGCAGAAAAAATGTCTATCAATTCTGTTGACTGTACGAGAGTACAATCTAAATACACTAAGTACATTGCTCTGCACACAGTAAGCATTCAATAAATTCCACTGATTGATTGATTATGAAGGTGAAAAGGGAAGCATTAATACAACTAAAATTACTTCCAGAATGCAAATCTGAGGGACAGTATTTCTAACAAAATGGTGTGTAATTGCCATAGCTTGGTCAGTGAAAGCAGCAGTGGCAGCATGAGCCATCAGCTGATTCATTCATTCATTCAATCTTATTAAGCGCTCACTGTGTGTACAGCACTGTACTAAGCTCTTGGGAAAGTACAATACAGCAATAAAGAGTGACAATCCCTGCCCATGACGAGATTCTTTTACACTGGACTGTGGTGGCCATCCTCCTGCTCCTTACCCTCCACTGGGCCTCCGTTGGTCCCTCCTGCTCCAGCCAGGAAGATACGGAAGCGGAGGAAGTGTGGAACCCCGGCTAGACCAGGGAAGGCTGCATGGAAGAGAGGTTGTGGTCACCTTCTCCCAGCCCATACCAGTGGGTCTTCCCCTCAGCTCCTCCTGCTCCAGCTAGGAGACAGGAGGGAAGTGACGGGGCGTCCGCAATCTCAACTTTCAAAACTCTGGGAAGGCCGTGGCCCCTGCTGTGACTGTTGGATCCGGATCCAATCTCCAATCACTCTTCCAGCCACGCTGCCTTATCTTTCTTATATTTATCATCGCTCTGGTCTTCTCTATCATTTTTGTGTTTTCATTATTTCATCCTTCTTAATGGGAATGTTACCCATGCCCTCTCCCCCCGTCCCCCGTATATTTAGATTGTGAGCCCCTTGAGTGCCAGCTACAGTGTCTCATTTTAACCCGTGTAATTTTTTTTTCACATCACTTAGTTCATTGCTCTGCACAAAGTAGGCACTTAATAAATACTGGGACTGGAAGTCAGGGAATCAAGTGTCAAGACTAAAATATTAGAAAATGGATCTAATTCTCTCAACTGCTCAGGGGGTTCAACACTTGTTGAACATCTTAAGGAACTAGAGATACATTTTACAATGACCATAAATCAACAGGTGGCCCTAATTCTTACCTGTCACATTAACCGGTACTAGATAATTTTAACACTTGGCAAACCCCAGTGTTAGGTGCAAAGGAAAAATTCACCTGAAAAAATTAATGTTATGGCTATAATCAATCAATCAATGGTATTTATTGAACACTTAATGATAATAATATTAGTAACAATAATAATAATTATGGTATTTGTTAAGCACTTACTATGTGCCAAGCACTGTTCTAAGTGCTGAGTAGATACAAGGTTATCAGGTTGGACACAGTCCCTGTCCCATATGGGGTTCAGAGTCTTAATCCACATTTTACAAATGGAGTAACTGAGACACAGAGAAGTTAAGTGACTGACCAAGGTCACACAGCAGGCAAGTAGCGGAGCTGGGATTAGAACCCACGACCTCTGACTCCCAAGCTCAGGCTCTTGCCACTAGGCCATGGGAGCACTGTACTAAGCATGTGGAAGAATATGATTCAAAAGAGTTAGTGGACACGTTCCCTGCCCATAATTATATCAATATGATTCTCCCATATATTTGATGAGGAAACTGAGCTTTATGATTAGAATGGGCTGTTTAAAGTTATTCTTAATTTTTGTTCATAGTGAAATTCACTAATCAATCTATGGTGTTTTTGAGCATTTACTGTGTGCTGAACTGAGTGCTTGGGAGAGGATTCATTCATTCAATTGTATTTATTGAGCACTTACTGTGTGCAGAGCATTGTATTAAGAGTATAGTACAACAGAGATGGTAGACATATTCCCTGCCCATAAGGAGCTTAAAATCTAGAGGGAGAGACAGACATTCATATAAATGAGTAAATTAGGGATAATAATAATAATAATAATAATAATAATAATGGCATTTATTAAGCACTTACTATGTGCAAAGCACTGTGCTAAGCACTGGGGAGGTTACAAGGTGATCAGATTGTCCCACGGGGGGCTCACAGTCTTAATCCCCATTTTACAGATGAGGTAACTGAGGCCCAGAGAAGTTAAGTGACTTGCCCAAAGTCACACAGCGGACAGTTGGCGGAGCTGGGATTTGTACCCGTGACCTCTGACTCCAAAGCCAGGGCTCTTTCCACTGAGCCACGCTGCTTCTCTGATACATACATAAGTGCTGATACGTACATAAGCATGTAAATACATACGTGCATAAGTACATAAGGGATACGTACATAAGTGATGTGGGGATGAGAGTGTGGTGAATACCAATTGCTTAAAGAGTACAGAGCCAAGTGCACTGGCAACTCAGCAGAGAGTGGGAGTAGGAGAAAAGGGGACAATGAGGGAAGGCTTCTTGGAGGAGGTGTCATTTTAATACAGTTTTGAAGATGGGGAGAGTTCACTGAACTGAAAAGGCTAATAAAGCACCCATAATTCTATATGCATTGGGTACACACAGAGGCTGGCCTCTATTGTGCTAAAATAATAACAATAATAATGGGCAAAGGTGTTATAAAAGATGCCACCATTATATGCTAGGGTATTACACTTTCTCTCCACTGGCTTCCAGGTATCAACTCCAAGTTTACAAAGCTGTGTTGGGGTCCAATTTCTTTGTGGCTGTGAGACCTGAACTTTTCCCAAAAGACACATCTGGTTTCTCTCGTAGTTTCTTCAGCATCGCCTGAGAGACAAATTCACCACCAAACTACAAAGCAGGAATACCAGAAATGAGGTCCTGGAAGACAATCATCTCCCCAGCACAGAGGCAAGTTCAGCACAATACAGCTGAACGGGGTGGGAACGTCTGAGAAAAATGGATGGTAGCAGAATAAACAAACATCTGCTGTCAACTAAACAGAGAGAGCAGCTTGGCTTAGTGGAAAGTGGAAACTTCCACGAGCCTGGGAGTCAGGGGACCTGGGTTTGAATCCCATCTCTGCCATTTGCCTGCTGTGTGACCTTGGCCAGTGGACAAGCCAGTTAACTTCTCTGGGTTTCAGTCTCCTCATCTGTAAAATGGGGATGAAACACCCATTCTCCCTCTTAGCTGCAAACCCCAGGAAGGATAGGGCCTATGTCCGACCCGTTTATCTTGTATCTACCCCAGGTCTTAGTACAGTACTTGGCACATAGCATGTGCTTAACAAAAACCATAATTATAATAATAATTATTATTATTAAATACATTCACTAGCGGGAAGGGTGAACAGAGCATTAATAGTCAGGGGGAAGCAAAGGCTCATATATCAGGGAACAGCACTGGATTGAAGGGAGTCAGCTGCACCAGACATATAATTTTGGAAAGAGACAATCCCAAATGGGATAACTCTCTGAGCAGAGAATTTGGGATGATCGGGAGACCAAGAAGCAGATGGAAAAACATTGAGAGAAGCTGTAAGTGGTAACTGCATCAGCATGCAAAGGACAATCGTTACAGTAACAGTATGGGTAAGGTTTACATCCTTTCAGAGACATCAATACACATGGAAAAGATCTCACCGCAGATGATAGAAAGGACAGCCCAATCGCTCTCTCTCCTCCCTCTGTCTCCTTGAACTTATACACCCTCACGCCCTTCAAAATACGGAAGATTCAGGCTCATAAATAATGATCAGGTTTGTTTGCAAAAGGCCTCATCTGTGCCTTTTTTTCCTCTCTGGATTTGAGAGAATGGGGTTACAACATGCAGTTGTAATTAAAACACATACCTCATCCTAGAGACCGCAAGAAAAAGCAGCTAACAAATGAGGGATCAAGAAGGTTGAGAATGAACACTTTTTTTGACACAGGCATCCTGAGTTTTTTTTTTAAAGTCAATCCAAAAGGACATTCAGCCATTGAAAGAACATATTTAGTGTTTCTTTAAAAACCCACAGATGCTTAAGGCTTGGGACTGCTTTTAAGTTATCCTCTGCAGCTTGGATTTTCAACCCGCATTAGCACAATGTGCCAGAGATTTCCTCAAGTGCTGAGTGAATTAACTGACGGAATCTTTGAAGACTTTACAACCCTGATTAACTAATGAAAAATCTGAGACGGCACAGTGCAATCTTCTTTTTTCTCGTCAATGTGTTTGTAATGGTGAGGGTGAGAGGGGGGCCTTGAAACCATCTGCTGCTTACAGAGATCTGATTCAGAAAATTAGCGCCTACACAATTTGGGTGAGTTTGCTGCACAATCCATGGACACCCTTTTAGCTGTCTGTTAACACAGAGTCTCCTGGTGTGCCCGATTCGATGAGACATTACATTAAAAAATATTACCCACGACCTAGTGGAAAGAATACCAAGCTGGGAGTCAGGACACCTGGTTTCTTGCCCTGATCTGACACTTGTCTGCTGTGTCACCTGGAGCAAATCACTTAACTTCCCTGTACCTCCATTTCCTCATCTGTAAAATAAAGATGAAATACTGGGGTTTTTTTGTTATTTTATGGCATTTGTTAAGCACTTACTATGTGCCAGGCACTGTACTAAGTGCTGGGATAGATACAAGCTGATCAGATTAGACACAGTCCCTGGCCCACATGAAGCTCACGATCTTTACCCCCATTTTACAGAAGAGGCAAATGAGGCCCAGAGAAGTGAAGTGACTTGCCCAAGATCACAGAGCAGACAAGTGGCAGAGCTGGGATTAGAATCCAGGTCCTTCCCAGGCCCGTGCTCTATCCACTAGGCCAAGCTACTTCACTTCCCTCAGCCTGTGAGCCTCATGTGGGACTGAGACATCTTTTTATCGCATGTCTACCCTGGCCTTTAGGAGTTAGCAAGTGCTTCATAAATACTATTATTACTACAAGTCTGGGAGTCATGTTAATTCGTTCTCTGATCCCTTCAATTCATTTGCTCTAACCATGTACCACGGTTTTCTTCACAATTCACTGTTCCTGTTTGTTTCCAGGTACAAGCCACTCGGAAAACGCACAAAAGAGCAGTACATCAAGTTCTGCACTCAGGGCGGTTTAAATGGCAACATCCTCAGTTAAACTAAAATATCCTTTCCTCACCTTTTCACATGTGCCGCTGAGGTCAGAAACCATGTAACTGCCTGGATTTTTGAGCCAACAAAATGTGTACTGGAGGCTTGCACCAGGGAGAAAACGAGATTTTCCATGTAACAGTGACACCCCTGAATACAATCTCACAATCAGCAGACTCATCTTCAAACCAGAGGACAACTGGGGGGAAATGAAATCATCCTTTCTTATGTTTCTACTGCCTTGATGTGACATACTTTTGGAGTTTTTCAAAAACCCTCTCCAATTGGGAAAAAGCAGCTGGCTGCACTGCCCCCCACCTCCCTCCCAGCCAACATTTTGGAATCTAGCATGTTCCACAACCCCGATTCATTGTAAGAGTTGCAGAGGAAAGAAATATGTGATAATTCATTGACTGGATCTTCAAGCAAAACAAAGCTTCAATAAACAGAGAAACGTCAAAAGTGACAAACCACCTAGTAGAACACTTCTGTGAATCATATTTATTTTGGTCATGTGAACATAGCTCTTGGAAATGAATAAATGCTTTCTGTTTTTGTTTTTTTAAATGGTATTTGTTAAGCACTTACTCTATGCCAGGCACTATACTAAGCACTACAAGATAATTTAGTTGGACACAGACTATGTACCATAGAGTGCTCACAGTCTCAATCCTCATTTTACAAGTGAGGTAACTGAGGCACAGAGAAGGGAAATGACTTGCTCCAGGTCACACAGCAGACAAGTGGCAGAGCCAGAATTCTAAGGAAATAAGCATACAGAGGTGCAACTTGGAAAGGAAGAAACATCACACTAAAATACAGCATCAGACCAATATGCTTCTTGTGCTCTAGATGAGTATGTGTTTAATTTCTGCGGGGTTGATATTTTCCCCCAGTAGTATCTTACTCAACATAGTGGTTGTTTACGGAATATATAGCATAATCCCTAAAGCAAAGGTTGTTAATCAATCTAGAAGACCTTTGAGTACAGTTTTTCAGGACAACCGAACAATGGCCTTGAACAGGATTTTTAAAAACTACCGTTTCTCCAAATACTGAAGAACAGAGTTTCAAAATCTAAACAAGACACTTTGAGGTTTTCTATTTTTGCTTTTTTTCTCTGTTGTGGATTCCTTTTCACCAAATAGAGTGCCAAGTGATTTACGTAAATGCACCTTCATTTAAAGCACTGCGTTCTCAATTGAAGCTGAATGTTCCCAGTTTTCCAGTTGTTTTAAAGAAACACCACATAGACAATTGTGTAGAAGGGTAAAAATCTGACTTCTCTTTCTCTTTATCCTGATTTCTTCCCAACTAACATTTAGTAAAGGGCTACTGGGGGTAGGACTCGATTTACAGCAGCCCTGGCCTTTCTGTAGGGGAGAGAATTGAAGAGGAAGAAGAAATGGCAGGAGGAGGGATTGAAAAAAGCAGCAGAAGCAGCTTCTGGAGAAGAAAGAAATGGTAAAAGAGATGGAGAAAATGGAGCAAAAGAAGTAAACAACTCAAGGTTTTTTTAATAGTATTTGTGAAGTGCTTATTCTGTGCTAGGCACTACTAAGGACTGGGGTAGTTACAAGCAAAATTATCAATGGGTCCATAGCTGGTCTGAGCCCATGAAAGAGAAATGGAATCCAAGGGTCTTCTAACATAACCAGCTCGGCACACATTTAAAAAGCCAATTTGAAGTCCAGATTTTGGACTAGAGTTTTTTCTCTGTGGAACGCTACATAAGGAGTACTAACTAATTGGAAGCAGGTCCCTCTGCACTTGATTTGGTGGAGTGAATTTCAAAGATGGCTGCTAAAATCACCTCAACAGTTGATGCCTTATGCTATTAATCTTCAAACCAGTAAGTGGTTTCGGAAACTAGGACACTAAGCCAGTGGATATTTTGGGTAAAGAGCAAATTGCTTTAAGAGAAGGGGTGACTGTTTCTTACACCTCCAGGAAGGAAAGGAGAGAGACTTTCTGAGCTGAAAGTTGAGATCCCTGAAATTTTGATTGCCATATGTGCCGGGGTTTAAGTAACAGAACGGTGAGATGGATTGATGTGAAAATATATGTGGTTTTAAAAATCAAGAAATAACCTAAAGTTATACACACTACATAGAAAAACATGGGGAATAAACCCTAGTGAAAATTCCTGGGAAATCTGCAAATAGAACGTTAAAACTTTCATTTTTATGAATATCTTTGGCCTCTCTGAACAAATGATAAATCAAACTGTAGAAAAACTAAGATATGGAGCCTTCATTACTTTTACTACATAGAATGTGGATCAAAGGGGAAAAAAATCCTTTAAAATCTGTGAGGATTAATTTGCCATGTTCCACTTAGAGGAGGAAAAAACTGTTTTAGAAACTAGGCTGCTAATCTTAGGTTAATAGCAGCTGACCCTCTCCACTCTTAACCTCAACAGTAACCTCTTGACCCTCAACCAGTGGCAGGGTTTAGAAGCATGTTGCCACTGATGTAAATAAAAAAGGAACCCAATGTGCTGAAATCGTTACTGCTAATAGCAACTGACATATACTTTATGCTGCCAATGGGCAAAACCATCAATAAATAACTCAAAACCTGTTGGTCTATGGGTTGCACAGCTCAGCTTCCTCTTTAGGTTATAAAAGAGTTTATTTTCTGCTGCTCCTAACCCCTGGTATTTCTGTACTTTGAAAGGCAAATGAAGGGTGGAATGCTGCATACATAATAATGATTACGGTATTTGTTAAGCGCTTACTATGTGCCAAGCACTGCACTAAGTGCTGGAATGGATACAAACAAATCGGGTTGGACACAGTCCCTGTCCCAAATGGGGCTCACACTCTCAATTCCTCAGATGAGGTAACTGAGTCCCAGAGAAGTGAAGTGACTTGCCCAAGGCCACACAGCAGACAAGTGACAGAGCTGGGATTAGAACCCATGAGCTTCGGACCCCCAGGCCCGTGCTCTATCCATTACATCATGCTGCTCCTCTATATGTTACAGAGCCAAAGCAGCAAATTACTTGGGAGGATGCATGAGAAACTCCACTTCAAAACTGCATCTCTTTCTCACTCTAACTCTTTCTTTAGACTTGTCTATATTAATGATAACTGGAAGAAAAGGGCCTCACATTCACATTTTATTTTCCTACAGTTCCAGTCTAGGTCTTGGAAGAGAAGTAAAATGATCCAGAGATTACAAAACTTTTTTTTCATTTAGAATTCTATTCTAAATGAATACTTAAGTTATAATACAGAAAGGACGCTTCCTTTATGGTCTTTTTGCTTCAAGCTTCTCAATCCAGATTGTACTGAATGCTGTTACAGGGCTCAGAGTAATAACAATGACGGTATGTGTTAATCACTTACTATGTGTCAAGCATTGTTCTAAGTGCTGGTGTAGATACAAGGTAATCAGGTTGTCCCACGTGGGGCTCACAGTCTTAAACCCCATTTTACAGATGAGGGAATTGAAGCACAGAGAAGTTAAGTGATGTGCCCAAAGTCACACAGCTGACAAGTTGGGGAGCTGGGATTAAAACCCTCATCCTCTGACTCCTAAATCCAGGCTCTTTCCGCTAAGCCACGCTGCTTCTCTAACTCATACTCTCATACTCATACTCTGGAAGCATCACGGGGCACATACCTCTCCACTCCTCAAAAACCTCCAATGGCTTCTAGCATCTCTTGGCATTAAGCAAGAGCTCCCAATCGACTTGAAGACTCTCCATCAGTCACCCATCTTACACATCTGCTCTCTTCACCCACTACTCCCCCAGCTTGCTCTCTTTGTTCCTCCCAAGCTAACCTCACTGTACCTTATTTTAGCTGGAGCTCAATCCTAGCTTATTCCTGTCCTCCCCCCAACATTCCCATCTCTATTGACTTTCCCATCCTCCCTGTCTCACAAGCCCACAACTTTGGCATTATCCTCGACCCCTCTCTCTCCTTCAATTCACACAGTCTGTCACGAAATCCAGTCAGTTCAACCACAGCGCTAAAACCCACCCTTTCCTCTCCATCCAAACTGCGACCACGTTGATCCAAGCACTTATCAGATCCCACTTTGACTACTGTATCAGCCTCCTTCCTGATATCCCTGCCTTCTGTCTCTCCCCACTTCAGTCCGAACTTCACTCGGCTGCCTGGATCATTTTTCTAAAAAAAAAGTTCAGTCCACATTTCCCCACTCGTCAAGAACCTCCAGTGCTTGCCCATCCACCTCTGTATCCGACAGAAACTCCTTACCATTAGCTTTAAAGTAGTGAGTCATCTTGTTTCCTCCTAAATTATCCCTCTGCTTTTCTATTACAACCCATCCCACACACTTTGCGCTCCTCTGATGCTAACCTACTCACTGTACCTCGATCTGTTTATCTCACCACTGATCTCTTGGCCACATCCTGCTTCTGGCCTGGAACACTCTCCCCCTTCATATCTGACAGAGTATGACTCTCCCCATCTTCAAAGCCTTAGTGAGAGCACATCTTCTCCAAGAGGTCTTCGCCAACTAGACCCTCATTTCCTCTTCTCCCACGCCCTGCTAGGTCACCTGTGCACTTGGATTTGCACACTTTATTCACCTTTCCCTCAGTCCAACAGACCTTACAGACTAAGCCCCCCTTTTCCTCAGCTCACCCTCTCCTCCGCATTGCTCCGACTCACTCTCTTTGCTCTACCTCCCTCTCCCCGCCCTACAGCAATTGTGTATATATGTACATATCTATAATTTTATTTCTTTATATTAATGCCTGCTTACTTGCTTTGATGTGTATATATCTATAATTCTATTTATTTATATTGATGCCTGTTTACTTGTTTTGATGTCTGTCTTCGCCCTTCTAGACTGTAAGACTGGTGAGGGCAGGGATTGCTCTAGTGCTGAATTGTACTTTCCAAGCGCTTAGTACAGTGCTTTGCACACAGTAAGCGCTCAATAAATACGATTGAACGAATGAATGAATATCCGTAGTTAATTCATTTATATTAATGTCTGTCTCCCCCTCTAGATTATAAGCTCATTGGGAGCAGGGAATGTGTCTACCAACTCTGTTATACTCTCCAAAATGCTTAGTACAGTGCTCTGCACACAGTAAGTGCTTAATAAATACCATTGATTGATCATGTACATATCCTTAACTTATTTTAATGTCTTTCTCTCCCCTTCTAGACTGTAAGTTCATTGTGGGCAGGGAACATATCTACCAACTCTTTTATTTTGTACTCTCCCAAAGGCTTAGTACAGTGCTCTGCACACAGAAAGTGCTCAATAAATATGATTGATTGTTCCCTAGCTCATGCTGTTCTCTTGGCCCAGAATTCCTTTTCTCCAAATCTGCCAGACTACAGCTCTCTCCACATTTAAAGCCCTCCTAAAACTGACTTTCTCCAACAAACCTTCCCTGATTTGTTCTTGCACCCCAAATCACACCAGCCATGTCCAGATCTTATGGACATAATTATATCCATCCTTAGTACTTCTCCATATATAATTAATAACTTATTCTAATTACTTGAAAAATATTTTCTTTCTTTCTCCTGGTCAAGCGTAACTAAGCTTCTTGTGAAGAAGCAACATTTCACATCTCTGTTTTTGCTTCAAAAGTGCTAAGTATAGTGCTTTGCACTGAATCGGTACTCAATAGATATTACTATCACTACTACTTTTCTATCTTAAAACCTGGAAACTGACTTGTTAATATAACTTGTGCTTTTTAGAATTAAAATGCACAAATGGATGAAATTTCAGGGTAATCTCACACTTTGGTCTCAATAAACTATTTTGGGGAATTTCAAGTAATAAAAAGGGTGCTTGGCTGATATCTGGGAGGAGAAAGAAGGGAGAGGGAATTTTCTCTTTAATGTATTTATTTCACACTATAAATAAAACTAATTTTCAATTATTTTTAGTGATGAAATGTAGGGCCATTGAAGAAAAAAAAATAGTAGACATGAAGGGGCTTCTGAAGGTCTGAAAACCAGAAAGGTCACCATCTCTGCCTTAATATAGCCCCTTTTTTTAAAAAAAAAAAAAGAAAAAGAAAAAAAGAGATGAATTGACGAGCATGCACCCAGTGTCTTCTGTGCTACATACATATATATCCATCTCCATCTGGATGTCCGCCCGCCACCTAAAGCTCAACATGTCGAAGACTGAGCTCCTTGTCTTCCCTCCCAAACCTTGTCCTCTCCCTGACTTTCCCATCTCTGTTGACGGCACTACCATCCTTCCCGTCTCACAAGCCCGCAACCTTGGTGTCATCCTCGACTCCGCTCTCTCATTCACCCCTCACATCCAAGCCGTCACCAAAACCTGCCGGTCTCAGCTCCGCAACATTGCCAAGATCCGCCCTTTCCTCTCCATCCAAACCGCTACCCTGCTAATTCAAGCTCTCATCCTATCCCGTCTGGACTACTGCACTAGCCTTCTCTCTGATCTCCCATCCTCGTGTCTCTCTCCACTTCAATCCATACTTCATGCTGCTGCCCGGATTATCTTTGTCCAGAAACGCTCTGGACATATCACTCCCCTCCTCAAAAACCTCCAATGGCTACCGATCAATCTGCGCATCAGGCAGAAACTCCTCACCCTGGGCTTCAAGGCTCTCCATCACCTCGCCCCCTCCTACCTCACCTCCCTTCTCTCCTTCTACTGCCCAGCCCGCACCCTCCGCTCCTCCACCACTAATCTCCTCACTGTACCTCGCTCTCGCCTGTCCCGCCATCGACCCCCGGCCCACGTCATCCCCCGGGCCTGGAATGCCCTCCCTCTGCCCATCCGCCAAGCTAGCTCTCTTCCTCCCTTCAAGGCCCTCCTGAGAGCTCACCTCCTCCAGGAGGCCTTCCCAGATTGAGCCCCTTCTTTCCTCTCCCCCTCGTCCCCCTCTCCATCCCCCCGCCTTACCGCCTTCCCCTCCCCACAGCACCTGTATATATGTATATATGGTTGTACATATTTATTACTCTGTTTATTTATTTATTTATTTATTTTACTTGTACATTTCTATCCTACTTATTTTATTTTGTTGGTATGTTTGGTTCTGTTCTCTGTCTCCCCCTTTTAGACTGTGAGCCCACTATCGGGTAGGGACTGTCTCTATGTGATGCCAATTTGTACTTCCCAAGCGCTTAGTACAGTGCTCTGCACATAGTAAGCGCTCAATAAATACGATTGATTGATTGATATATATCACAAATTAACAAAGCAAACTCAAATATAATAGCCTCATTTCCCAAATGACTAACATCTACTCCTGGTAGGTGAGATGGTATTAGGGGAGGAATATTAGCATTTTTGGGCAGTACACAAAACAATCTCTTAGGGATCTGAAAGAGTTAATGCTCTTCCCAAAGTTTCCAACTACACCCAAAGGGTAACTTGGACAATTGGGCTCAATGTTTTTTTTTTTTCAGAGACGATAAATTTGTCAGTAAACCATTACTTTACAAAGCGATATTCAATTTGTCACAAACAGTTAACTGTGGATGTTTTCCCATTTTTTGTTTTAGATCTTCTTACCTTTACTCTCCTGGAACAGAGGAATAGAAAGAGCAATATGGCAATGGTTAAATCCAGCAGTTACATAATCTTTTTTAAAAAACCCATCAACTTAAGATATCATGAACTAAAGAGATGTGGCCTTGTGGAGATCACAGGCTAGGGAGTCAGAGGACCTGGCTTCTAATCCTGGCTCTGCTATTTGCCTGCTGTGTGATGCTGAGCAACCCACTTAACTTCTCTGTGCTTCAGTTATCTCATCT
The DNA here is from genome assembly GCF_015852505.1 of Tachyglossus aculeatus. NCBI lineage: Eukaryota > Metazoa > Chordata > Mammalia > Monotremata > Tachyglossidae > Tachyglossus > Tachyglossus aculeatus. The sequence goes on along the minus strand of NC_052082.1, from coordinate 44,429,946 downwards.
GGGGTTTAAATACTCCTCCTCTCCTACATAGACTGTGAGCCCTATGTGGGACAGAGACTGAGTCCAAACTGTTTTTTTTGTTTTGTTTTGTTTTTTGTTTTATCTACCCCATGCTTAATTCAGTGCCTGGCATATTGTAAGTGTCTAAAAAATAGCACTAAAAAAGAAAAAAAAAGAAGAAAAAAACAAACTTTTGGATGTGAAGGCTTATTTATTCAGAGGCAAGATAGAAATGTTTCTTCTTGCCCCACCACTGAACTCATCAAACGAGTTCCTAGGAAATGAGAAAAACTGAACACCCAAGAGTGGCCTTCTTGGATTTTTATTATAATACTGGGTGAACAAAATGAAAAAATAAAGAGGAGGGTTTTTTTTTTTAGCAACATAATGGTTACAAAAATGATTAACAGTAAAAATAACAGCACATAAAATATGACCAGTCATTCATCTTCCTTAAAAAATTAAATTATGGGTAATTACAAAATCTAATTTATTTCCTTCAACTTCCAATTTAAATTTCCACTTTTATAAAGTGTCTTCTGCTTCAAAGTTCTGCATGTGTAAAAGATGCTCTGACATGCCTCTAATTGATTCGTTTTACACTCAGAGAGAGGATAACAGTGATTTGTGAAAGAATTTTTTTCTGTCTTGCACACATCTCTCATTTGCCCATCTTAATTCGATTAAAGGAAATAAGGACGGTTTGACCGATGCATGAACCATATTTTAACTGAGGACATTTCTATTTAAACTGGAGTATATCAACCACTGTAATTGTCAGCCAGTTGCTTCCGATCGCTAACTTTTGTTTTGAAAGGTCACAGCATGGTCATGGAGGAGAGTCACACAAAAACCCAACTGATTTTGTTTATCAGTGCTTTACACTGAGATATTCCACACCTATTTTGAGTGACCCATGCCAACCTTTCACTGGGATGAAGGTAACTCACCTCCAATGAAAAAAACACTTTTATCTGTGCCTTTCCAAACGATCTTTTAGATCACCTTTCTCTCTGGTAAATTCCTTTGAAATGGTAACTCTTCCCCCCATCTGCTTCATGTTCCCTATGCCCGTGTACGAAAATACAACAGATCCACATTTACACTGGCAGTTTTATGAGTGTGTACTCCAGTACATTTCTCATGACGGAGGGTTCTATAAATTAAAATAATGTATGAAAGAACATCTAAGCTTTCCTTATTTTCTTCTTAGCAAGATCACTCCACTGACTGGAATTTTCACTTATTACCACTAGGGAAACATATACTGTGGAAAGTGTGCTGCTTCTTTATAATAATAATAATAATGGCATTTATTAAGTGCTTGCTATGTGAAAAGCACTGTTCTAAGCGCTGGGGGATACAAAGTGATCAGGTTGTCCCACGGGGGGCTCACAGTTTTAATCCCCATTTTACAGATGAGGGAACTGAGGCACAGAGAAGTGAGGTGACTTGCCCAAAGTCACACAGCTGACAATTGGTGGAGTTGGGATTTGAACCCATGACCTCTGACTCCAAAGCCCACGCTCTTTCCCCTGAGCCATGCGAGACTCCATTGATCTGTTAGGAAAATACACTTTTTCTCAGTTTTTCATTTTTCACTCAGTTACCTCATCAGTAAAATGGGGATTAAGACTGTGAGCCCCATGTGGGACATGGATTGGGTCCAACCTGATTACTTTGTATCTACCTCTGTGCTTAGAAAAGTTCCTGGCATATAGTAAGTTCCTAACAAATACCATAAACAAAGGTGAGCCTTGGTTGAGTCATGAAGACTTTGGAACTGAGAATGAAATGATGTGCCATGCTCGTGACTGCACAGAGTCACTTGGACTTCCTTATCCCTGCTAGCCTTCTTCTCCACTGGAGCTCGTCATGGGGAGGAAATGTGCCTGTTTATTGTTGTATTGTACTCTCCCAAGTGCTTAGTTCAGTGCTTTCCACACAGTAAGTGCTCAATAAATACAATTAACTGACTGACTGAGGTACTGAGTTCAGCCAGTGAGTAGACAAGCACACTGCAAATTGCATGCAAAAATTTCCCATGCAAAGAGAACTCACAGGCAAGTGGCCTCAGCACAAGACCACTAGGTGTTTGCCGGGGTAGTTGCCACGATCTTTGCCAACCATGTTGGCAAACCAAACATGACCATGTTTGTGAGCTATTTTCAGGATTTCTGCTGGGCTCCCACAGAAGATGCCTTCGATGGTTCTTTGCCTTATTTGACTTTTTGCCTCCCTGCCTCCTGTCTCTCCCCACTCCAGTCCATACTTCACTCTGCTGCCCATATCATTTCTCTACCTTAAATGTTCAGGCCATGTTTCCCAGATCCTCAAGAACCTCCAGTGGTTGCCCATCCATCTCTGCATCAAACAAAAACTCCTTTCCATTGGCTTTAAAGCACTCAGCCCCTCCTACCTCACCACTCTCCTACAACAACCCAGCCCACACACTTTGCTCCTCTAACACCAACCTTCTTACTGTACCTCCATCTCACCTATCTCACCTCCGAGCTCTCGCCCATGTCCTGCCTCTGGCCTGGAATGCCCTGCCTCTTCATATTCAACAAACACCTTCAAAGCCTTATTTAAGGCAAATCTCCTCCAAGAGGCCTTCCCTGACAAAGGCCTCCTTTCTTCTTCTCCCTCTCCCTTCTGTGTCACTCTGACTTGCCCCCTTTATTCATCCCCCCTCCCATCGCCACAGCACTTATGTACATAAATGCAATATATTCATTTATATTAATGTCTGTCTCCCCCTCTAGACTGTAAGCTCGTTGTGGGCAGGGAATGTGTCTGTTTATTGTTATACTGTACTTTCCCAAGCACTTAGTACAGTACTTTCCACAGAGTAAGGACTCAATAAATACGATTGAATGAATGAATGAAGCAGACATTTCTAGACAATCATGTTAAATGGTAGCTTTGGGTACCTGCTAACCTCATACCCAAATCAATCAACCATATTTACTGAGTACTTAATGTGTGGAGAGCTCTGTTCTAAGCACACTTGAGTTCACTACAACTGATCTAGACAGAGGATGCATTTCAGAGCTATTCAGAAAGTAGTCAATCAATCAATAGCATTTATTGAACATTTACTATATGCATAGCACTGTACTAAGCACAATACAACAGAATTGGTAGGCCCAATCCCTGGCCACATCAAGCTGACAATCTAGAGGGAGAAGCAGACATTAGTAGAAGTAAATTGTAACTAATAAGAATAGGTTCCCATGTCTAATAAGAACACAGCCATTTAGATCATGTGCTGTAAGTGGAATTCTTCTTATACTTCAATCACCACAGGATTATTTTGCAATTACAGACACTACAACAGTACAAGGAGGGGTAAGATTTCAAGGGAAATAAAGCCACTGCTCTATGACCTGTGATCTCTGGACATTTGATATTCACCCTACCCTCAACCCCACAGCATTTACGCATATATCCTTAAATTATATATTATCAATTACTTGTTTATATTAATGTTTGCCTCCCCTTCTAGACCGTAAACTCTTTGTGTGCAAGGAAAGTCTCTGCTAACTCTGTTGTACTGTACTCTCCCAAGAACATAGTACAGTGCTCTGCACACAGTGAGTACTCAATATATACCACTCAGCTTGAACAACAAAGTACACCTGATTTCACGCTGTGGTTGAGTACTGTAAAATGACACTTCTGGGTGCTGGACTACCACAAAATCATTCCTGGGTCCAAGAATGTATCGCCTATAAATAAAACATAGATTGTATCTATGGATAATATCTATATGTTGCCAAATATACATCTGCCACACACTAAGCCCCACAGCACTCATGTATGTATCTATAAACTATACATTGTAAATTGTTTATATATATTGATATCTGTCTCCCCCTCTAAACTGTAAGATCGTTGTGGGCAGCAAATGTGTTTACCTACTCTATTGCACTGTACATTGGTAGAGAATCTCAAGCGCTAAGTACACTGATGATGCTAAGGACATAACATGGCGCACATGAAAACAGAGGAATAACGCATCTGGGCCACATCTTTTTGGTGAATGATACACACTATCAGAAGGCTGAAATGGCCTTAAGTTCTGCTGTTAACCAACCCACTCTTTCTTCTCTTCATTCACAGGAAACAAACAGAGGAAATGGTGTAGTTTTTTCCCATTTGGTTTGCTTCAGAGTTGACGCTCCTTTTCCCACATTCCCTGGACCGGATGACCAATGCAAGAGAGGCTAGGTAAGGCCCCAGGACCATCTCTAATGGAAACATTTACTGCTTGATGGTCATTCACAGAAGGACCCTGGAAATTCCCCAAAGAAGAGGCCACCCACCGATTCTCAAGCTGGAGAACAGAGCTGCATTTTTTTCCGTTCACCAAGTGGGGTCAGCAATTCTGCACATCAAAGAAGCTGGAAATTATTTATCTGGCAATGATATGCCCACCCTTTAAGAGGTATCTGCAGGGGTTGGGGGGGGGGTGTGTGTGTGTCTTTGTTACTCTCCCAAACATTTGGGGAAATCGTTGCTCATTAGCCCCAAGGTAGGGAGTTCATGTTGAGCACTGTATCCTCTAGACTGTAAACTTCCCCTCTAGACTGTCAGCTTGTTGTGGGCAGGGACTGTGTCTGTTTACTGTTATATTGTACTCCCCAAGGGGCTATTACAGTGCTCTGCACACAGTAAGTGCTCAGTAAATACTATGGAATGAATCCAAGAGGTCAGGTATGGGACACGAGCCTTGCATTAGCTGGCTCTTCTCCAAAACTTGGTCTAACTTTCTGTTTATTTCTCCACCCAACTCTTCTCTTCGCTTGTCCCTTTCCTCTCTTTTTTATTCTTCATCACCAATCCCTGGTGCAGAAATTTTTTAAGCACTTTGCTCCACCAACCCAAGTTGTTCCAGCCTGTTCAGGGAGGGCCAGTGGTAATACTACTACTAGTAGTAATAATGGCATTTGTTAAGGGCTTACTAGGTGTCAAGCACTATTCTAAGAGCTGGGGTAGATACAGGATAATCAGGTTGGACACAGTCCCTGTCCCACAAGGGGTTCACAGTTTTAATCTCCATTTTACAGATAACGTCACTAAGGCAGAGAAAAGTGAAGTGAATTGCCCAAGGTCACAAAGCAGGCAAAGTGGTAGAGACCCGATTAGAACGCAGGTCTTCTGCCTCCCAGGACCATTATTTTTCCACTGGCCAAGCTGCTCCTCTTCCACAAAGGCTCTTAAATGAAAGCCTGGCTATGAGTTCTGAGCTCAAGGGTTGGGACTCCTGAAAACTGAGTTAGGCTAGGGAGAATTTCACCCTTTGAGCCGTTGGGGGGGTGTTACAACAGTGAAGTTGGGGCACTCTTCCTGTACAGTTGCTCCACTACCCTTCTGGAAATGGTTACCTCAGCAATCCCCAGGGGTAATGTATTACATGTGCAGAACACATCTCCATAACAAGACGTGAATGTCACGATCATGGGATGGGGTGGGGAGCGGCCATGGATTTTTAGTTCATGTAACATTCTAAATGTGATATCTGGGTCATATTAAACTGCATCCTCAAGATATGGAAACATTTTATTTTATTTTATTTTACTTGTACATATCTATTCTATTTTATTTTGTAGTATGTTTGGTTTTGTCTCCCCCTTTTAGACTGTGAGCCCACTGTTGGGTAGGGACTGTCTCTATATGTTGCCAATTTGTACTTCCCAAGTGCTTAGTACAGTGCTCTGCACACAGTAAGCGCTCAATAAATACGATTGATGATGATGATATTTACCAACTCAGTTGTACTGTACTCTCAAATGCTAAGTACAGTGCTCTGCACATGTCCAACCTGATTTGCTTTGCTTGTAATAATAGTAATTATGGTGTTTAAGTGCTTACTATGTGCGAGGCACTGTACTAAGCGCTGGGGTAGATACAAGCAAACCGGTTCGGATACAGTCTGTCCCACGTGGGGCTCACAAGTCTCAATCCCCATTTTACAGATGAGGAAACTAGGGCACAGAGAAGTAAAATGACTTGCCCATGGTCACACAGCAGATAAGTGGCAGAGCTGGGATTAGAACCCATGACCTTCTAACTCCCAGGCCCACGCTCTAACCACTTGGCCATGCTGTATCAACCTCAGTGCTTAATACAGTGCCTGGTGCATGGTAAGTGCTTAACAAATAGCACAATTATTAATAAATACCATTGACTGAATGATTGGTTGATATATTCTCTTACTCATGGTGTTGAATTCCAGTCCAGCCTTATACCTTATGCTGGCTCCTTGGTCTACTATGTTGCCCGCCAATGGTGACAACAAGACTTTCATAAGCAATATGGAAGCTTTCCCTCATATCTAATTTACCAGACAATGGAATGGAGAGCATGCTCAGCAAATGTGCAAATGATACTACTAAGTTGACTTTGGAAGATAAGAACATGCTCAGAATCTCAAACATCTTGGGGAAATGTCCTTGCAGAAACATCTTGAAATTAAAAAGTGATAAATATAAAAGGAAATATTTTAGAGATAAAAACAAAATAAAACCATATAGGATAGGAAAAGATGGAAGATATACAAATACACCAAAGACAACTTAAATGGGGAGGGTGATGGCTGACATAAGCTACCATGGAGTACTATTATCACTAGCAGTCTGCCCTGGTCAGACTTTTAATCAATCAATCAATGATATTTATTGAGCATTTACTGTGTGCAAAGCACTTTACTAAGCGCTTGGGAAAATACAACATAGTCGGTAGACATGATCACTTTCCACAGGGAGCTCAGAGCCTAGATTACTTTGTCCAGTTTGAGTCCCTACATTATGAAGGCTAGAGAAAAATCAGAGAAGATACAGAGAAGAGCAGAGAGTGTCGACGCTTTGTGGTTGGGGAATGTTTCTGAACTTCCTAAGCACAATGTACAATGTGCTACACCAAATGGGTACTCAAACAAATGATGCTACCACTACAAAAATTACTAAAAGGATAGAATATTGGTTCTATGAAGAAAGGTTAAATGAATTAGGGCTGCTAACGAATTAGGCCCTAATGAATTAGGGCTGAATTAGGGTTAACCTCGGTCAGAGAAGGCTTAGCTGCCGACCAATTATTCTTCAATCAGTCAATCAGTCAATCAATCAATGGTATGTATTGACCCCTTACTGTGTGAAGAGCACTGAACTAAGTACTTCAAATCTGTACAGAAATAAAAAGAGGAAACAGGTTTAAATTTAGTGAAAGGAAAGATTTCAGTTGGACCTAAGAATGGATTTTGGCAATGCGAACGAGATAAAATACTGGAATCAACTACTAAATAGGTGACCATTCGGGCAGTTTTATACCAGACAGTTCATCTTTCAGCTCCCTGGTATGGATACAGTGCTGGATGCCTTTATGGCCAGTAGTTTTATCCTCCATACCTCACCTCCCTCAGCCACAGTTCCTGTTGTAGATTTCTGCTGCCCAGAAGAGATACCCCTATTTCCAGGGACCTAGGATGGGGGCTCAATGGCTATGGAATAAGAGGGGAGAGACAGAGGGACAAATTTTCTTGAAGAGACACCCTAGGTGTTTACCCTCGGATGGATTTCAGGCAAAAACGGTGCCTATGATGTCATTAGTTCATTCATTCATTTATTCAATCATATTTACTGAGTGCTTACTGTGTGCAGAGCACTGTACTAAGCACTTAGGAGAGTACAATATAACAATAAACAGACACATTCCCTGCCCAGAGTGAGCTTACAGTCCAGAGGGGGAGAAATTAGACTTAGCTTATGGGCCCATTGTAACCCAGGTGGGGTTACATAAGTCTGTCTGTCATCCTTGAGGACGGTTCCTGGTCACCCTTTTCCAAGCATTGAGCAGAGGCTCCAACTTTGGAGGTCCCTAAGGAAAGACGCTCGCTGTGGGCAGGGAATGTGTCTATTGCTCTATTGTACTCTCCCAAGCACTTAGTACAGTGCTTTGCACACAGTAAGTGCTCAATAAATACCATTGAACAACCGAATGAATCCATCTGTTCTGGGTGGTTTGTTCATTCACTTGCCTAGAGGCGGGAGGTTTGGCCACATGAGCTTTCAAAGTCATTTCAAGCTCTAAGATGCTACGAGTCACTGACTCTCCTACTGCATTTTTCAATTGTTCGTTCCTCACTCCCGATCTTTACCTAAACCTCTTGGTTCCCGGTTGCTTAACTGCGGTATTTCTTAAGCGCTTACTCTGTGCCCAGCACTGTGCTAAGCGCTGGAGTAGATACAAGATAATTGGGTTGGACACAGTCCCTAACCCACATAAGGCTCACAGTCTTAATCCCCATTTTACAGATGAGGTAACTGAGGCACAGAGGTGCCTGAAGTGATTTACCCAAGGACACACACCAGACAAGTGGTGGAGCCAGCATTAGAATCCAGATCCTTCTGACGCCTAGGCCTGTGCTCTATCCACAAGATAAGCTTCCACCATCCAGTGGGCCAGGCTGCCTTCCTTTAAGAGTGTTGCTTTCAGCCACGCTGACTGGCTGTTTTCCTCCGAAGGGAATTTGGACAGAAACTTTATTCACCTTTTCTCACGGCAGTTCTGAATCTGTACGTGTGTTGACTCAGCATACCTGATTCACGGGGGACCTGCTTAAGATGGCTTAGTTCCTTATCTGTGGGAATGATTGGTTTTAGCTCATTACCAGTCAATGACTTTTAAAGCAATAATATTTCAGCTTTCTGTGATCCTCCTGATGAAGGCTTCAGGGAATTTTGGGAATGGCTAGTCTGTTTCTACCTAATTAGTGATGCATACAGAACAAAGAGTATGCAATGGGATCTTTCGGTCTTTTTGGAATATTTTCACTGTTGAGATTTCCCACCCACAATACAAACCTTTCTGCAAATATGAACTAGCCATATTCGGAGATATAGAGAAGCAGTGTTGCCTAGTGGATAAAGCACAGGCCTGGGAGTAAGAGGACTTGGGTTCTAATCCCAGCCCTTCCATTTGCCTGTTGTGTGATCTTGGGCCACTCAATTAACTTCTCTGTGCCTCAGTTTCCTCAACTGCAAAATGGGTATTTAATACCTGTTTTCCCTCCTACTTAGACTGCGAATCCCATGTGGGACAGGGACTGTATCTAGCTTAACTTGAATCTACTGAGTGCTAAGAACAGTGCTTAACAAATACCACAAAATATTTATTATTATTATTATTATTTAATAATATTTATTGAGCACTTACTGTCTGCAAAACATTGTACTAAGTGCTTGGCAGCATACACTATAACATCAGACACATTCCTTACCCACAACGAGCTCACAGTCTAGAGAGGGCACACCTCCTTAAAGGGAACTCCATAAACAGGGAAAGAGCAAAAACATGTGAGTCAGAGCACCTGGATTCTTACCCCTTCCAGCTCTGCCACTTGCCTGCTGTATAACCTTGGTCAAGTCATTTAACTTATCTGTGCCTCAGTTTCCTCATCTGTAAAATGGGGATTCAATGCCCATTCTTCTTCCTACTTAGAGGGTGAGCTCTATGTGGGACAGAGAATGTGCCCAACCAAATTATCTCTTTTCTACCCCAGCATTTAGTATAGTAATTGGCATATAGTAACACACACCACAATTATTGTTATTAGCATTATCACTAATGATGTCGGAGGGGAAAGTGATGTATCGGTCTGGCTTCCATTGGTGGGTAATTTCAACAGGAGAGGGGGCTCTAACCGGCAACTTCTCAGTGAGGACCGCCACCTCTTCATCCCAACCAGGGTAGTGGCCCATCCTCCTGTGTTAATGCCCTCCCAGCAGTCGACAGATCTTGTCCTTCTGTTTTTCTTCCTCACTGAATGATTTCCCTAAAGCCGAAGCCGGGCAAAATGCCACTAATGCTGCCGTAAAGCTCCACTGAGTTCGGAGGGAGGGAGAGAGGCAGGCGACCGAGGGTTAGGAGGTAATCAAGCTTACAGATTAAGGCTTGCTAAAGCTACAAGATCAGCACAGCTCAGGGTGTTTATTAACTCTTCCAGTGCTGAGGTGCTCAGTCAGGCACAAAAAAATTCTGGATCATTGGACCCCCAAAGTTGAACTGCTTTGGGGAGTCAACTGACCTCTTTAGCCTAGATCCAGCCCTCCAAAACAACTCCCTCCAAGGCCTTCTCTGATCTCAAGAGATCAAAAAAATCCCTTCCACTCCTAGATAAGTTCTGCTCTGACCAAGAGGAGCAGTACAATAATGTTTTCACAAAATGATACTGTTTTCCTTTTTCAGTGATACTGCTCTCTTTCATCTTTCCTGAGCAGAACTCTTCGCCTGTTTCTAGAGTTGTAGGGGTTAAATTCTGAATACACAAAGGAAGCTGTAATCTTTGTGTGTGTTTAAAACACACAGCAATATATCGCTCTGTAATGCAACAGCTGTTTATGGAGCAGCGTTTTCCACTAATTTACCAGGTCAGATTTTTGAGGAGTTGCCTGTTTATTTGCATAAGGCAGGCAAGGATATGTCTTATGGTGTTCTACCTGGTCCGATTCACTTGGCTATATGTTTCGGTCACCTGATCCGTTCAAATCAAATTCAACCTCCAGCCCCTCAGCCCAGGAACGAGGGAGTCGATACATTTTTGGTAATTGAACAATTACCGCAGGCTGAAATAGAAAGCCCACATGTGCCTTTTTTGCCTCTTTTGGTAGAATACGGGTTGGGAGTACCACCTTCCTTGCTATATCAGCATTCCCAGATTCTGAATCTAAGATACTCCATTCTCCCCTCTAGACTATAGGCTCGTTGTGGGCAGGGAATATGTTTATTATTGTATTGTACACTCCCAAGTGCTTAGTACAGTAAGTGCTCAATAAATATGATTGAATGAATTCCGAAGCGTGAATCCCAAGCGGAATTGAAGCTGCTCCCTCAATTTGCCTAATAGTCTGTCCAGACGCTGGGTGCTTCGCTTTCATTCCCTTTTATTTATTTGATCCGTAACATTCTTCCCCTTTCGCAACTAATTTAACCGATTAAAAGTCCAAAAGGAGGCTTTGTAAATTACACTGATGAACGAAGGCAAATCGCAACTGTAACAATGTTAGGGGAAATTACACAGCAACGACTACAGCTTCCCTATCATGCCTAGTCTGAGGCAGATGAATTTGGACTTTATTGATGAGAGGAGCAGAAAGCCTTAATCATGAAACGCCAGTGCAGTCTGGTTTCCGTAGGGTAATGACCCATCTATATATTCATAACAAGGGTTTCATTCATCATAATTCACATTAAAAAAACTCTAGCCTGGCTAATGGAGGGAATGTGTGAAAAGTGATTGGATGGGTAGAGCTCTGTATGCAGCTGGAGAAGCCCTAATTGATTTTATTGTGCAGCAACTAAGCCTTCTGCCCAGTACATCAGATCTTTATCTAACTGCATTTCAATTGATTTTCACTGATAGGCTTCTTTCTTATGTCTAGGGCTTAAGTACTAAACTAATAAAAGGATGAGACTTTGTAATACAGATTTTTGGAAAATAATGTCTAGGACCATCTATGGGACACAATGGAATGTGGGACAGTGCAGCTCATCAGCTCCGATAAAACCCAACGCCCCTGGGAGGAAAGGCAAGAGGCTGGCTGGAAAACCAGACTTCAGATTTCAACCTCTTTTCTCAAAGACTCCAAAACGAAGAACTCTAACACTGACATCCACAGATGAGGCAGATTTCATTCGATCCTTTTCATCGTGCTAGAACCCGGGATCGATAAGTAGGTGTGTGCCGGGTGGGAGAGGTTTCAGAATGGGAGAAAAACAATAGATGAAATTAAAATGCTGAGCAGCTGTATTTATAAAATGAAGGGCTTGCTGGCTTATTAAAAAAAACCCAACATTCCCGCAATGTTAATTTTGCAATAGGAGGTGGAACCATAGCCAGACAAGAATTCCCCATGTAATAGTTGCTGTAAGTGCTCACAAACTACATCCTTGCTGGTTGATTTGCTTCAGGACCACAGTTCTGAAGTTTTACTTTTTCCATCAAATGGCGATAGGGGAGGAAACTAGAGCCTGGAGCTGCGTATGTGCCACCCCGAGGCTCTAAATTTTTAGCTGAAGGGCTGGTTACAACTTCCATCTATAGGAAAATGCTGCCAATGGAGCAAAACTGAAAGCAACTCCAGCCATGTACACCACCATTTCATGAAAACAGCCAATCACCATAGATTTTTCAATCCTTTTTTAAAAAACATCAGACTCGTCCCTATCACAAACACCACTGTCTGCCAGTCAGATGGTCTGTTACCATTGCACGAAAACTGAAAATGCATAATGATTGTTCTGGTTTTAGGTACATTTATGTGGTTGGTGTTGATAATCTCCAAAGTTCACAACGATCTTTTAAATTAAACATAAGAATCTTGTCTTATACCATGGCTAGGTTATCCATGTGCAAGAGCCCAAGCCAAGTAATTACACATTCATTCCAATGATTACGATTTCTTTAGATTTTAAATAAAATTGCAGAGCCGTATTAGAGAAAATGTCTCTCATTCTACATTTTAAAAAGCCATTAAGCCGTGAGGAATCATAGTATTGCTTCAAGCAAAACAATTTAGAATTCTTTCTGGGGTGTGGTGTTTACTAGCTTTGATGCCAGTTTAAAGCTGGTCTAGTTTACCTGTTGTGAGAAATTTGAAGAAATTGGAGGTTGACATTTTTCAGAAAAGGCTTGTCAACCCATCTGATACTGGTCTTTTTAACGTACTACTACTGGACAAATGGAAAGTTCTCCTACAATGCAGCAGTTGTGTTTATGGTGAAACTCGCTTTAAGAAGCAGAGAAGCCAAGTGGCCTAGTGGGCAGAACATGGGCACAGAAATCAGAAGGACCTGGGTTCTAATTATGACTCTGCCACTTATCTGCTGTGTGAACAGGGGCAAGTCACTTCACTTTTCTATGTCTCAGTTACCTCATCTGTGAATTAAGACTGTGAACCCCACATGGGACATGGACTATGTCCAACCTCAATAGCTTGTATCTATCCCAGCGCTTAATACAGAGCCTGGCACATAATGAGTGATTAACAAATGCAATAAAAAATTGTTTGACCAGAAATGTGGTTAATGGTGTTCCCTTCTGCTCCTAAAAAGGGTGATATTGTGATTATCTATTTTTAAATGAAATCCCTGACTCACCTTCCCACCAAGGAAGAAATGTTTGTCCAAGTGCTTAGCAGGAGCAGCATGGCCCAGTGGATAGAGAGTGGGCATGGGAGTCAGAAGGACCTGGGTTCGAATCACGGCTCCACCGCCTGTCTGTCATGTGACCTTGGGCAAGTCACTTAACTTCTCTATGTCTCAAGTCACCTCATCTGTAAAATGGAGATTAAGACTGTGAGTCCCGTGTGGGACAGCAACATGGCCTTTGAATTTTCCCAGTGCTTAGAACAGTGCCTGGCACATAGTAAGCGCTTAACAAATACTGTAAAAAAATTCTGCAGGATAGGCAATGTTAGAAAGTGAAGGAGGGGCATGGTTGATGTCTTTCAAAAGTCATGCTTAGTCCTGTGTCAGAAGACGCACAAGAGCAATTCCCTTTTCTGACAGGGTCCGTTCAGATTCTTTGAGACTCCTGTGTTCAGCGACTCAATTTGCATCACTCCAGTGGGCTGTTGGAATAACCCACTACTTCCTCCTAGAGAGTCCGGCCATAATATGACATAGAGTTAAAGCAGCTATAGTTATAATGAACATGAGCCCCTAGGAGAAGTTAATGAACTGAAGCTGACCTTGATCGGTGACTCAGATCTTGCAGCAAAGGGCAGCAACTAGTCTTCTCTCCCACATCTGCCAACCTTTGCTACATCAGTTATCAATTTGCTTTCTTGATCTCTCAAGCAGATCACACATTTTCTGATCAGGCACTAGCTTCAAACCTGCAGCCTAATTAAATTACTGAATCAAGACACCCTGGAATGTACAACTTGGGTAAGAAAAGTCCAAGATAATGCTCTATTAAAATACAGTACATCTTTTGGGTAAGAAAAAATAAATCAAGACTCCAACCCACGTGAACAATAACGACCGGAGGGGCCGTTTGAAAGAATTCAGCTTTTATTTGGTATATATAGCATTTTCCATACAAACTCAGCTCTGGCTACATTATTGTTTGGTAATGAAGGTCCAATAACAGCATCAGCAGGGGAGAGAAACAGAAAATATCCATGGGAAAAGACAGTTCCAGAAGACATTTGAAAATACGGGCAGAGTTGATAGCAGAGCTATGAAGAGGATCTTCCAGGGAGCAGGAGCTATAGAGGAGAAACTGTGGAAGGATGGAGATTAGCCCAGAGTTAGAGAAATGGAGGATAAATCAATCAATCAATCAATCATATTTATTGAGCGCTTACTGTGTGCAGAGCACTGTACTAAGCGCTTGGGAAGTACAAGTTGGCAACATATAGAGACAGTCCCTACCCAACAGTGGGTTCACAGTCTAAACAGAGACAGACCGATAGTTGGATCTAAGACTAAATCTGTGACAAGAGCCTGTAACTAATGCTGAGAAGGTGGGAGATAACTGAAAGGTAGCTCTGCCACTTGTCTGCCGTGTGACCTTGGGCAAGTCGCTTAGCTTCTCTGGGCCTCAATAACCTCATCTGTAAAATTGGGATTAAGATTGTGAGCCTCATGTGGGACAGGGACTGTGTCCAACTTGATTAGGTTGTATCTACCCCAGCACTTAGCTCACAGTGCTTGACACATAGTAAGCACTTAACAAATACCATTATTATTAATAATACAAGGAAAGAATGAATTTGGGAATGAAGCAGATGAACCCACAACTGTTTCCATGTTCGCAATGGCTGGAGGTGCTAGTCTGAGCCCTCCCATGAGGCAACACAACTCTGCAGTTCAAACAAGAGACGGAAGCAGAGAAGTGGTGTTTAATGCTTGCGGAGTCCCAACAGAAGCATCTGAGTTTCAGAGGGTGGTGTTAGGCAGACAAAATGGGGACAGAGTAGAGGAAAACAGTGCATGTGCTGAAAAGAAGCAAGGATGTGTGTATTTGTGTGTGTGTGTGTGTTTGTCTTAAGATTTCAGTGACCAGAAGTCCTGCTTTAAATGGGATAGTCATTAATTTTGGGGGTCCCCCCACGAAAAAAAAACAACCTAGGGTAGGACTCATTAGGGTCTTTTGGCCAGAGTGGGTAAATGGGACCCCAAGGCCCTAGTGTCTGACTCCCCCTCTTTGGAAGCAGTGGTAGCGTCTATCTGAACTGAACCACCCCAGGTCCATATGTGGGTACTTCTGGCAAGCTCAAATTAATAATAATAATAATAATAATAATGATAATGATATTTGTGAAGCACTTACTATGCATCAAGCACTGTTCTAAGTGCTGGGGTGGATACAAGCAAATCAGGTTGGACACAGTCCTTTTCCCACCTGGGGCTCACAGCTTTACAGATGAGGTAACAGGCCCAGAGAACTGAAGAGATTTGCTCATGGACACACTGCAGACAAGTGATGGAGCCGCGATTAGAAACCAGGTCCTTCTGACTCCCATTACCCACTAGACCACACTGCTTCTGGCCACAACAGGATGGGAGAGTTTAGCTGGGACAATGGAGAGAGCTTCTGTCATGATGGCCCTGGAACAGCTCAGAACAGGCCAGGTTAACGGCAGCTGCTGCTAACACTGCTGCCATTTGGTTGGAAGCAATTACCAGTCTCAGTGGCAAAAAATTGCCATTGTGGGTATAAAACATGTCTTCCAGCTCCATTATTTGGAATACCCCAAGTGCTTAGTACAGTGTTCAGCACACAATAAGCCCTCAATAATTCCTACTGATGGTCTGATTGATAAAACTCAACCGCCAAACCCCAGAGTGTGGGACCAATAATGACTGAAAGCAGAGCGGCTGGCCTAACACATTTTGGTCCCCACGGTGGGAGGAAAGTGAACTCTAAACTGAGAACTGGAAATCAGAAAAAGAAAAGAGGGGCCTCTAGTCAATTGGCCTATATGGAAGAACCAGCCATGGGAAGCAGAAAACGAGGAGAAAAGTGCACTGGGGAAAGCCTCTAGAGCTTGGCCTATTCGATCTGATCTTGCAGCTTCTCAAAGTCCAGTTTTGCTCTGACAACCATCTCCACCCCAGTGCTTGAATTTGAGGGATTTATGTGTTTCAAGAATAGGTCTAGAATCTCCCAAAGATGAGGACTGTTTGTTTCAGCAGAAGTAGCTCTGGACTACTCTGTTTAAAACTCCTCTACTGCCTCTAAACAAAGGAAGTGAAAATGGAGACAAACCAATCAACACATCCTGCTTTATATTCCAGGAGATGAACCCAAGAGAAAAATCCTAATAAATGAGACCCAGAGGGATGCGAGTTCATACTCAATGAGCTCAAAAGCTGGAATGTCCCAGTCACGCAAGGGTTACTAGGTTGGGTGACTTGCATTGGAACCAACTTTTCATTGTTTGGGTAGGATGAAAAGAGGCGGTTCTCTGTGCGGTGTTTGTATGGGGTGAATGAGTGTGCCGGAGCTTGGGTGTGGTGGGCAGGTTATTAAGAGCTAAAAGAAGGATGTGTTTCAGGGTCGTTTCTAGCTCTTCTTGGAGAGAGATGTTAAATAACAGAGGTGGAGAGTCCAACTGCCTCAAAATATGGGTGAAAACAATAGCCTTACTCCCTCACCTTGAAATGTGGGAAGGGAGTAGGGCCCTCTGCCTCCACACAAGCTTGAACCTTACGTTACTAGAGTAAGGTAATTAGATACTGGGAAGTTAAAGTGGACCTGGGAGCAGCAGTGAAAAAAAGCAGTAAAGACAGATAAAGAGCCAGAGTTGAGCGAGACAGAGAAATGGAACTAAATGGAAAAATAAGACATAGTGATAGAGAAAGAAATGGAGGGAGGAGAGGAAAGGAGAGGGTGAGAGAAAGGGAGTACAAGAAAAGGAAAACAGGAGAGGGATTAAGAAAGAAGAGGAAGCGAGAGGATAGTGACGGGACAAAGAAGAGCAGTGTGGCCTAGTGGACAGAACACAGGCCTGGGAGTCAGAAGGACCTGGGTTCTAATCCAGCTCTGCCACTTTTCTGCTGGGTGACCTGGCATAGGTCATTTCACTTCTCTGTGCCTCAGTTATCTATAAAGTGGGGATGAAAACTGTGAGCTCCATGTGGGACACGGACTGTGTCCAACCTGACTAGCTTGTACCTACCCCAGTGCTTAGTACTGTGCCTGGTACATAGTAAGCACTTAACAAATACCACAAATGAATGCTTCTGTCTCCCTAACCAGTCTGTATGCTCCTTGAAGGCAGGGATCATAGCTTCTGTTTGTTATTTGCTCAAGTGCTTAATACAGAGTTCTGCACTCAGTAGGTGCTCAATAAATGCTTTTGAGGATGCAGAGTATAGACACCAGTACTCTAATAACCTTATTTGGTTTCCAAAGGGTAGAGATTGGGGAGAAAGGCAAGAGGCAGAAGAAGGAGGGAGAGAAGGAGCGGCAAGAGACGGGTGAAGGGAGGAAGAAGTCTCTTCCCTCCTTGCCGGCTCCTATTATGGCTCAGGCAGTGGGAAGGGACTCCTGAGCCATGGGCTGGCTATGCCCCATGGTCAGTGGTCAAGGCAGCTTGGTGCACAGGGGCCTGGGCTCAGGTAGTTGTGGCCTCCTTCCCTTCTGTTTCCCTTTCCCTACTCCTTCACCGAGCTATGTAGGGAGGGAGATGCATGAATACCTCCCTCCCTCCCTATCCAACCCTTCCTCCTGAAATGAAAAGGCATCTTAGCTGACCGTTTTTCCTCTTTAGTTTTTTGAGAACATGAATGTGCTGTGAAGAGCTGAAAGTGTGAAGTAACACAGAACTCCAAATTGTAAGATTGGCCATCCTAAATCAGGATACCTGGTCATATACTAGAGACACACAAATCTCAATATTTGCCAACAGCTGATTCCAAAAGTTCAGGAAACAGAAGTGTGTCTAGTAATGCTTTTTTGAAGACAGAGAATGGCAAAGAACTATCAATTCATTTAGTTCTTTGGTTTAGACTTTTAAAAATGTTTTTAAACTTGTTGGATATACTAAAGCCAATCAGATTATGTAAAAAATGTTAGAAAACATAGAAGGTAGGCTTCTGTCCTTGAACTTGGTGTATTTTAAAAGTATTGTTATTTAAAGGAGGCTAAGAGTATGTTTTGGATATACTCCATAACGATAAAGTTTTGAATGCGCCAAGTAATAAAAGCCAGCCCCAAGAAACAGAAGCCATTCCAAGTTCTCTCTAAGAGTCCAGTAGGTGTGATTTACCTGTGATTTATCAGTTGGAATCCAAGTATGACTTGGAAAACACACCTCCAGAAAAAAGAAAGTACTCTTAGTTTGGTAAAAGGTTTCCTGCCTTCTTCATTCTTACTCATTTTCCTTACAGGCTCTAACAGGCAAATGCAAAGTATAAAAGGCTGCAAAACTCATGTGAATCGAAATCTGTTTAGCCAAGCATACAGACAAGTTTATCATGGAGAACAGTGGCCTCCTTAGGATGGTGTGTAATATACTTCAGCCGGCAAAACGTTTGGGAGAAATCCCACCCGCAGAGTCACAAATAAAATGTCGTTGGTCTACATGTACTCTCCCTTTATCTCCATGACATGAAAAATTTCCCTGTTCTGTGGTGGTGAATTTAGATGGGACAGACATATATTTTGATGGGAATAAAACACACACAGCTGGAGATAGCATCACTGCAATACTGCCTGTGATTCGGGCTTCCTCCATGAAATGACTCTCTTTTCACCTCCTATTCCCACGCTGCGCGAGCCCTCCACTGTCCCTCCCTCGCACGGGACCAAGCATAGCATCCTTGAAATATCAGTTGCACACGTATATTTCATTCATGATCTGTTTGTCCGCCTACTTCCCTGTTTGAGGGGAATGATTTTCAATAAAACATGCATTTTAAATTATGGAAGAAGCCAAAAGAGGCACACTATCTAGTCTACAACCCAAACTTAATACTGTTGCATCAATACCAACTGAACCAGCCCTGTGAAATCAGCATTCTAATGTAAATCAGGTCTACATTTATCTGCCCTTTAAACACACATTCAAGATTTCTTAGTAGAGGGAATCCAATTTGGTGAGGGCATAAAATACATTCCTTTTGCTTGTGATAGCAGCATAATTGAATTCCATTGATCATGGCAAATCAGTCCTCCTCATCTCTGTCCTGCAATTTTGTTTGCAAAGATCACAGAACACTGCACAGACACTTTACTAGCACAAGCGGCTGGTTAAATATCAATAGTCCAGTCGACGGGACCTGGTCAGCAATATTCTCTCATAAAACTGAAAGAAAAAAAAATGACAAAACTCCACCACCACAACCAGTTTCAGGCCTTCAGCTGACATCACCTTTCCAGATGGCTTCTCAGTCATTACTTTATTGTTTTAAATAAAGACATCATCTGTCATTCCCAACCCAAGATGGACACGTTTAGGTGCAAAATGAGGGTAAGAGCAGACACTGGTATAATCACCTGATCAATCAAATACTGTTCGAGCAAAAAAGCAGATTTCATGCACTATCTCCTCTTTTAAAAAAATAAAAACCCCTACCACTGTGCCCTGTGCTAATGAAATAAGGGTAAATGTTTTAAATTCAATTTAAGTAACCAATCTTGTAAAAAGAACATGACTAAAATTCTTCCTCTGCTTCTTCCGAATATTTCCAAAGCGGGGCCCTGGCTCTTTAACTGATGTCCAGTAAAGAGAGCCTTAACACTTGTATGCTTCCATTTTCCCAAATTATACATTTGTTGCAGAATGTGGATTTTACCTGGCAGCAAAGCTAGAATGGTTCATATTGCTTTTAGCTTATTTCCCTAGATGCTGAAATATAGTATGCTTAAAAAGAAATAATTTTTTTCCATTTTAATGTGGTTATAAGCTTCCTGCTAGTCTGTGACCTAATTGAGACTTCTGCTGTTAGTTTTTAAAAACATGTTATTCTTCGAAGTCTGTGAAACATTTGAACTACAAATGTCCTGCAGTCATTACCAAGGACGAGAGAGTGAGGGGGAAAGAAGAAGGAGCTACTTTATCAAAGTCAGTGGAAATACAAGGTATTAATTATGCTAAATGAAGAAATATGGGCATTTGGTTACTTTTGTGGGTCAGAAATATTTCAATTTGTCGCTGCCAGCCGGCTGCCTCTCTCTGACCTCCCCGCATCTGCGATCAGCTGCGGGAGCACATCAAAGCTTCAGCAAGTGAGGAAAGGAGCCACCATCACAGGAAGCCCCCCTGTGGTACCAAGGTCACAGATTTGACTGAAACCACCACATTGTTATCCATTACAATCAGTGATAAGGACATGACCTTTTTTTTTTCTTTTTAAGAGGCCCAGAAGTTAGGGAAATCGATATAATAACTTCTCCACGCTCAAAACCAACAGGTATCGTTGTATATTGGTGAGGAAGAAAAAATAAAAATAATGAAAAAACACAAAAAAACTGTTGCAGTTTTGGACTGAACTGAGGAGCGCTGAAACAGGGTTGAAACATGGTTGGAAGAGATGTGTTGGATCACACGGATCCCATTCACTGATGGTGCACAAGCACCCTTTCGTTCACAAGTAAAGGAGGGAAATCCCATTGCCTTCTCACTAGGCAGGATAATCATGAGAAGTTTCATCCACACAAATCTAGAAATGGCTTCAGCGCCCAGTCAACTGAGGTAGATTTTTGAACAGTACAGCTATGAACCCGCAACACTGGAGATGCTACAAAGTCCTGTAGTAAAATAAAATAGTATTTTAAATAGAGTGCCTTTACATTGCATTCCTTTCTTCCACAACTCTGATTAATTGGGGAGTTCCATAAAAATAGCCTTCCTAATGCCCTTAAAAAGCAGGTTTTGCAATGACTAACCTTTTTTCTACTTTCTAGTTTAAGATGTCATGTAAAAAAAAGGATTTGCTCTTTTCTACATTTAATTTAAATTTAGATCTCTATAACGTCAATGATGTAATAAGACTCTGGAAAACTGCAGGCACCGATCATTCATCTTCCAGCAAAAATAATTTTCTACCACTAAAAGTGAAAAGTAGTTCAGGTTGTTTTTTTTCCTAGATCTGAGGTGGAAAAATTCCCCATGTGTCAATTTAACTTATGCTGTAAAAAAAAAAGAGCAGATGCTTATTCAAAGGAATCTCCAGCTCAAAGTGCCTGAATTTTTTTTTTTTTTTCTTCAGTTTGGGCTTGACAACATTGGGGGTGGATTTTAAGCAGGTCAGAATATGCTTCTTTCGAAGAAAGAATAAGGCAGACCACACCACTTTTCCCCTCTTCAGTTGGGCATTTCAGGGAAAGGGGAAAACAATCCACGAGGTTGTGTCAAAATCCTGAGATTCTTTCTCCCTGCAACTATTTTTTAAAAAAAGGGCCAAGGTAACGCCAAGAGCTACTTGATGACTGTAACGTCATTCCAACCTCAGTCAAAAGCTTTGGCTTTCCTACTGTTTTTCCCTAAGGGGACTGAAAATGCAAAAGAGCTCTGTTCAGAGATATGCATTACATAGTTGCCTGTAATTCTGTAATTTAAAACTGTGAGTTTAAATAAGAACCGCAGGTTCAGGCTGACAGGCTTCTAGATTGGTTAAAAGTCCCCCAGAAACATTTTGCAATCACCTGCAACCATTTCACATACACACAGACACCCTCCCTTCTCCCCCTCACCCTCACGCAAGCTACGTTATTTCTTGGACAAAAGAATTGAGTGAAACCAAATTTCATCCTCTTGCTAACAGTGGCTCTCCCTCCCCAGACAGGGAAGGAATTTTAAATTAAGCCAAATTAGACACGTCTCTGGCTGATGGCTTGGAATGCCTTCTCTGATACTGTGCTATTAAATTCCATCTTGAAAATAAGCAGTTAAAATATTGATTTTATGCTCTTGGTTGTAACTCTGTTCGAGGAACCGAAGACCAAGAACCATTCCTACATGGGATTCATTCCTAAGTGAGATACAGCTTTCTAATTATATGCTTTAGTGGAGAAAGAAAGAACAGTTTCACATGTGTTGATTTATCGATATAAAATTATGAAGAAAAAAGGGAAAATGAAGTTATCTAAATCAAAGGGGAAACTACTTATTCATGTGGCACAAAATAAGAACTATGCCTGACCAAAGAAAGTGTCAATGTCAAATCAAATTTCTGACTTTTAAGGGATTTTTATTGTTTTGTGTTCCAATTATGATTTTTTTGAATTATAAAGATGTTTTCACTTTTAAAAAAGTCTATTTCCACAGAAAACTAAACATAATTCTTTTAACTAAAATTTTGTTGCCATTTCAATTGTAACTTTACCCTGAAAGGGTTTTTAGCAGCTAACCTGCTAAGCATTCCCTACTAACACTTTGGTATTCCCTTTCAAACATAAATAACTATTAAAAAATACCCTACATTGAGGTAAAGTTAGATTTGACCTGTGAGGTTTGTATGCCATCTTAGGACTCCCCTTTAACGTTTTCCATCAATTATAGCAGCTGTGTAAAATCTTTAGTTAAATCATAAACTATGGATTAAAGTGCCAATTCAGTTTTGCAGAAACTTAGATTCCATGTAAATATATAAAAATAAGCTGATATAAAAGCAAAACAAAAATCCTTCAACAGAAAGTTCCACTTTCTCCCCACAGCTACTCCCTGCAAAACAAAACAAAAGCAAAAAAACCTAGCTACAACATGGAAGTATCTTATATTAAAACTTTCAAAAATCTGGGTAATAACTACATGTAATAAATTTGTCAGGGATTTGATAGGACACCAAAAAAATAAGCAAACACCATCTCCATAATTTTCGAAAAGGAAAGAAAAAGTATATATTCTTTATTTCGGCAGGAGAAAAATCCTTGATGAAACAAAACTTTCAAGTGACTGAATCTGAATACATTTTGTAGTATTAATGATAATGGAGGATCACAGAATTGCCAGGTTTAACTTCAGCTCCTATACAAACAATCGTGCTGGGTATTTGGAATGGAGGAAAGAATAGAAAGCTAAACAGTAAAGAGGGAAGGAGCAGTGGAAAAAACAGAAAATCAGCCCAAAGCATGCAATAATCCGTTTCTACTGTTGGGTAAGGAAATAAGAGAGTTGGAGAAAAGACGTAGTCTGAAGAGAAAACACTTTTAGGAAACAGCAAAATTAAAACAGAAGTAGATATGTAAAATAGATGAATGAAGACAAGGTCTTCCTGCACCCAGGGAGTTGTTTAGAAGAAACAGTGTCCGTTTGTGGCCAGCGATAATACTTTCCATTCAATAGAGTTTGCAGCTTGCTGATTCATATGATTGCAGGCTGGCGCCCCGCTGGCGAGCCTCTCCACTGAAATTAAATCCACTCTCTTCAGTTATAAATTATAATGCTCTATAAACAACACTCCCACTGGGAACAGGGGGAGAGAGAGAGAAAAGAGAGAGGGGGAGAGGAGAGAGAGGGAGAGGAGAGGGAGAAGAAAAATGGAAAGAGGTGGAGGGAGAGAGGCAGAGAGAGAGGAAAAGAGAGAGAGGGAGGAAGAGAGAGGGAGAGAGGAGTCTGCAGGTCCACTCACTGTTTAATGTTCTGCTCTTCTGCAACAAACAAGGGCACTCGCGGTAATTTATATACTGTTTGATGTTTAGAGCAGAGAAAGGAAAGTGGGATCGTAACGTGAGTCAAAGAGGAAAAGCACTTGTGAGTGAATGAGTGAGTGTGTAAGGAAAAGCAAAGACAGAATATATTTTCTACACAGATGTATAATACGCATGGATACGGAGATATATATCTAGAGATCATGGAATACATCTTCTCCGCCCCCTTGGGAGTGGCAAAAAAATAAAATAAAAATCTGGAATACCATTTAAGATAAATTGGATCTGCACACTGTGCACTTTGTGATACCCAGATCAATCACTTTCCCATGACAGGCCTGAAGGGCAGATTCACCCAGGGAAACAAAGTTAAAAATAATAGTTGCCTTTAACTGACTAGTCAGGAAAGATAGGGCAATGGAAGAAAGTGCTATCATCAATTCACTGCTCATTTACTGGTTTTCATAATTCCATTCCCTTGCACCCATAGGCTGACTGCCAGCCATACTTGATCACCTTTACTTTGCTAGAAAGTGTAGGCAAAATGAACACAAAGCTTTAGTCTTTGCCATTAAATTTTCAGGGATTCTGAAGTTCAGTTGGGTTGCTGTTGCTATTCCAAAAGAAAAAAAGAAACCATCAATGTTTTGAAGAAAGGAAAAATTCCTTCAGAGAGGCCTAATTTAAAAAGATGTGTTAATTCAATTCATATTGATTAATTTTAGCAAAAGTCTAACATTTCATGTACAACTACGGTGGTCCCCAGGCAACTGTTTCCAAGTGTTTCCTAAAATTTGTATTTCAATTTTGGAACGCTTTTTATTTGTTCACTTCATGAGTTTGTTTTAATAGGTCATTTGTTAGTACTTCTGCCCTGTGGCTGGGAAGGAACATAATCGCCATATATAGGCCAATCAGCATTTCAAGATTCAGATCAACAAGTTACTTATCAACCAAGAAAAGACATGGTGCATATGATAAAAGTCCTCCTGAAATTTTTTTTTCCAAAAGGTGAAACTGGACACACACACACACACCTGCTTTTCCCACCTAGAGTTTAGGGCACAAATCCAATTTTGAACAAGTACCAGGATACCACAACAGTGTATGAAACCAAAGTGGCATTTAGGAGTAGCAGAGCTATGCTAAACAAGGAGTGTTCCAGAACTACTAGTTTCTTGTTTCCTCTCATTTCAGCATACAATATTACTTTCTTTTCCATTTTTAGTTTCAGAAAAAAATTAATGAAACCCCAGATTTCTGCTAAGGGAGAAGGACTGCCACCCGAACATGACTTCGATCTCCACAGTTGAATTTCAGACCCTGTAAACAAGACTTTATGACGGGAACATCAATCCAGGCTTTAATCATAATATGGTAAAGGGATCCTGGTAATAATATAGATTCTTTTCCGTTTCTGTTGTTGGTTGAACTGCACATAAAGTGTATTATTTGTTGACAGGTTAATCTCAGGCATTGTTTCTCTTCTTTGCCCAGAGAGCTTGTTGGAAAATTTATGTCCAATAGTCACTTAAAAAGCAGTCCCTCAGAAAGAAAAAAATCTTGATTCTGAAGAGTATAACTTAGAGCTTAAAAATAAATTAAATAAAGGAAACATTAAAAGATAAATGGAGCAGGATGCTCTATGGCTGAGGTAATCTGAGTGGAAAGGGAAGGAGGAGGGTTACATTAATAAATGATTAAAAGGCCTTAACAAGGGCCTATCAGGTTGACCAGTAAAGCATTCTTCTCCTCTTCTCCTCCTTCAGACCATCTTTTTTACATTTGTTCTCAATGCTGATCA
The DNA here is from genome assembly GCF_015852505.1 of Tachyglossus aculeatus. Lineage (NCBI taxonomy): Eukaryota > Metazoa > Chordata > Mammalia > Monotremata > Tachyglossidae > Tachyglossus > Tachyglossus aculeatus. The sequence goes on along the minus strand of NC_052082.1, from coordinate 44,404,534 downwards.
ATATGGTTTTCATTTACTGATTTCCATAATGCCATATGTGATCTGCTAGCCTGACATAATGAAGGCAGAAAGAGCTGAAGTCATTTGAACATTCTCGCTTGCATGCCTGTCGCCAATCCACCAAATGCCTGTTATTTGAAAGCCAATATTTTCCTCTTGCCTATTGACAAATATAAGCGTCCAAATACAGCCTTGGTGGCACAACCGAACAATGCTTGTTAAATCCATACCTTCCACTGTTCCTTACTCTGTAGTTTTGGCTCCACGCAGGTTAAGAAAACATTAAAAGAAAAAGCGAGAAGCAAAGATGAACTACAGTCCCAAAATTCAGGATACTCACACTGTTGATATAACCAAAAAAAAGAATATAGGCTTTATGACTGTCCCCAAGACCTCGGGATATATTTATTGACCCAATTTGGGTTTTCCTAGCTATATATCTTTTTCGTTAGCTCTGTACTTTTTGTCTGCGATAACATTCAGTAAAATTCACATCAAACTCAGTATTTATTATTTTCTTACTTGCTGCCAAATTTTTCTCAAACCCAAGTTGTAAATGTTCTGGCAGAGAGGAATATTTTCATCATCTGCATGATCCTGACTGGCTTTATTTTTTAATGTACAGTTCAACTGATGGCTTGAAGTAGTATCATATTAGCTAACCACGAGCCTACCCTGATGCCTGAATTATGCTTCAATAAAACTTCTCTGTAGTATTTATTACTTACTCATCTTACACCTTGAAGAAAAGCCTTTTAAAAATGTCCTTTCTTGCGCAAGTCAAAAAATAAGAATGTGGTTAAATATTTTTTAAAAATATGTTTTAAACAAAAAAGGCCCATCTCTTCATCCAAGGTGGATTTTCTCTTATTTTTAAGAAGTGAACGCATTTCTAGGTATGGTGATTCAGTATGTCGAAGGCTGTTTAATCTTCAGATCGATGGAAAAATTGGATGATGGAAGGGGCATTAGCAAACTGCAGTGGTGGAGGATGAGTCGCTGCTGGATTAGCACCCCTCCCCCTCCCAACTTTCAGGAATATTCAAACCTCCAAAATTTGTATTATCATTTAGTAATTACATAAATTCATTCATCCATTTATTCATATAATTTATATGGATTCCTTCACTTTTAACTATGGTGTATTCAACTATATGTCTACTGTCTTCCCCATTAATAATAATAATAACAGTAATAATTGTGGTACTTGTTAAGCACTTACTAAATGCCAGGCATTGAACTAAGTGCTGGTGTAGATCGGCAAATCGGTCTGGACACAGTCCCTGTCCAATGTGGGGATCACAGTCTCAATCCCCATTTTACAGATGAGATAACTGAGGGGCAGAGAAGTGAAATGATTTGCCTAAGGTCACACAACAGACAAGTGATGGAGCTGGAATTAGAACCCATGACCTTCTAACTTCCAGGCCCATGCTCTGTCCACCACGCCATGCTGGTTTCCCATTAGTTTGCAAGCTCTTCATGTTTTTTTTTCCACTTCTTTTACATATTCCCCCTGGTCTCAGCATCAATACTGTTGAAGATGATATTGGTATCTTATTCACTGTGTCTTCCTGAGGGCTGGGAGCAACATTAAGGGTTCTTCCACTGAAAGAAAGCTGCTACACAAGAGCAATGTGCTATCAGCAACATGGCTCAGTGGAAAGAGCCTGGGCTTTGGAGTCAGAGGTCATGGGTTCAAATCCCGGCTCTGCCAATTGCCAGCTGTGTGACTTCGGGCAAGTCACTTCACTTCTCTGGGCCTCAGTTCCCTCATCTGTAAAATGTCGATTAAGACTGTGAGCCCCCCGTGGGACAACCTGATCACCTTGTAACCTCCCCAGCACTTAGAACAGTGCTTTGCACACAGTAAGCACTTAACAAATGCCATTATTATTATTATTATCAGCAGAGTGCACATCACACCTAATGACCCACCCTCCAAAACAATGGTTTCTTTTTCCCTTCTCTCAGCCCCCTCCAACTTTATCAACAGGGCATAAGTAGACAGTGGTGATATGTCAGTTAGACAAACGATGCTAATTTTCCAAGCTACCTGGAGCACCTGAATTTCAGCAACTTCGCTGTGCACTTTCTTTCAGTTAAAAGGAAAAAAAGTGCATCCCTTCCTGAAACCAACAGTAGAAATAAAAAATCTGGAATAGCCTTGACATCATAAGGCTGCTTAATCATCTTATCTTAAAAGCAGTTTGGTTCTGGCACTATAAGTTGATCATGAGGTGAACAGAGAAGGTGAAAAGAGGGAATTATTCTACGATTCAGATGGCCTGAAATGATGACAACCATCAGGCAATGTGATTGCTTATTCTGTTGAACAGTACCCTCCCAAGCACGTAGTACAGTGTTCTGCACATAGTAAGTGATCAATAAATATCACTGACTGATTGAGAGAAAAGCATTCTGGGGAAAGCCTTTTTGCGGCTACTGCCTTCTTGAACTCTGAGGAACAAGACTAGAGGGAAGCAAAGAGATGGTGTGTTTGGAGGCACTAACTTATCCTCTCCGGTCAACTCCAAATTCAGTCTTGCTGCTGATGGCAGCAGGTCCACTGAGATGGGTCAGAGGCTCCTGTGGCTATTCATGGGCAGGAGGCAGGAGCTCAACTCCCCACTGTAATCACCCTTACTACAACTTTGCAATCAGAGAACCCAAACTTTCTCCCTTTCCTTCCTCTTCTTCAGAGTAGAGCCCCAGAGAGGTAGAAAAGAAACCTCAGGCTCCCAGAATTTTTCCAAGGAAGAAAGCAGAGGGCTGCCCCAGGAGGATGACTGATAGTTGGACTATCACCAAGCGACATTTCATTTTGCCTCTCTATGAGAAAAATTCCCCCTCTTTGAAAGATTGGTGAGGTGAATGCTGTCCTCTACCACCTGACTGTAGTACCAATGGTCTTGGTGAGAGAGTGACTTTCCAAGGGCAGGAGATGATCAGGAATTAGCCAACAACGGGGTAAAAAACCAATTTCCAAAAGTTATGGGAAGGGATGAGTAGCTCTGTACATACATGAACAGCACGTCCAAAGTTAATCTGGCCTAGGGAGAGGTAGGGGAGAAAATCTCAGTACCCTTAGATAATAATAGATAATATACATAATAGATAATAATAGAGTTGTCCTTTGGTTTGAAGACTACCCTACTGATGGTGAGATTGTATCCATGACTGTGTCACTCAGAGAGAATCAATGAATCAAATCAATTGTATTTATTGAGCACTTACTGTGTGAGAACACTGTACTAACCTCGTGGGAGAGTATCACAACAGAGTTGGCAAACACGTTCCTTGCCTACAAGGAGCTTAGAGTCTAGAGTTAACAGTCTTGCACAATTACACATTTTGTCAATGAAAGTACCATACTGCATCTTTTCTGACCCCTCGCCGTTCCAGATGAGCACTGCTAAATGATAATAATAATATTTATGGTGCTTACTACGTGCCAAATATTGTTCTAAGCACTGGGATAGATACAAGGTAACCTGGTTGTCCCATGTGGGGCTAACAGGCTTAATCCCTATTTTACAGATGAGGTAACTGAGGCACAGAGAAGTGAAATAAGTTGCCCAAGGTCACACAGCAGACAAGTGGTGGAGCCAGGATTGGAACCCACATCCTCTGACTCCCAAGCCCATGATCTTGCCACTAGACAAGATGTGAGAAAGACACTCACGTGGGTTGTTTTTGCAGAAGTGGTGACAGTTTGTTTTGAGTCATTCACATTCTCTCACTTGCTTCTTCTATTCCCAGTGGCAAGGACTGCTTAGTAGCCTGGTAGAGAGACTGGTACAAGTCTGTGGTCATGGAACAGAATATCCCCAAGGCCTCAACAGCAGTAGATGCTATGGTGTCCTCGCCAATTCCATAAGCCACCCACAAAGATACTCTGTGTGACTCAGTAAAGCTTGGATGGGGAGGGAGGTCTTTTCCATGTGTGGATATCAGGGGAAAAGTTAAAGACAAGAAAAGATAAGCAACGGATAACAGCAATAATAATAATAATGATAATTGTGGTATTTGTTTAGTGCATGTTCTCTGCCCAACTAGATCCAGAAAAAAGGCAGAAGCAACAGATGAGGGCATACTTGGATAAGGGCTGTTAATCCAGGGGACAGCAATCAATTAACAAATCAAAAAATGGTATTTATGGAGCACTTTACCATATGCAGAGTACTGTACTAAGCACTTGGGAGAGTTAAGGACAACAGAGTAGGTAAACACATTCTCTGCCCACAACAAGCTTACATTCTAGGCATCACTTCTAGCTCTGGGTAGATTTGGAAGGCCTAAACCTGCTAATTATCTCACTGAGAACCAACTCCAGACAGCCATTTCTCCGACAAGAAAGGAATTCCTCAAAATAAGGGGCATCCCATAGTCATGAGTCCTTAAGCTCTTGATATTCACTGCAACCCCATCCCTACAGCACTTGTACAACTATTCTTACACTCTGCCATTTCCCCTTTCTATAATTTATCTTAATGACTGCCTCCCCTGTTGGGCTGTATGAGTCCTGTGGGCAGAGATCATATTTACCAGTTCTACTGTACTGTAATAATAACAACTGTGATATTTGTTAAGCACTTACTATGTGCCAGATACTGTACTAAGAACTGGGGGGGCCGGGAGAGAAATACAAGCAATTTGGGTTGGATACAGTCCCTGTCCCACATCAGGCTAACCACCTTAATCCCCATTTTACAGATGAGGAAACTGAGGCAGAAATAAGTGAAGTGACTTGCTCAAGGTCACACATCAGACAAGTAGCGGAGCCAGGATTAGAACCCATGACCTTCTGATTACCACACCCGAGCTCTATCCACTGGACCATGCTGCTTCTTGTACTTTCTCAAGTGCTAGTACGGTGCTCTGCACATATTAAGAGCTCATTAAATACTATTGCTTTGATGGATTAATTAAGCCATTCTTAATTAGGCCTCACATGGGGCTGGGATTCTGAGGTCACATTCGGCCATCCCAGACCTACTTCACGGGAGTTGACTGCTCTTGTTATGGAGGGCCCCAGCTAGAAGTGGGGATGATCTGGAAATGGCCCTTTTAGACCAGGAAGGAGTTGGGGTGAGGGGAGTGGAAGCCAAGAGGACCATAATCAGGGATCCCTAGAAGACCTCTTTGCTGTGCCAGGCTTCTAGGCTGTGAGCCCACTGTTGGGTAGGGACCGTCTCTATATGTTGCCAACTTGTACTTCCCAAGCGCTTAGTACAGTGCTCTGCACACAGTAGGCACTCAATAAATATGATTGAATGAATGAATGAATGAACTGGGGGCTGGGGGCAGTTCAAGACTGAAAGAAACACAGAGCACTGTATTAAGTGCTTGGCAGAGTAGAATAGTTAAAAAATCCTGGAAAGACATGGGCAGGTATCAAGCAGATTTCTGCCCAAGGTGACAGTCTAGACAGGGCAGAGACAGCCAGGGTTCTTGACTGTAAGCTTGTTGTGAGCAGGGAATGTATCTACCAACTCTGTTGTGCTGTACTTTCCCAAGTGTTTATTACAGTGCTCTGTACATAGTAAGCGCTCAATAAATACGATTGATTATTAGGAAAGTCTGTAGGCAGGGCTTTGCCAGTAGTGTTGACTTACTCTCCTTCCACTGGACTCCTCTGGAGCTCTCCACTATAAGGGAAGGTTTGATCCAGTGCAGAAAACAGGATTGAGCTCTTGAATAGAATGAGGATGGAAATCATTAAGCAGCGCTGTGTAGCCTAGTTGAAAGGGCACGGGACTGGGATTCAGAGAACCTGGGTTCTAATCCCAGCTCTGCCACTTGCTTGCTGGGGCAAGTTGCTTAACTCATCTTTGCTTTGGTTTCCTCTTCTGTAAAATGGGGATGGAATGTCGTTTCTCCCTTCGACTTTCACTGTGAGTCCCATATGGGGCGAGGACTGTGTCCAAACTGACTATCTTGTATCCACCCCACCTCTTGGTTCAGTGCTTGGCATAAAACAAGTGCTTAACAAATATTATTTTTAGCTGAGGACAGACCAGGGTTGCCATAGGTTAAGATGGGAAGGATTTTCCCTTGAGCTCAAAGTACTCACTGAAAGAATCGCAAGACAGCAAAGGAGACTACGACCTTGAGCTGTTCATCCTGTAACTCTCTGCAACTCACCGGGAACCATTTCTGTTCCTTCCTGTCTTTAGGCAATGAGGCTAGTAGGATTAATCAACGTTATCACCAATTAACAGTTACTTTGGAAAATGATTCCACAAAACCATGCAAACTAATTTTAACCGAACAATTTTGGTCGGAATTAATCTGGCTAGCCAGGAACGTCTATGTTACAAATGAACCATTAATGCCACTTGGTTTGATTTTTGGCCCTCTGATATGATGATGATGATGATGATGATGGCATTTGTTAAGTGCTTACTATGTGCGAAGCACTGTTCTAAGCACTGGGGGGGATATAAGGTGATCAGGTTGTCCCACGTGGGGCTCACAGTTTTAATTCCCATTTGACAGATGAGGTAATTGAGGCCCAGAGAAGTTAAGTGACTTGCCCAAAGTCACACAGCTGACAAGTGGCAGAACTGGGATTAGAACCCATGACCCCTGGCTCCTAGGCCCGTGCTCTTTCCACCGAGCCACGCTGCTTCTCTAACGTCTGTCTCCCCCTCTACACTGAAAGTTCGTTTTGGGCAGGGAATGTGTCTGTTAGATGATTGCGTTGCACTTTCCTAAGTGCTTAGTACAGTGCCCTGCATGCACACAATAAGCGCTCAACAGATACGATTGTTTGAACGATTGACTGTAAAGGATGTGTCTATCAACCTTGTTGTACTGTACTCTCCCAAGCACTTAGTTCAGTGCTCTGCACATAGTAAGCGCTCAGTAAATGCTACTGACTGGTCGATTAATGGGTCCAATTCAACTTCTGAAAGGGACAGGTCTTTTGGGCCCACCTTTTTAAGTAGTGGTTTCCACTTCCCTGGTTGCGTGGGTAGAGGTTGGCATGCATTTTAAAGTATTAATATTTGGTAAACTATAAAGTCACTGATTCCACTGACCACATGAAATGATGAGAAATAGCACACTGACCCATAAGCAGCTAAGTCGCAAAAGGCAACACTTGAAACGTAAACTGCCAACAGCAGCCTTATCGTGTTTCATAAATCAGTCCCAGAGTGGGCCTGACGAGTCAGAACGAGAGCTCCAATAATTGCAGCCTTCTGTCTAGTGGCATACTGTAAAAATAGCAGAAGTAAGCAATCTTCCTGACCAATCAATAGACTCCTATTAACCTCCCAGCCAATTACAGGATGATTGGCTAAGCAAACAAAGAATTATTGGCTGTTTAGTTGGGCTTTTATTCTGGCTGCTCTGTCCCCTGTTTCTCATTCTGTTTTTCCCCCCTTTTCCTGTTAGGCCAAAACATCTGCAAACACCTGATATTCATCTAAGTTTCTGCCGTTGTACAGTCTTGTTAAATTGTTACCACCTTTTCCACAAGCAGTTTTGGCAATTAACCTCATGGCCATAGACTTCAAAGAAAACAACTGTTGAGTTTAACCTCTCTGCGCTACCAGAGATTCCTTTATGATTTTTCGCCGAGCCACTTTTATCCTGGGGAAAAATGCAGACTGATAAGATTAACGTTTACTTGAATATCTAGTTAATTTATGGGAGACAACAAACACCTAGGACATTTGCCACAACTTGGTGCCCCTCTCAACAGTTTCACAAACGTGGTGTTTTATTTTAATTTACATTCCGACAACACATGTGTTTCTTTGCCCTTCCAGAAATCCTACATTTGCTGGAATCCAAGTATTTGATACATTTGACCCTCCCTTGCCCCTGTTCACAAATCTCTCCTACGTTCCTCAAAATGTCTGAAAGTTCAGAATGAAAAATGCATGTAAAATTAATGCTAAGAACTAAAGTTACCATTAAAAATCTATTTTCATTTTAAACCTTTACCATTACAGTTGGCCATTTCACATTAAAAGCAAAGCTAATCCCTAAACCCTGTGAGAATAAACTACCAGCAATATAGATCAGAATATACGACTGAACAAGTAATACAATTCTTCTCAAGTAATCTTTTGGGTTTGAACACAACTTCTGCTAGCCCACCAGGTTTTTACAGCTGTATATTACTGTAACCAGGGATCTCAAAGTGGTGGGTAAAAGGGTAGAGATCACTTTCTAGGGGTATATTAACTCTTTCAGGTGTATGAACTCATTCATCCAAGGACTCCTTGCAGTACAAAAGAATTAAGGCACCTCTCCAGAAAGAGCCATTGGCTCTGTCTGCCAAAGATGATCTAAAGGCAGGATGGGAAAATTTCATTGATTCCATGAGGGCTTTAATGGGGCTCGCAATAGGGCATCTGACATGTTAGTCAGCTAATATCAGAGGGATTTAATGCAGCCGGGAGAGGCTGAGAGTGTGGTAAGGTTGTCAGTCGGTCAGTCGTATTTAGTGAGTGCTTACTATGCGTAGGGCACTGTACTAAGCACTAGGGAGAGTACAATACAATAATAAACAGATTCCCTGCCCACAGACAGTTTACGGTCTAGAGGGGGACAGACAGACGCTAATAGACATAAGTAAATTACAGGGAATGTATCTACCAATTCTGTTATATTGTACTTATGTATGGACACAAGTGCTGTACTGTTGGGAGGGTGGAATGAATAAGGGACCAAGTCAGGATGATGTACAAGGGAGTGGGAGAAGAGGAAAGGAGGGCTCAGGTTGCGCCCAATGGGGTGGGTAGCTCCTCCTGTGAGAATGTTTCCTGCAGCACATCTCCTCCATGAGAGTCATTCAATCATATTTACTAAGCTCTTTCTGTGTGCTGAGCTCTGTATTAAGCGCTTTGGAGAGTCAGTCTGATCACCAGCTGCGGCCTTGGGAGTGTGTGGGAAGGTGGGGTGGGGGGACTTTGCTGGTCTCCCCCACCACTTTACCACCAGCCTGCCTGGACTCTGGGGGACGGTCCTAAGGCCATCCATGGGGACAGTAGAGTTGAAGTCAATGTTGATAGGGTCAGGGCTCCTAGACCTACCTCAGAGCCTGAATCAGTCATAATCGTTCCAAAAATGTAGGGCTCATTTTCTTGTGGAAATCCCTACTAATTGGGTTGAGGCTTAGTTTATCATTATAAAACTAATACTAAATATTATAAAACTAATAATAATAATTGTGGTATTTGTTAAGTGCTTACTATGTGCCAGGCACTGTACTAAGCGCTGGGCTGGATACAAGCAAATCGGGTTGGACACAGTTTAGATCAGCCCAACAACGGTGTGGGGCAAAATCCAGTATCTTTTCAACAAGATCAAATGGTCCTTGAAAGACTCTTCATGGCCTCCTCTGTCACTGGCAAGATGTGCTTCAACAACAGTGAAATTCATGTGCACATACACACTGTCCATGATTTGTGGATCCTCAAAGCACTTGGCATAAAAGCAAGGTACAGGGGCTACTAGCTTGCTGGCATGAAAGTAATTCAGCAGCAGTGATAATGCTTTTGTTGGTATTTATTAACTGCTGAGCACTTAGGTACAAGCTTACGTCAAATTAAGGCTGCCCTATAACACATGCAACTTGGGGGTTCACGGCACCATTTGCTGATTTATTTCAGCATATGATCACTCCACCCTAATGTTCTCTCCAATGCCTGCAGGTAAATCAATCCCTCCCTGGCCCTTCCACACCTCACCCCACTTCCTTTTCTCAGCAGTTTTCCAGGTCTCCCTCCCTGCATCCCAAATTCACCCCTTACCACTTGCTCCAGTATTACTTTTTTGTGAAACTAAATGGAGTGACAGTTGCTCTTATCTCCACTCCCCTTCAGCTTCCTGCTGGGAGCCCCATCTCCCCAACCAAAGATGTGGGACTGGAAACAAAGAGAGGCAGGATATGGGGTGTGGAGGTCCCCTTCCAAGCTGCCACCCTCATCACACCACGGGCCATCTCTGTCAACATGGTCTTGGCCAGGGTGGGGAAGAGCAGGGGACATCGAGGACCGTGCTCACAGCGGCAGTTATCGCTCTGGTTAGTCTTCAATCATTCATTCCATTGTACTTATTGAGTGCTTACTGTGTGCAAAGCACTGTACTAAGGGCTTGGGACAGTACAATATAATAATAGAACAGATACATTCCCTGCCCACCACGAGCACACAGTCTAGTTTCGAAAAAGAAAAAAAATATTGGAGCACTGCAGGAGAAGGAGGCTGAGCTGAGGTGATGGGAGGGTGGATGGAAATGTTGTTGGGGACAGGGACGGGGGTGGGATGAGGGGAGAAAGGGGAAGGGGAAGAATGACAGCATATTTTCACTCATTTATAATGTCCGGCCATCATTCCAGGGCTGGTTCTGGAACAAATCCTAATTGAAGCTCATAAGTCAAAGGGCAAGCGATTATAAGCATTTATGATACAACCACATTTTCAAAGACATAACCCGACTGCATCAAGGGGGAATGCCTGTACTGTACAGACGCACATCACACTCGCTCCGCTTAGTACAGTGCTCTGCTTGCAGTAAGCACTCAATAAATATGATTGAATGAATGAACAGGGCTGGCATTAGGTGGTGTGTGACTTAAAATTTCTGATGCCTAAATATCCGTAGGAAGAGCTGTTCATTACTATTACCATTATTATTATTTAAATCCTAAGAAAAATCCATGTTTAGCCTTTCCTCCAAAGGACTCAACATACCTTCATTCTCACAGTATCCCTTTAGAGAACTGGATGGAAAGTGTTACCAACTTCATTTTACAACTGGGGAAAGCAAGGCACCAAAAGGTTGAAAATGCTATCCAAGGTAATGAAGAAAACAACACAGCTACTAGTAGTTGCCAGGATGGAGGGGGGAGAGGAGTGCTTGGTTTTACCTAACTTCAGTGCTCATTGCATACCTCCTGATGGGGGCATTCAATAATGGCATCTAAGCTTCAAAATAAACACCTTCAGATGAAAGGCGTAATCCACTCAATTAAAATTCAATCTCTCCCCCTCTTGGCTGAACTAGATATTTGGGGTAGAGCCATTTAAAGTGGGCCAGTCTCAGAAATCATTTGAAAAGAGCCAAAGCCTTTTAGAAAGGTGTCTGAGTGACCTTTTGCTCCTAAACACGAATGGTGTTAATAGTCACACTGGAGTGGTTCCTGAAGAGTTCCGCAGCCAGCCTCAGTTAGGGAAGAGGGCTGAGAAAGGATCAAATTTTTTCTCTATCATAAGGAAACAAAAAAAAAAACAAACCAAAGATTTTGGGACTATTTTGCAGCTCAGCCTAGGAATACATTTGGCAGTTTCTGCAGACAAGTTGCCTGGGCTGCAATTTGCCAGGGGAAAAAAAATGAACCGTGTCATGTACATGCAGTTGGGATCAAATCTGAAACTTCTTCTGTCCATTCTTGTTAGAAGGACTTTCATACTAAGCAGAAGTCTACAGGCAGGAAAGGCATCATTTCTGGCCATTTTCTTGAAAATGTGTAGGTGGCTTTAATGGATTTCTTTGTAATTTTGATATTCTTTATGAATCAAAGGGGCGGGGAGTTCTCTCTTTGAACAGTCCCCCTTTTTTTTCCTCCAAAATTAACGCACTAAAAACGATACAGGGGTCTGGTGCTACGCGGCACAGTTCAATGAACTCATGCACAGATCGGCAAGATGGTTGGAAATGTCTCTCTCCGTCTGTTTCTCATCTCTCAAGTCTGTGTACTCAGTAGAGTGTGAAGAGAGACTCTCTTCTCCTCAGAACATTCTCCTGAAAGCCCCCACCATCTCCCTCCCCCTCCAATCCTCCTCCCCCTTTCCCTAGCCCCTGCAGCAGAGAACAGGAACTAGAGCAAATGCTTTTGTGAATTAAGAGATCTTGTGAGCGTAAATTTGGTCAGGCTGCTTCTTTCTGCAGGCCAGACCCTGCTGCTGCCCCAGGATGTGAACTGTCAGTTTGCATAGCTGGTGATGAGTTGCAGAACCATCAGGAAAGGTGAAGACGGCAGAAACAAGAAAGATTCAAGACTGGTGGAAATCATTTCACAAGGAAAATTTCAGCCATCAGTGGGAGGAAGCTTTGAAAAATGCTGCCATTTCCGAGTCAGAATGAAGGAAAAATTAAATTACTGCCGGTGAGGCGAGCCAAAGTTGCATCTTCCCCCAGGGATGCTTTGGATAATGGTAAACATTTGACAGCTGGCCCGAAGTTGTTATCTTGTTCTAACAGTTGTTAGAGTATAAATGAACATTTCTGATAACAGAGAGAAAAACACTAAAACCCTTTTTAATTTCTTGCTTTTTGTATGTTATGCTTTACAGGCCCGAATCCAACAGGTTTAAAGAAGTGTGTCACTATTGGCTGATTACAACTTGACTTTTACATAGAGCAGTGAACCACGGGCAGGGGAATCGCCCCACTATCATTATTTTTACTAATCCTATATGAAGTATACCTTCAGTATGACTTTGCTTACTCAGAAGAAAATATCTTTCACCTTTAACTTCCCCGGCCATGTTTAAAACAGTTTAGATAGCTGACTGGGATGGAGGAAAGGGAGCTCTGTATAGAAAAGGGTTCATTTAAACAAACTCCCAGGATATGAGCCTGAGAACAACTAGAAAAACATTATCATGTTATTAAATAAATTTGTTAAGGGTGAATAGTAGAGCAATTTCTATGTTCGGCTTATTACTTTCTTTTACGCAGAATAACAGACCAAGAATCTCTTAAAGGCAATAAAGTTAAACAAACCAATGAGTTAGGCCTCATGTACTATGAACTGGGTGTAGAAGAGAGAGTTTTGCATGTGATCAGAATCATACTTTGCTTTGACAGGCAGTTAATTTTCTGGTACTTAAGCCTTCACTAGCATTGGTCGGTCAGTGACCATTAGCAGGGTAGTGCAGAATATAAAGCTAATATCAGTACAGCCTCCATGATCATATTTACAAACATCCTTGTCTTCTACAACCTCCAAATACACAGACCTAACCACTGCACCCCACTGAATGGGCTTAACGGGAAGATATTAGATACCAAATACAGCTCTCAAACCTGGTACTCTTTTGGCCTGGTCAGGAATAAAGCAGTGCTAATAAAACTGTGGGCTTAGTGGACATCTCCTCAATAAGGCCAGTGTAATCAACCTCTTCCCCCAGACTCCAAAAGGAAAGACAGTATCCACATTCCCATCCCCAAAAAGAATAAATCCGGGGTCAAAGGAGATGCTTCTGACTCTCTGACCCGGAGAGATTCCCAACTAAAGACTGTAACTCCTTTACTCATGTCACTGTACTTCCAAGTGAGCATTAAAATTTTGCTAACCCAGTTCATTTATCCGACAACTACTTAGAATGTCCAGAAAATGAAAGGGCATGATGCCGTGATAGAAAGAAAAACTTATTCCAATTAATTTCTCAAATACTTATGACAGAATAAACAAAAGTGTTGAAAAACTACTCTCAGTTACCATATTTGGTGAGGAAAGTGTTTCATTAATTTCTTTTCCCAATGACTCTGCCCTGTCTTAATAATAAAAAAGTGCATAAATTGATATTAAAGTTTGGTATTCTGAGAATGTTTCAAAGTCAGGTCAAACTAGTATTAAAAAACGTACTAGTGAAGGCTAAAATAACAGTCTGGCTGAGCAGTCTTAAGTGCAGCTGGCTCCAATTACTAACTACATCCTAGCTATGTTTTTCACTAACAAGAACAACACAAGCAAGCCTTGGAGTTCAAGAATAATGTCAAAGCTAGGTTACTCATAAGAGAAATTAGATAAATCATTCAAATGTTGCAGCCATATTGACAGCCAACTATTAACCCCGATCCCAGCATTAGATGAGCTGAGAGTAGCTTGAGATTGAGGTAACAAATAAGAGGGACAGGAGAATGAAGGGAGAGAAGAACCAAAAAGGGAACAAATGTTTGGAAGAGATGAGCTTATTTTAACAACAACAAAAAAAAGCATTCCAAGAGGGATTTGAAGGGAAACACACAAAAAACAGACCAGAGCCAAAGCATGAATCTGGGACTTTAATCATCTCTCTTCCACAGCAGCATCAGATCAGAAAGTAGGTTGTCCTTTATCACATCAGTCCACTTTCAGTTATTCTCCTGACTCTCCAATGCCATTAATTGATGTCTTTCTTACAAACCCAGCTAAATGGACACAGCCCTTGCCTGGCAACTCTGAAACACACAGGCAATTTGCTTTAATCCAAGGAGGAAAGCTTTGCTGGCAAAGAGGAAGGTAATACTGACAGCAGCAGCAGTTTTTATAGGCAAGCTTAACAAACCTATCCAGCGGAAAAGAATTTTTCCAACCAACTAATATTCCGTGTGCCCTTCCTACATTTGCAATATTAGAGTACAGGTGCTTCTGACAGAATTGGGCAACCGGATAGGAAGGAAGAGAGAAGGCTCGGATTTTTCAAAGTTAAAATTGTTACCACTGCCTGATTTCTTTCTAGCTTTCTGCTAACCTGCTGGGTGGCTCGACACTATCTTGGAAATACTTTACAAACTAAAAGCTAGCCACTAGACCGCCTTTTAAAACTGCCATTTACAAATAAAAATGATGCTCTCTGCCCCCAGCTACAGCTGGCACTTGCCATTTCAACTGATGCAAGAACCATGAAAATAATAATTATAGCACCTTGAATTTGTTAGTGTCTTTTACCTTCCAAAGTGCTTTCACATCAGTGAGCTCATTTTGTTTGCCCAACGTTCCTGTGAGATAGGGTAGGATCCTTTTTTATGGTATTTGTTAAGCACGTACTATGTGGCAGGTTCTGTACTAAGTGTTGGAGCAGATACAGTCCCTGTCCCACTTGGGGCTCACAGTCAATCCCCATTTTACAGATGACATAACCGAGGTACAGGAAGGTCACACAGAAGGCAAGTGGTGGAGCCGGGATTAGAACCCAGGTCCGTGTTCTATCCACTAGACCATACTGCTTCTCTCGGTGGTTAGTCTCCGTAAACATAGAGAGGTTAGATGGCTTGCAAAAGCCACATGATAAATCAGAGAGTAGGAGTAAAACCCAGGGGTCCTGATGTCCAGTCCTGTGCTCTTTTTTACCTTTTACTGTGCTCTTTTACAGCCCGTGTTTCTGTTCACCCAAGAAAGCAAAGTAAAACTTAGGAAACTTGAAAAGCTTCCTTCTTAGGGACTTTCGTGGTTCAGAAGATTAGCTAAGCAAAGAATTGGGAGTTAAGAGAGATGGCTTCTGGACTGGTGATGACATTGTTTTGCTGTGTGACAGAGCTTTCTCTAGCTTCGGTGAGCCACAGGGTTTACTGGGCACTCACAGAGTGGAAAATATTTTACCAGGCTCTATTTCCCCATCTGTAGAATGGGCAGGATAAACCACAGTCTGGCTTTGTGAAGCTGCTATTGGGAATGACTATAGATTAGAAAGCAGCCGGCAAATGGTATAATGGAATTTTAGAAACCCTTAAAAGATGAATCTGCAACCTACTGCCAAGTCCTGTAGGGTCTTTCCACACAACATCAATCAACCAGTAGTACTTACTGAGCATTTGCTATGTGCTGAGCACTGTACTAATTGCTTGGGAGAGTACACTACAACAATCAACAACATGGTCTAATGGAAAGATCACAGGCTTGGGAGTCAAAGAACCTGGGTTCTAATTCTGGCTCTGCTAATTGCTGGCTGTGTGGCCTTGGGCAAGTCACTTAATTTCTCTGTGCCTCAGTTTTCCTGTTCTACCTCCTATTTAGACTATGAGCCCCATGTGGGACAGGGACTTCACTTCTCTGTTCCCTCATCTGCAAAATGAGAATTCAATACCTGTTCTCCCTCCTACTTAGAATGTGAGTCCCATGTGGGATCTGATTACCTGACATTTACCCCAGTGCTTAGAACGGTGCTTGGCACAGAGTTAAGTGCTTAACAAATACCACAGTTATCAGTGACTGTGTCCAAACTAAAAACTTGGATCTACCCCAGCGTTCAGACCAATGTTCGACACATAGTAAGCCTTTAATGAATATCATTAAACAAAAAAATTGGTGGTATTTATTGAGTGCTTACTGTGGGCAGAACAAGCAGTGTGGCTCAGTGGAAGGAGCATAAACTTTGGAGTCAGAGGTCATGGGTTCAAATCCCAGATCCACCAATTGTCAGCTGTGTGACTTTGGGCAAGTCACTTAACTTCTCTGGGCCTCAGTTACCTCATCTGTAAAATGGGGATTAAGACTGTGAGCCCCCCGTGGGACAACATGATCACTTTGTAACTCCCAAGTGCTTAGAACAGTGCTTTGCACATAGTAAGCATTTAATATATGCCATTATTATTGTTATTATTATTACTAAGAACTTGAGAGAGTGCATTACAACAGAATTGGTAGTGCGCCTACAGTTTCCATCCCAACAGATTCCACGTTGGCACAAGCTGTGGTTACAGCGTGGATGGAATTCTGTATCGGTCTTCTTGGTGGTATTCTTGCCTTCAACCTGTCCTTCCTCCAGTCTACCTACAACATGCTGCTGCACAGTTCTGCCTCCCTGATTAGAGTGTAAGCACTCTGTGGACAGGGAGATTGTCACTAGCTTGGTTTTTATGTCCCAAGTGCACAGTACACTGCACTGCACCAAGTGTGTGCTCTAGTAAATACTATGACTAAAATTCCTTTTTCTCTGAGGAGTTCATGGCTCTACGTCAATCAATCATATTTACTGATGCTTACTGGGTGCTGAGCACTGTACTAAGCACCTGGCAGAGTACAGTATAATGGAGTTGGTAGACACAGTCCCTGCCCAGAAGGGAAGACAGACATTAATATGCATAAATAATAACAACAATAATAATGGCATTTATTAAGCACTTACTATGTGCAAAGCACTGCTCTAAGTGCTGGGAAGGTTACAAGGTGATCAATCAAGCTACGCATCAGGCAGAAACTCCTCACCCTCGGCTTTAAGGCTCTCCATCACCTCGCCCCCTCCTACCTCACCTCCCTTCTCTCCTTCTACAGCCCAGCCCGCACCCTCTGCTCCTCTGCTGCTAATCTCCTCACCGTGCCTCAGTCTCACCTGTCCCGCCGTCGACCACCGGCGCACGTCATCCCCCTGGCCTGGAATGCCCTCCCTCTGCACATCCGCCAAGCTAGCTCTCTTCCTCCCTCCAAAGCCCTACTAAGAGCTCACCTCCTCCAGGAAGCCTTCCCAGACTGAGCCCCCTCCTTCCTCTCCCCCTCCCCATCCTCCCCGCCCTACCTCCTTCCCCTCCCCACAGCACCTGTATATATGTTTGTACAGATTTATTACTCTATTTATTTTACTTGTACATATTTACTATTCTATTTATTTTGTTAATAAGTTTTGTTTTGCTGTCTGTCTCCCCCTTCTAGACCGTGAGCCCGCTGTTGGGTAGGGACCGTCTCTATATGTTGCCAACTTGTACTTCCCAAGCGCTTAGTACAGTGCTCTGCACACAGTAAGTGCTCAATAAAAAGGATTGAATGAATGAATGAATAAAGGGGCAAATCCAAATGCAAGGGTGATGCCAAAGGAAGAGGGAGTAGAGGAAATGAGTACTTAGTTGGGGAAGACAGCACGGCTCAGTGGAAGGAGCCTGGGCTTTCGAGTCAGAGGTCATGGGTTCAAATCCTGGCTCCGCCAATTGTCAGCTGTGTGACTTTGGGCAAGTCACTTCACTTCTCTGTGCCTCAGTTACCTCATCTGTAAAATGGGGATTAAGACTGAGAGCCCCCCATGGGACAACCTGATCACCTTGGAACCTCCCCAGC
This sequence comes from Tachyglossus aculeatus, assembly GCF_015852505.1. NCBI lineage: Eukaryota > Metazoa > Chordata > Mammalia > Monotremata > Tachyglossidae > Tachyglossus > Tachyglossus aculeatus. The sequence goes on along the minus strand of NC_052082.1, from coordinate 44,386,758 downwards.
ACTTAGAACAGTGCTTTGCACATAGTAAGCACTTAATTAATGTCATCAAAACAAAATGACCTCTTGGAGGAACTGTGATTTTAGTAAGGCTGTGACGGTTGGGAGAGTGATGATCTTTCGGATGCGAAGCGGGTAGGAGTTCCAGTTCCGAGGCAGGACTGGCCAAGGTCCATGAGATCGAGGTACAGTGAGTAGGCTGGCATTAGAGTAGTGAATAGTAACTGTTTCAAATTCTTTGGAATATGCTTAGATTATTTCAATCAATCAATCATATTTATTGAACGCTTACTGTGTGCAGAGCACTGTACTAAGCGCTTGGGAAGTACAAGTTGGCAACATATAGAGACGGTCCCTACCCAACAGTGGGCTCACAGTCTAAAAGAGTTTTGAGATGGAAGAATTTCCCCGAGAAACAGCAGTATAATCGATCGATCAATCATACTTATTTTGATCTTACTGTGTGCAGAGCACTGCACTAAGCTATGTCTAAATAATACATCATTCATCCGCTCATGAAAGAGAGAAGTCAGGTTACTTCTATTTTGAGAAGCAGTTACTGAGGCACAATAAAGGTTCAGTGAGGGCTCAAGGTCACAGAGCAAGTCAGTAACAAAACTAGGAGTGCCTTGTAATGTTCTTGCTTTTCAGGAGAGATAGACAAGGGGGAGTCTGTTGAGGCAACACTCTAGACCTCCAGCAAAGCTGGATACTGAACTGGCTGAGGAGATGGAGCTGGTTTGCGGTCTCTCCCAACCCCAACAACAGCATTGCTGCCAGGGAGTTTAACGGAGGAATAACTTCTAAAATCACCTTTCTCCATATTGCTGAAAGAGATTCCCAGACAAGCGGCATGGCTTAGTGGCAAGAGCATGGGCTTGGGAGTCAGAGGATGTGGATTCCAATCCCGGCTCCATCACCTGTCTGCTGTGTGACCTTGGTCAAATCGCTTAACATCTCTGTGCCTCAGTTACCTCATCTGTGAAATGGGGATTAAGAATGTGAGCCCCCTGTGGGATTCACCCCACTGCCAACCCCAAAGCACTTATGGAATGCATCCACCATCTCAGTTGCAATGTACTCTCCTAAGTGCTTAGTAAAGTGCTCAGCACATAGTAAGTGCTCAATAAATATGATTGATTGAAATAATAATAATAATTGTGGTATTTGCTAAGCACTTACTATGTGTCCAGCACTGTACTAAGCACTGGGATAGGTACAAGGCAATTGGGTTGGACACAGTCCCTATCTCACATCGGGCTCAGAGTCTTAATCCCCATTTTCCAGATGAGGTAGCTGAGAAGTGAAGTGACTTTCCCAAGGTCACTCGGCAGATGAGTGACAGAGCCGGGATTAGAACCCAGGTCCTTCTGACTCCCGGTCCTAAGTTCTATCCACTGGACCACGCTGCCTGTTTGATTGATCCCCAGCTTCCCAGTGACTCCAAACCTGTCCACCATCCTCTCCAGACTTCAGCTGTACAGCTCATCTTCCCTACAGTTGTGGGTGGACCGGAACGAGTCGGGTTTTCGGAGGTGGAGAAGGTGGCAATGGAGGGCCACTCTGGGCCCTGAGACAGGTACTCCGATGATGTCTGACTCTGACCAACATTTTCTCTGGCTTCTCAGGTCTGTGTTTTGGGTTGGTAGAATGGAATAGCTAAGTGGCTATATATATAGCTATTATATATATATAAAATATATATATTTTCCACACAGAGTTATTTTCCCTGGCTTCATGTTTGAATCACATCAGCAATGCATCATCAGTGTGACTGATCAGATTCAACCTCGATGGAAAAAGTGCCTTTGGTTTAGTCAGCATTTGACAGAATACTTCTAAATTTGAACATAATGTATTTTCAATCATGCAATACCCAAATGCTGCGTTATATTTATTACAAATTTATAGTACTGTAATGTACCTAATTAGCCAAGGTCATTTCTCAGAGAAAAGTACCAGTATAAAAGTTTGATGTAAGAACAGTCTGCCTGCTTATTAATTTACAATCCCAAATGAGAAGCTCCACGATGAGTGTTAGGAGGACATAGGCAATTTGTCCAGCGCGGCAAGGTTGGGCAAAAACTACACTGAAAGGAACATTTTGAACCTGTCAACAACTGCATGTGTTGAAGATGCACCCTCCAGGGACTCTGGTGGAGGGGAGAGGATTTGCCATTTCCTGGGTGCATATACCACTACTCTCCCCACCTTCATAGCTTCATTAAGGAAACATGTCCCCCAGAGGCCTTCCTTGATCAAACCCTCTTTTCCCCAGCTCTTGGATCTGTGACCTCTGAGCATCTGATATTCACCCCACCCTCAACTTCACAGCACTTACGTACATATCTTTAAATTATATATTATAAATTATTTATTTATCATAATGTCCATCTCTTCCTCTAGACTGTACCCTCGTTTTGGACAGGGAATGTGTCTGCTAACTCTGCACTACTGTATTCTCCCAAGCGCTTAGCACAATGCTCAATAAAAACCCTTGATTGAGTTATTAATATAACCCATGGGACTTGGGAATGAACAATAACAAGGTGATCAAATGTCCTGAAGTGAGTAGGATGCTCCTGCTATTTTAGGCTCTGTCCTGTCACCTGAAAGGCCTAATATGGGGCCCTTTGGGGTCTTGAATTTGGCTGGGTGGCAAGAGAGAACCCCTCAGGTGTGGTGGCATTGACAAAGGCAACAGTAGTAATAATAATTATTATAATAATAATTTATGGTACTTGTTAAGGCCTATGTCCTAGGCACTGTTCTTTGTGATTTTTAGATCCAGTTTATTAGGTAGAACACAGTTCCTGTCCCACTGGGGGCTCACAGTTAAGTAAAGAACCAGTGTAGCTGCCTTCATCAGGGACACTGAACTAGCAGAACTACTGGGCCTGATTGGCCACGAAGGATTGATGGAGGAAATCAGTGGCTGTGGAAGAGATGGAGTAATGTTCATCTCTTCTTTCCCCCTCTTCCTGCCCCTTTCATTTTTTCTCTTTCCCCTTTTCTGCCTCTCCCCTTCCTGTTCTTTTTCACCCCATTTCTTCCCTTTTTTCCCCTTTCTACCATTCCTGGACCCTTGGAGTCCTCTATCTTCCCCCCATTTCCCTCTCCAATTTACTCAGTTTTCTATCTCTCCCTTTTTCTCTCACCCCTTCTGGTTCTATTACCTGGAACCCCTGTCCCTTCCTGCCTTAGGCCATAAGAAACCTGGCCACTTTAACATTAATTCCACTCACACCTTTTCTAAAATGTTATCTTTTGGGGGAAGCTTTAGCAGCATGAACAAGGAATCCAAGATGAGTGAGTCAAGAGTGGGGTTCCGGGAGAAGGTGAGTTTGGGAGGGTAGAGAGGGATGCTTTGGTTGAGGGAGGTTAATATCCAGTGACACTGAGCTGCTCAGTCAATCAATCAGTGGTATTTATTGTGCACTACCTTGGTTGAGGCTACAGTACTAACCACTCAAGCTCTGCTTTCACAGAGCTTACCATTTACCAGGGAGAGAGGCCTCTGTTCTTCTCAAGCTCACTTTCTCACTGAACCACATCTTTGACACATAGATTCTGTCTGACCCTTCCTCCAGCCTGGAATCCTCTTTTGCTTTAAATCGGCCAGACTACAGTTCTCCCATCTTCAAAACCCAACTCCTCCAGGAAGTTTGCCCTGATTAATTTTTGTTCTCTGCAGAGGCATACTGATGCCAGATCAGAGTATCATATGTAGTAGTAGTAGTAATAGCAGTAATAATGTTTACTGAGCACCTAATGGGTATAGTGCACTGTACTAAGTGCTCGGTAAATGCAAAACAAAGACGTGGCATGTTTTCTGCCCAAGGCAGAAGAGGATAGGGCTTCCAGAGAATGGAACCAGAAGGGGTGAGAGAAACAGGGAGAGAGAGGAAACTGAGTAGAGAAGGAAGAAAGAGGACCCCAGGCAACCAGGAAAGAGAGAAAGGGGAAAAAAGATAGGGAAGGGGGTGAAAAAGCAGAGGAAAGGGAGAGGAAGAAAAGGGGAAAGAGAAAAAAGAAAGAGGCAGGAAGAGAGAGGAAGAAGGGGAAAGAAGAGATGAGGGCAGGGAGGGGGACGTAACTCCATCTCCTCCACAGCCACTGGCCTCCTCCATTACAATTTTTTCTTTTGTACAATCAAATTAGTTGAATGCATAATTGAATATGGATCTCACAGAGCCAACTTACTTTATTTTAATAAGTGCTACCTGGAGGTAACAGTAGCACTAATAGTAATACTGAGTATCTCAGTGGCGCAATGTGCAAAGCACTGTAATAAGCACTTGGGAAAAGGTCAACAGAAGCAAAAGACACATTCCCTGCACACAAGGAGCTAAGAATGCTAAGCTGCTTAACTAAAACTGGCTTTCAACATTTTACTGGGCAACTGAAATATCGGTCTGCACTGTGTAGCCTTCTTGGTGCCTAGGCACAATTCAAATATTTGAAGGATAAAGGTTTTTAAAGACAAGATCACGTCTAGAGAAGCAGTGTGGCTCAGTGGAAAGAGCACAGGCTTGGGAGTCAGAGGTCATGGGTTCTAATCCCAGCTCTGCTGCTTGTCAGCTGTGTGACTTTGGGCAAGACACTTAACTTCTCTGGGCCTCAGGTACCTCATCTATAAAATGGGGATTAAGACTGTGAGCCCCACGTGGGACAACCTGATCACCTTGTATCCACCCCAGCACTTAGAACAGTGCTTTGCACAGAGTAAGTGCTTAACAAATGCCATCATTATTATTATTATTATTTAGCTACTTTCTTGGAAATATTTTTCTATTTCAGATTCAAACCGTGGAAGCAAAAACTCTGGCCTATTCGCAGTTGGCTCATCAACTAAGAAACATCAGAGAAACATCGTTCCACAAGACACAGTGATCTCTGGCTCCCAAGGAGTCACTGTGGTTGCACTTAACGTTTGCAACTTTGGCAGGCGTGTGAACACCTTCAAATAGTGGCTGGACTTACAAACTGAATTGCTTATAATAATAATGATGGCATTTGTTAAGTGCTTACTATGTGCAAAGCACTGTTCTAAGCAGTTCAGGAGAGTGAAAGAACATGCCACGCTACCTAGGAACTTCCTTACCCTAAGTGCTTGGGGGAGTATGAGTAAATCAAGTTAGTAGATATAAGCTCTGCCCTCAAGAAGCTTACAATTTAGTCAGGGAGACGGGCGTTAAAATAAATTATGGGGCAACAGCAGAGTATAAGGATTATGTACAAAAGAGCTGTGAGTTTCGGTATGGGGTATCAAAGAGCTTAAGGGGTACAGAGCCAGGTCCACAGGTGACACAGAAAGGGGGAAGAAGAGGGTGGGAATTTTATGCCATTTTTTAAGCATTTACTATGAGTCAAACTCTGCTCTGAGGTGGGTACAAGTTAATTAGGTCAGACAGTCCCTGACCCACATGGGGCTCACAGTCTAAGTAGGAGGGAGAATGGGAATTGAATCCACATTTTACATTTGAGGAAACTGAGGCACAGAAAAGTTAAGTGACTTGTCCAAGGTCACCCAGCAAGCGATTGGCAGAGGTGGAATTAGAACCCAGGTCCTTCTGACTCCCAAGCCCATGCTCTCGCCACTAGGCCACGCTGCTTCTCGGTGTGCTTCTTTTCCAGATTATAGCAGAATATCTCCAGGTTCTCCAGATTATAGCAGTAAAAGTAACCACTTTGAAGTGAAGAAGACAGGGTGTTAGGCATTTCACTTGCCTGAAACAGACTGTGCATTTGTGCTAGAGATCTGTGATGGTCTAGAAATGCACACACCATCTTTCTGTTACTGTTCCTTAAAACACTAAAATGCCTGTGCATAAATAAAGCTCTTAGCTTGCTTGGATAGGCTAGCATTGAGATGTGCCGATGGTGCTAACTCAGAGCAGAAAACGCTCTTATTACAGGCCAATGCGGTGAAGTGACATTTACCTAATGCAGCTATAAATTTCCTGATAATTAGTAGGCATCTGACAGTGATGCTGTCTGACTAGGAAAAAAAAACAGCCTCAAACTATTTTTCCATCACCCTGAAGGCATAATTCCCCCACCCCCTCCAAAATCTCTGGACCCAGTACCATACCTATGCCTTAGTCAAACCAGCTTTCTTAAGAAATGACTCTGACTCCGTTACATGATGATGATGGCCTTTGTTAAGTGCTTACTATATGCCAAGCTCTTTGCTAAGTGCTGGGGTAGAGACAAAATAATCAGGTCAGACACAGTCCGGGTCCCTTGTGGGGCTCACAGTTTAGGGGGAGGGAGAACAGGTATGTTCAGTTGTGAGAACCAAACTTCTAGGGGAGCCCTCGACCCCCCCGCCCAAACCTCTGCAGTCCCCACTGTCTTCCCCAACTTCCACATGAGTAGAGAAGCAGTGTGGCTTAGTGGAAAAAGCACAACCTTGGGAGTCGGAGGATGTGGGTTCTAATCCCAGCTACGCCACTTGTCTGCTGTGTAATCTTGGGCAAGCCACTTCACTTCTCTGTGCTTCAGTTACCTCATTTGTAAAATAGGGATGAAGACTGTGAGCCCCACATGCAACAACCTGATTACCTCGTATCTACCTCAGTGCTTAGAACAGTGCTTGGCACATACTAAGTGCTTAACACCATAATTGTTAAATGCTAACTGCTTTTTGACACCTGTCTACATGTTTTGTTGTCTGTCTCCCCCTTCTAGACTGTGAGCCCACTGTAGGGACTAAGCTAAGCACTGGAGTAAATACAAGCTAGTTAAGTTGGACCCAATCCACGTCCCACATGGTGCTCACAGTCTTAATCCTAATTATTCAGATGAGGTAACTGAGGCACGGAGAGATGAAATGACTTGCCCGAGGTCATACGGCACACAAGTGGTGATGCTGGAATCAGAACTCCCCCTCCCCATCCCCCCTGCCCTACCTCCTTCTCCTCCCCACAGCACCTGTATATATGTTTATACAGATTTACTACTCTATTTTACTTGTACATATTTACTATTCTATTTATTTTATTTTGTTAATATGTGTTGTTTTGTTGTCTGTCTCCCCCTTCTAGATTGTGAGCCCGCTGTTGGGTAGGGATCGTCTCTATATGTTACCAGCTTGTATTTCGCAAACGCTTAGTACAGTGCTCTGCACACAGTAAGTGCTCAATAAATACGATTGAATGAATGAATGAACTCTGGTCCTTCTGACTACGAGGCCTGTGCTTTTGAAGAGCAATCTCTTGCTGAGAAAGATCCACCACAATATCACTGGAGAAAAAGAGGTAACATTTAAGGAACTCCAAAAAGTCTGGCCACTCTGGCTGATATATGTTCCCTAAGGCTTGGTTCCATGCACTTGCTTAAAAACATCAAGCAAGTAAGAATTGCCTTTCTAGCTTTTTTTATCTGGTTTCTCTGATGTGTGGTTCCCAGATCATCAAAGAAGGATCAGGTTACCCGTGAAATCTGTCCATGCCCATTATCTGCCAGGAAAAATAGAGCTGAGCCAGTATTTGGGACTGGGGCGGCCTTGTCATTACCTGAGGATGGAACTCAGTCTCTTCTTGAAGAACAAGAACAGATTTTTCCTTCTCCAGTTAACGGCGAAATCCCTTCAAATTGCTCAACTTTGCATAGAATTCCGCTACCCGGGTGTATACCCCTGAAGTAATCCTCCAAACTTTGGCACTCAGTCTCACCTCCTAAATCCTCTTCATCTCTTGCCAGATGAGTTGCATCAACTTTTGGCCTCTCCAACAGACCTAATATTTGACACTGAATAGTGCAGTTTTCGTCTCCCACCTTGTCTTCCCAATACTGGAGCGGCTTTTAACTTTTTCAAGTTGGGCTATTCTTGAACTGAAACACCGTAAGTGTGAAAGGCCTTATCAACCTCTCTGGCTCTCTCTGATCTTTTACCTTTGATGTTGACCAGAACAGGTTTACTTTAAAAATGCCCTCACTCTCAGGCGAGCATTCGGCCAACCACTTCTTTCTTTTGGGGGCAGGAGGTGAGCTTCTGAGGAAAAAAAAAACTCCCCAGAGTTACTACTTCTCATTCACTAGCAATCAGGTTTCCTGTCCTATTTATTGACTTTGGTCAACTTTAACTGGCCTGGGACTGATTTTAGTCCCAGGACTCCAACTTTGGAGTACCTTTTATAATTCCGCCATCCATCTGGCAAGGCATGCTGTGTAATAGACTCGGGGACTGAATGAGGATGGCTCACCATTACTGCAAAAAGAATTCAAGCATGTGTTTTCCTTCCATCAGCTCCTAAAACCTAAT